>NC_140232.1:30716517-31279017 GCF_951802725.1 Rutilus rutilus | reverse complement strand
TCATACAGTAAGAGTAGAGCTGTAAAATGAATATGGATAGCTCAGTTCATTTGATATTTTGAAAAAGTTTGACTTCATATTGAAATCTCATATTTAGGTTTGGCCAGTCTGAGCATAATTTGAGCCTCTGTTGATATTCTATAGGAGGCACTTGAGATTATTAGAGTCTTTTTCTCAGAAGACTGTTTGTGCTCATTTTTATCTCATTGGCGTCTAGGAGAAACAATTGAGATATTAAATCATTTTGTGATTTTTCTCTCCAACAGGTTATTAATAGATAAAAATGAGAAAGAATTCAAGTAAAAAATTATAAATAAATTAAAATTATTTTTTTATTTCTCCCCTAGTTATCAACACATCTGGCTGCTGGGATTCAGATATGAAAAAAAAAATGAAAAAAAATACAATAAAAAAAAAAAGGATTAAAAAAAACAATTCGTCAAAATGAATAAATATGTATTTCCTACAGTTTGGATTGGCGGTATGGTTCTGTTCTGTTTACCCTAAGGGGGTTATTGCTGCTCTCCCTACTCTTATCCTGGCTGCTGAGATTAAAATAAGAAAAATAAGTATAAATATTAGGCGTACATACAATAAATATCAATATATTCGGTAGTTTTTCATATTTTTCAGGTCCATAAATTTAATTACAAAGCTGACCTTTAACAATCTCAGTGTATTATGAGCAATTATAGCAGCGTAAAGTAGGCAGAGAAATGTCTCACCTTGTCGATGAAGGAGGCAAAGCGATTGTTGAGGATTTTGATCTGTTCTTTCTCCTGGATCCGCACAGCCTGCAGGTCGGGGTCCAGCTGGAGGTCCACGGGGGTCAGAAGACTCGTGTTAACGGACACAGGCTTGATAGGGACCGGTGACACGTTCCCATAACCGAAGTACGAGTTGCCCTGACGGGGGTATGAGCCCACTGAGCGGCTGCTGAAGCCGTTATTAGCGCTCATGGCCAGACAGACAGAGATGGAGAGATGGAGAGGTGTGTTGCAGAAGGAGGACAGGTAAACAGACGCTGGTTCCTGAGAACTCGGCTACTTAATCACTGCTGACAGGTGGGCGTGTTTGTGTATAAATGAGGAGATATACCAGAATTCTTTACTTTGAAAAACCTGTTCAGCCCATTCCCCGTTCAGAGCAAACATACGCACGGACACAAACTGAAATGACAAGCAGAACTACTGTTGTTAACTAACCTAGGCCTACCTTCAAGACAAGAGATCTTTGATTATGACAATTTTTCCTGTTCCCGATTGTCTAAAATATGTGATGGGCTGCAATAATAGGTAAATGTGTGTTTTTTTGTTTTGTTTTACAAGAATTTCTTTATTTAGTGTGATTTTTGGTGTGATTTTCGTGCTATTTGTTCATAAACAATTAGATCATTTAAAGGGGTCATGACATGAGAAATCAAATTTGCATTGATGTTTTGACATATAGGATTCACAGCTTAAAACATCCTCTTCATTATAAACAAAGATGAATATTTGAATCAATATATTTCTGATATACGTCTGTGACGTCACACGGGCAAAAATACATTTGCATATTCCTGCCTCCAGAGCAAGACGATCGACGAATAGATGTACATCATCGCACCATAGCCCCGCCCATTGACATTCAGTCGCTTAACTGCTGATTTGACATTATAAGTGAACCTCAAGGAACATAATAAAATAATAATCCATGCCAAATAATCCATGTCATCATGACCCCTTTAATTAAATGAAACAGTTTCGATTTTTGCTGTGCACATAAAAATACTGAATATTTGTTTCAAAATATATTTTATATGGCCTTTTCTGTTTTTTTTTTATGATGGAAGGCTATGTACACAGTCATGTGATTTAACACAAATTATTATTATTTTTGTCTGCACCATTCAAGCCTCATATTGAGTTTAATGAGAAATTACTTCTCAGCACATTTTAAAATTAATATCTTTAAAAAAAACATTGTTTTTTAGAATTAACTTTTATAATTAACTTTAGCTATTTTAAAAGTTTGTAAATTCTTATATATTTACAATGTATTGTTTCTGAACATATTTTAAATGAATACTTAACTACTAAATCAAATTCTCAAAACAAACGCAATTTTATTTCCTCATTTAGGGTAGCATGCTGAACCATAACATATAATTTGTGTGTGACAAACATGCAGTTCAACGCTGGCGCAACAGTCAGTATATTCCCACACAGTCCATAAGAGGGCGCTGTTGGGACGCACGTAAAACTCAGCTGTACGTACACAAATCTGCTTCCTGTTTACGTTTGCTGAGCACTTTCAGTACGAGAATAGACAGCAGACATCTCGAATCTCACCTGGAAACAGGCTCCGCGTTAGCTTTTCCACAACCGCCTCTGACCGTGTGCCTGTAGCCGATCCTGTCTGTTAGACAGGCCGTTTCAATGCATTTCAGAGAAGCTTTACCGCCGCGCAGATGGACGCCGTTGATCTGTTTTCAAGCTGCAGAAAGGGCGACATTGCCAGAGTGAGGTCAGACAGCTGATGGGTTGTTGTTGTTGTTTTGAAGTTTTTCCATGTGAACACATATCCACGGCCTATTTATTCTATCCTATAAGATATTTTATATGCATATATACAGAGCAAATATACACTACATATAGACTCTGTACCGTTGCATACAAGTCAATATGCACAGCCTACCTAAACTCTAGACTTTGATTTAATTGTAACCAAGTGTGCATGGGCTATATAGTCTATTAGATACAGTAGTCATGCCTTAGTCTTTAGAAATTAATTATGCATTTCTAAACAAAAGTTCATCTCTAGGTATCTAGACACTACATTTGCTTATCTAAAACAACAGTGTTGTCTTTAGAGACTGTATATGCACATGCAACACAATGTGCAAATCCAAGGCATATATAGTGTTTGGATACTGTATATGCCTATCTAAGCAACTGCATGGCATTTATATTATCTAGTATGTGCATTCAGTAGCTACTAGCTAAGATGCTGTTTCATTGCAATATAGAATTACACTTGACTAGCAACTTTGATTGAAATATACGCTTTGCTTGTAACACCATAATATGCCAGGGTTGTTTTTCAGTGTCATTCAGTTGTTTTATTAGTATTTGCAGTAATGTTGTGAAACAGTGAAAGACCCTGTGTGGCCTCAGAATTAGAAGGAAAAGCATGTGAGGGTGACAGATAACATGTCACTGTACTGGCCCACATACAGTAAAGAATTGCTGTACTTAGTCTTTTCTAAGTACAGATTTCTTAAAGAGATAGTTCACCCAAAAATGAAAATTCTGTCATAATTTACTCACCCTCATGTTGTTCCAAAACCTGTATGAGTTTCTTTCTTCTGTTGAACACATAAGAAGATATTTTAAAGAAAAATATGACAATTTTCATTTTAGGGTGAACTATTCCTTTAAAGCTGTGTGTATGTGATTCTCTCAATTATTATGTTGGTTGGTTATAATGTATCTGTTCACTGCTTCTTCTGTTGACATTTTTCATCTTCTCCAGATACCTGGTTGAACAAAGAGATGTAGAGCTGAACATCAGAGATAAGTGGGACAGCACACCTCTGTAAGACTGCTTGCTTATTTCCATTGACTGTCTGTCGTGTCTGTTTTGATGAAGCCACTGATATCTTTCTGTCTTTGTCTTTAGGTATTATGCATGTCTCTGTGGACATGAAGAGCTGGTGCAGTATCTGCTCGCCAACGGTAAATGCTAGAACGATTATTCATAACTAACCAGGGAGTTGTAATCTGCTCTGTATAGTGAGATTTTAATGATTAGGATACAAAATAAAGCCTGAAACTATGGAAGCTTGTTCCCGCCACGTAATAAAAAAAGGTAATTCCGACTTTTAATCTGCTGACTTTTTTCTCCAAAGTTTATATCTTGCAATTCTGACTTTATAACTAAGCTCACAATAAGCAATTGTGAGTTTACATCTGATAAAAAGTTATAATTGCAGGATGTAAAATATACAGGATATATACCCTCGGTTTCACAGATGAAGCTTATGTCTAGTCCCAGACTAAAATGCATGTTTGAGCTGTTTTAACTGAAAGCAACTTGTTTTGACATTGTTTTGTCTCAAGATGCACATCAGTAATGTGTTTTTCTAAGGCGTTTATAAAAGATACTTAAATGTCCTTATTGAACTAAGCTCTAATTCTGGCTTAATCTAAACCCTGTCTGTGAAACCAGACCATAAACTTTATGTATCTCACAATTCTGACATTATAATTCCCAGTTGCTACTGTGAGTTCATATCTCAAACTCGCGATTGTGAAAAAAGTCAGAATTGTGATTTTTATTTCTCAGAATTATGACTTTTTTTCTCAGAATTGTGAGGAAAAAAGTAAAAAAAAAATTTTTAAACTTTTTAATTATTTATTCCATGGCGGAAACAAGTTTCCATATAAACCCATCAAAAACGTTCAGGTGGTAAAACAAAATTAAATTTTACTTAAATTAAATAATAGGTCTGCTTTAAAAGGTCACAGCAGGAAAAAATTAATTTTGTGTCCTTAATAAAAACATTTAAGAATTGCACCATACGTTTTACTGATATTTGTGTAAGTGCATTACATCTTTGTTGTGGCAGGAGCAAAGTGTGAGGCGAACACATTTGACGGCGAGCGCTGTCTGTACGGAGCGCTGAGCGACCCCATCCGCCGCCTGCTCAAAGAGTACAAGCGCATCACAGCGAAGGCCATGCAGAGAGACTACTACGACCAGTTCCTGCAGACGTGAGGACTATAAACACACACAAACAAAACCCAAACCACAGTCACTTTCACAAACTGACTGCTGCTTTCCCCATCGTAGGCTTTTGGAGCAGGGTAACTACAGTGACGTGACGTTTATGGTGCACGGTGAGATGTTCAAGGCCCACCGGTGTATCTTGAGTGCCCGATCTGAATACTTTGCTCACATGCTGGAGACCAAGTGGAAGGGCAAGAGTGCGATCGCACTCAAACATCCACTGGTAGGCGCTGTTTGACTGCACAAACATTCCAATTTCTATTCATCCTGATTCTATTCATCCTGCCTGGAGCTGGGTGATTATAGATTACTACACTAAAACTCAAACTACAACCATAAAAACAAAAGTGTTTCTTGAAATAAACGTTATATGAAATAAAATTAAATATACGGTATATAAAAAAATAAATAAAATTCAGCTAGTTGCCAAGGCATTCATTTAGTTTAACTTGATGTACTCAAATAACAAAAAATTATATTAAGTAAGGGATAATGTAGAGCGAGGCAGTTGTTGGTGTATATACAACCCCTTCAGGCTGATTCAAGACCTGATTCAGTCCTGATTAGCCTGTCAGGGTTGTATTCGCTATAACAACTGCCTCGCTCTACATTATCCCGCTTATTACATAGCTAACTACCAAATAAATCAATAATTTGACACAAAATATTGATTTAAAAAGGAGTTTATTGCTTCCGCTAAAGAAAATAGTCCGTTCCGTCTCTACGGTTAGAATCCTGCGTCCATAGCAACGCTCTGTTTTTCATGGCAACGGTGTGTTATACTTAGCAGCGGTCTGTTATCAAGAAATAACAGACCGCATTCTACATTAGAATTCAACCAAGCCATGTAATAATAATTAATAAAAACTCTTTAGGCATTTAAAAATTGACACAAATACACAAAACATTTCTAAAACTTTATCTGAAATTAAAACGGAAAATTTGAAAATAAAAACTGATTCAAAATATTAATAAAAATTATAAAAGTATCTCAATGAGACTAAAATAACACTGGCCTGTAGTTTGTGAGATCATGTCAAAGGTGTTCTAATTATGCATAGCATTACACTCTTTCATACCTGTATGAAAACTATATGTTTTATAAAAGTACACTCACCTAAAGGATTATTAGGAACACCATACTAATACTGTGTTTGACCCCCTTTTGCCTTCAGAACTGCCTTAATTCTACGTGGCATTGATTCAACAAGGTGCTGAAAGCATTCTTTAGAAATGTTGGCCCATATTGATAGGATAGCATCTTGCAGTTGATGGAGATTTGTGGGATGCACATCCAGGGCACGAAGCTCCCGTGCCACCACATCCCAAAGATGCTCTATTGGGTTGAGATCTGGTGACTGTGGGGGCCATTTTAGTACAGTGAACTCATTGTCATGTTCAAGAAACCAATTTGAAATGATTCGAGCTTTGTGACATGGTGCATTATCCTGCTGGAAGTAGCCATCAGAGGATGGGTACATGGTGGTCATAAAGGGATGGACATGGTCAGAAACAATGCTCAGGTAGGCCGTGGCATTTAAACGATGCCCAATTGGCACTAAGGGGCCTAAAGTGTGCCAAGAAAACATCCCCCACACCATTACACCACCACCACCAGCCTGCACAGTGGTAACAAGGCATGATGGATCCATGTTCTCATTCTGTTTACGCCAAATTCTGACTCTACCATCTGAATGTCTCAACAGAAATCGAGACTCATCAGACCAGGCAACATTTTTCCAGTCTTCAACTGTCCAATTTTGGTGAGCTCGTGCAAATTGTAGCCTCTTTTTCCTATTTGTAGTGGAGATGAGTGGTACCCAGTGGGGTCTTCTGCTGTTGTAGCCCATCCGCCTCAAGGTTGTGCGTGTTGTGGCTTCACAAATGCTTTGCTGCATACCTCGGTTGTAACGAGTGGTTATTTCAGTCAAAGTTGCTCTTCTATCAGCTTGAATCAGTCGGCCCATTCTCCTCTGACCTCTAGCATCAACAAGGCATTTTCGCCCACAGGACTGCCGCATACTGGATGTTTTTCTCTTTTCACACCATTCTTTGTAAACCCTAGAAATGGTTGTGCGTGAAAATCCCAGTAACTGAGCAGATTGTGAAATACTCAGACCGGCCCGTCTGGCACCAACAACCATGCCACGCTCAAAATGGCTTAAATCACCTTTCTTTCCCATTCTGACATTTAGTTTGGAGTTCAGGAGATTGTCTTGACCAGGACCACACCCCTAAATACATTGAAGCAACTGCCATGTGATCGGTTGATTAGATAATTTCATTAATGAGAAATTGAACAGGTGTTCCTAATAATCCTTTAGGTGAGTGTATATGTACTTTTGGAAGTGTCATTTTCCTGACTAATAAGTTGTACCACCTTCTTGTCATTTAGTATTAAACATGAAAGTGTATGTTCATAGTTTTTTCAGAGAGTGTTAATGCCAGTGTTCACATCTTGTGCTGCTTTAATTATCTTCTCCCTAGGGTTGTGTTAAATTAAGAAGCAGCTCTCTTATAACCTTTTACATCACCAGCATGCTTCAAACTTTCATGATCCTAATGTGTCCATTTCAATTTCCTTTTTTTTTTTTCAGGTCAATCCTGCTGCATTTGGTGCAATCATGCAGTATTTCTACACCGGTGAGCGTCAGACCAAGACCGAGAGTTAAGTTAGCAATCTTCTTCCAGACGCTTTTTTTTTTCTTCTCACCCTGTGCTACCCTTTTTTTTTTTTTCAGGTCGTTTGGACATAGATGTGAATTACGTGGAGGATTGCAAGCGCTTGGCGAAACAGTGCAAGATCAGCGAGCTGATTGAGGAGCTGGAAGTGAAGTGCAAACAGGTTTATGAGTTTGGTGAGGAACCACACAACAGTGAAACTGTTAAGCTAATTTGAAACTCGTAAACTAAAGTACCTGTTGTACAGTCAAGCTGTCATTTTGAAAGAAAAAAAATTAGCTACACTGCAAACTACCAATAAAAAGTTGCTGTTGTTTTTGAAAGAAGTCTCTTCTGTTCACCCCTGCCCTTAAACATTAAATAATGTTAATCTATTTAACAGTTAAAACAGTGCAATAATAGCAGAAGAATTGCATTTTGTTACAAATTTTTCTAAAAAACTGTCATTTGAGGACTTTTTTTTTTTTTTTTAACTGTTTAGTTATGATTTGGTAACTCAGTTGTTTCATTGCAGTGAAGCATCTGATCAACCCTCTCTCTCTCTGTCTCTGTCAGTGTCTAATAAGCCCGGGACGTGTGTGAAGGTGTTGACACTGGATCCTCATGACTTTCAGCTGCAGGATGGAATGGCTCTGCTGGCTGACAGCGCACTTCCCGCTGAGCTCAGGGTGAGAGGACGCACACACACGCTTACCTTTATCAGGAGTTCAGCTCTCACTTTCAACACCTATAGCCTCTTATCACCAGGGTGAAGATTCAGGCCAGTTTTGTAATTATGGGATGTGTGGTTGCCTAGCAACTGCTGGTTAAAATAGTTAGTTCCTCATCACAGAAATAAATTACATTTTAAAATATTTTTATATATTATAATATGTTAATATTTCACAATATCATTGTTTTTTTGGGGCATTTTTGATCTAATAAATGCAGCCTTGGTGAGCAGAAGAGACTTCTTTTCTTTTCTTTTCTTTTCTTTTCTTTTCTTTTCTTTTCTTTTCTTTTCTTTTCTTTTCTTTTCTTTCTTACCGACCACAAACATTTGAACGGTCTTGTTTATAAGTGTGCAAGAATGTTGAGCTGCAGTATTATAGACTAAAGTCAACCACTCCTGTTTAATGAAAAAGTCAGATTTTCACATATAGATTATTTCTATACTCTGCTTGCAGTGATATTTTGTTTGATATCTGCCGTTTGATTTTTAGGTTGGATACGGTCAGCTTCCTTTCGATCTAACTGACAGCTTTCCGAGTTATCCTGATATCTGTTTCCGGGTGGAGGGCAATGACTTTCTGTGTCATAAGGTCAGTGTTTTGTAATACTGATAATCATAATCCCTGGTTGTTGTATTTGGGACGGCATTAGTTGCAACCCAAATGCAAATGAAGACATCAGTGTAATGTCTGTCTTTAGTTATATTTTTAATCACTTAGAATCGATTATTAGAATGACAGTTGTGCTTTAATGTTCTATTTGTGGTTGATTAAAAAGGGCATTTTTGCAGATTAAATGTGTGTGTGTGTGTGTGTACGCAGGCGTTTTTCTGTGGTCGTAGTGATTATTTTAAAGCGCTGATGGAGGATCATTTCTGCGAGGGTGAAACTCTACAGGCTCATCCCAGTATTCCCGTCATCACCCTTCACGATGTGTCTCACGATTTGTTTACAAGAATCCTTTACTACATCTACAGTGACAACACTCAGGTACACACACACACACATGTGCAATAAACACTACACACAATCAAGACATGTCTCAACAGATGCTGAACATTTTCTATTTACCGAACGCTTCTAAATACAAGTTTCGAGTAGTTCTAGCATAAAACAAACTGATATTTATTAGTGTTGTTGTTATCATTAAAATAGAAATATTATATATGAAAAACTTAATCTAAAAAAAAAAAATCTTGCCAACTAACTGAAGGTGTAAGTTGTACTAAAATGACTAAAAGTGAAATAAAAATGAATTAAAACTAAATAAATAAATATATTTATTTACAAAAGCACAACTCGCATAATAAACAGAGTGAAATACTTGGATGCTGATGTTTAGACGTCACCTACGGGCAAAAACCAGTTTTTTTTTTAATATAGTCTTTATTGTATTTTCCAGTTTATTGATTTGCATGTAAATCGGGTTATTTCAATAAACTGATTTTACGTAGTTATCAGCGTATTGTTGTGCATATAAACGTGCTCTCAAAAAATGCAGACCAAGAGCTGAAGAGTAATATTCAGAGAAAAATGTGTTTTTAAGAGGTTTTTGAAAGAAAGAAGGTAGGATGCTTGACGTATGTCTTGAGGTAGAGCATTACACAACCTGGGAGATGTAACACTAAGACCTGGCACCCATAGGGACCCAACTAAATTTAGGAGTCATTAGCAATCCCGCACTAGAAGATCTTAAGGAACGAACGGGCAGGAGGTTGAAGTAGATCAGATGAAGGACCAAGGTTATGAAGAGCTTTGTGCGTGAGGGTTAGCACCTTGAAGATTATGCGTAAGGAAACCGGAAGAATTGGAGTAATGTGCTCGTTCTTTCTTGTGAGAGAAATCAAACGGGCTGCAGAGTTTTGATCATGTTGTAATCGTTTGATGTTTTTAGCTGAAAGGCCATGAATATGCGAGTTACAGTATTCAAAGTAAGATGTGACAAAGGAATGTATGACAGTTTCAGGTTTCCTGCTGACTAGAAGATCGAATACGAGAGATATTACCACCTTACCAATGTGAGCAGTAAATGAGAGAGTGGAATCAAGAAGTACAGCAAGTACACCAAACTCACTATCCAAGTCTAAGTTTGGACACAACAGATTTAGAACCAATCAGTGATGGATGGATAGACTGACTTTATTAATCCCACACTGGGGAAATGCACCTATTACAGCATCTCCACAACAAAAAAAAACAAGTACGGAAAAACACATTGAAAAAAAATATAATAAGTGCTACATAGTGTCGTTACTGCAATTAAAGAGTTTAATTGCTGTTGGAAGGAAGAGCCTGCGTTACCTCCGTTTTGTCTGAGGTAAATTTAAGGTGATTTGCCTTCAGCCAAAGCTTAAGTTCCTTAATGCAAATTGTTAACCCAGGAGGAGGAAACACTTTGACCTTAAACCGTCGTAATATACCGTAGGTTTCCACTCTCTCTTTAAAGTCCTTTTAAGGCAAGTCATATCATTTAGATGCTGATAATGCCCCTGACAACAATGGTATCATAAATAGTACTTGTTTAGCTGAAATCATGTTAACCAGCTTGATAAATGCTTCAGTGTCAGATGTGCTAAGTGAAGCCTCTGCCACTGTTTTCCAGCTCTCTCACGAGAACGTGTATGAGGTCCTGTGTGTGGCCGACATGTACCTGTTGCCGGGTCTGAAGCGTCTGTGTGGCAGAACTCTGGCCGCGCTGCTCAATGAGGAGAACGTGCTGCACATGTGGAAGACGGCAGAACTGTTCCGGCTCTCGCGTCTGGAGGACCAGTGCACAGAATACATGGCCAAGATCATCGAGCGGGTACGGCACGTACAGCAGCTGTGTGTTCGTTCACGGTTATGCTGCGTTTGTGCTTATCAAAATTCACATTATTTACATTCATAATGAATGTCCCTGGTGTTATTGTGGCCCGCTCATCCATTTGAATATTATTGTAAAAAAACAATTCTATAAATATATTATATATTTTATATTAATGTAAAAATGAATTATATAATATAAAATAATTTATTTGAGATAATTATACATTTATATGAAAATATTTTGTAATATTATTATAACATATTTGTAAATATACAAATAAATGTAGTATAAAAATAATAATAATGTATGTTTGTACATTTATATTTATATAATATAAATATATAAAAATATAATATTATTATAAAAAATAAGTATAAAAATTTGTTATTTAATATAGAAATAATATTTGATTTTATATAAAAATATAAATGTATGTTTATATAATATAAAAATAGTTTCTTGTATTTTTAAATCTAAATATAAAAATACATTTTATTATAATATATTAAAAATATTTATATAATACAAATTTAAATTGCATTTAAAATATAACTATATAAAAATATTTTGAAATATAAAACATTTATTATTCAATATACAAACTATATCTTTTTTATAAATAAACATTTGTAGTTATAATATATATATATATATATATATATATATATATATATATATATATATATATAAAATTATACATTTATATTAATACATAATAAAAAGTTCAATATTTTTTAATGCTATTATAACATTTTTATAAAATGTAAATATAAAAAATAATTAAATATTTTATATACATTTATATTATTTGTTAATAAAAAATAATATTTTATACAAAAAATGTTTTATTTTTCATATATATATATATATATAATTTTTTTAAGTGTAACAACTTCCACCTGATGGATAAAATTAAGTCCTGCCCTGTTTCCTGCTTATTATTCAGTTTCACTGGGAAATATGTTACAATTAAATGTTAAATGTGTTATGAAATATGAAAGTCATGTTTTAACTATTTTCAACATGAATTAATCCTGATGACAAAAATACCATATAATACTCAGGATTAAATTCAGTTTCTTAGAACTGTTTTCTGCTCTAGAAGCCTTATTATAAAACATTTGCATATACATTTTTTGGAAGATTTTGCTCAGAAAGGAAGTCATGTTTGTTTCAGCTGGTGGAAAGGCCAGAGTTTGCCGATATGATCAGAGAGGATGCTGGGAACGTGGCGGCCAGACAGGAAACTGATTCCATCCCTCTGGTGGACGAGATCCGGTTCCACATCGCCAGTAACGTTCAGACGTACAGCGAAATCGAGGAAGCCAACCAGAAACTCAGCGCCCTGGAGCTTCTGCTGGCCAGCATTGGGCTGGAGTGCTGAAAACAAAAAGGAACTTGAGGTCGGGAGGGAGCGGGACGCTGAATGATTTATAAAATGCTTTACATGCACAAATACTCTGTAGCAAACTAGCATCACATTAGCAGTACCAAACTAATATGGTCGATTTTAACCAAAAACACACTTGCAGATGCGTCATATTGCAGTGGCCTGTTGTGATTTAGTGAAGCTTCCTTTATTTAGTTCTTCCTTTTGATTTCCATGAACGAACGAACTCACTCCAGAGAGATAAAAGCTTGACATTTTGATTTTCACGACAGTGAGTGTCGCGTTTCAGTTGATATTAGCGTTCTTCATGACGTTCGGGCATATACTGTTCGTTCTTCCAGATGTAGCAGAATATTGAACTGACTCTACAGGAAACTTGTTGTGAAGTGTTGTGGATGCAGAGTCAAAACAATAATAAATAATAAATAGGTTTAGCTGTTACATCGCTGAACATGATTTGAGTCAATATTTAATCAAAGATGAGGCCATTTCCTTCGGAAAGAAAGATTTTATTTATGCATTTATGAATAGGAGTGCATAGAACATGGTCGGAAGAATCTGAAAGTGTTTCGAAAGGTGTTGTCATGATAGGACTGACAGTTACACAGTCGTGCATATTTGATCCGAGAATTGAATTACAAAAGGATTTCACTTGTTTTCTCTGGTGTTTGTGTGACAGCGCCATTTGTTAAAGCAAATGATTATTTATGCCTCTAAATGTGCGTTCACTCACAAATGCATCTTCCAGCACTGATATAGAAGTTTCTCTGCTTTGCACCCACAGGAAAGACTTCTGTTAATGTGCATGCAATATTTGCATTTAATATCAATATTATAATCAGGAAACGTGCTCCTAAACCTGACTGTCTTTAATCTTTCTCAACCTAAACATTTTTTCTTGTGCTTTTCTTTTCCCTGCATTGCATTGCTTTTATTTTATTTTATTTTTATTTTATTTTATGCAGGTCTTAAAGTGACATGTCTACACGATGTGGTTTAAATCATCAGCATTATCCTTTGCTCATTTTCATAGCAGCACTTGAGTTTGTGTGTGTGTTTGTGTTACTGAACTGGGTGCTCAGGAGAATATCCCACAAGTAAGACTTGTGTATGAACATTCATAAATGTCAAAGTCATGAAATATCCATTTATGATCGGATGCGTTGGCATTGCAGATTCCTTTCATATGATTTATGGGTGGGATACTGTGACTGAATGAGATGTACTGTACATAGGTGAGAAAAAATAAATATTATTTAATAATGTATTACTTGTGGCTGTTTGATTTGACTTTACAAAAGTATTTCTCTGCACACTGAAATCTGAAATCGCATACTTACTATACAGTTGGCGAAAAAAACAATATGTGACAAAAGAAGTATGTCCCAAATTCACAATACTCATAAAACAGTAGGTAAAAAGTACCCAGATAAACTACTATTTCTGGTGAGATCCTGAAGTGTGCATACGATGGACGCTTTACAATCCCATGAGGCCACGGGAGAGGATTTGTGAATGGAGGTGAAGCGACGCAACTGACGCCGGTAGGTCACATGATAATGACAACATGGCGAATGTACATCCAGATTACATTTAAACTACAGTACCAGTCAAAAGTTTGGAAACACTACTATTTTTAATGCTTTTGAAAGAAGTCTCTTATGCTCATCAAGCCTGCAGTTAAAAACAAAAAAAACAGTAATATTATGAAATATTATTACAATTTAAAATAATGGTTCTCTTTTTTAATATACTTTGAAATGTAATTTATTTTTGTGATGCAAAGCTGAATTTTCATCAGCAAGTACTCCAGTCTTTGGTGTCTTATGATCCTTCAGAAATCATTCTAATATGCTGATTTATGATCAATGTTGGAAACAGTTGTGCTGCTTAATATTTTTTTATAACCTGAGAGACTTTTTTCAGGATTATTTGATGAATAAAAAGTTTAAAAGAACTGTATTTATTTAGAATAGAAATCTTTTGTAACAATATACACTACCGTTCAAAAGTTTGGGAACAATAACTATTTTTTTTTAAAGAAATTAGTACTTTAATTCAACAAGAATGCGTTAAATTGATAAAAGGTGATGGTAACGATTTATATTGTTAGAAATGTTTTTATTTTGAATAAATGCTGTTTTTATGAATAAATGCTGTTAACGTTTTACTCATCAATGAATCCTGAAAAAAGTTTTCCAAAAAAATATATTAAACAGCACAACTGTTTCCATCATTGATAATAACTGAGTATCAAATTATCATATTAGAATGATTTCTGAAGGATCATAAGACACCAAAGACTGGAGTACTTGCTGATGAAAATTCAGCTTTGCATCACAAAAATAAATTACATTTTAAAGTATATTAAAAAAGAGAACCATTATTTTAAATTGTAATAATATTTCATAATACATAACTGCAGGCTTGATGAGCATAAGAGACTTCTTGCAAAAGCATTAAAAATAGTAGTGTTTCCAAACTTTTGACTGGTACTGTATATAGAACTTTTTTTCTTTTTTTTAGCAATCATGAAGTAATTACTTATTCAAAATAATTACCTACTTAAGAGAGTATGCTATTCTGGACGGAGCCTGTGTTTTCTGTCCTGTGCTGGTTCATTGTGTTTTTTTTTTGTGTGTGTTTTTTAATAAATTACTTTAAAAAAAGGTTAACATGAACTAACAATAAACAATACTTTTACAGCATTCATTAATCTCAACATTTACTAAAACATTTTTAAGATCAAAAGTTGCATGTGTTAACATTAGTTAAGGCTCTGTGAACAATGGTCGATAAATGCTGTGTAAATATATTACTCATTGTTAGGTAATTCATTAAGTAATATTAACAGACCTTATTGTGTAAAGTGTTACCAATATTTCTTCATTTTTATGTCAATATTTATTGATTTTTGTCCTGCAGGAGGCGCTAAGTATTAGTGCAGGACTCAAACAGGGATCATAATTTCACTGAAGGACAAGCGTTGTTTTAAACGATAACTTTTAGTCATTGTCTTAAATATTATCTGGTTTGCATCACACGTTTATGTTATATAAAGAGTCATATCAAATGTTTCGTAACTGAATGTTCCTAAAGTGCGTCTAGCAGGATTGCCATTGTTTTTAATCAGCTCATAGCGATAAAGACATATCTTTAACGCATTTGTTTTTGCCAGGGACGAAATGTGGAGATAGCATAGAACAACGTAGAAATTGTCCCCTCCCATTTATTATAGCTTATAAACCTCTGAAAACCCATTTTAAATTCTCGTTTGCTGGAGTTTGGTACTTGTCAAAGGATGGCACGAAGCTTCATGTTTCTCCAGGCAACAGGAGGCAGAATTACCATGACAACCGACTCATGTGAAGGATGAAGGCCTATCAGTGCAGCATTGCGTTTCTCTGACATCTATCATATAAGAACGGTGTGTGTTTGTGTGACTCAGATCCCTGAGTCACACTCGATAGAGACATGCCATGAATCTGTAACTAACCAGGCAGCGGTTGATCTTTAATGTGAGGATACTAACTGCAGACCTACAGTAGTTACTAACTACTGTAGGTCTGCAGTGATCTCACACACCGCTCGGTTTAAACCTAACGTTACACCCACTAAGATCTCAGAACCAGTACAACTCCCACTTCACCCACAGCACTCGCTGAGGTACAGCCAGATCTGATGATGTAATCTCCCATCATGTGTTTTGATCAGGAGGAACAATAAAACACCAAACGCTCTAGTCAAGCCGAGGAAGGCAATGCTTGTAAAATATGCTTATTTTTTTGTCTTTTGGCTCACCGTATAAACTAGATGAGTAAAGTTTGATGACAAACTTTGATGTTGACTGGACAAAGCCAGGTCTGAAAGTTTAAAAGAACTTTGAACAGCTTGACCTTTGAAAGTTTTAGCACATTGATGGCACGAATTAACATGTTGCTAGCATGATTTAGCACTTCGTTAAAGTGAATTAGCATTCTGCTAGCATGAAAAAGTAGCATGTTGCTAGCATGTTTTTGAATGTTGTTTGAATGTTGCAGCATTTTACAATATATTCAAATATAAAACAGTTATTTTAAATTATAATAATATTTCACAATATTACTGTTTTTCAATGTATTTTTACTGTGTTTTTGTATTTTTTTTTTATCAAAGAAATGCTGCCTTGTAAGAGAAAAAACTTCTTTTTTTAAAAAAATCTTACAAACCCAAAACATTTGAACGGTAGTGCATGTGGTATTCTTCATTTTTAGGAGTTTTAATTTGTCCAAATACTTCTTGGAATCACTGATCAAAGCAGGGTTGTAGATTTGTTGGGTTTCTCTAAGCCTGCTAGAGTATTTGTGTCAGCTGAAGTTTCCCTTGCACAAAATTACCATGGTAACCATGTTTTCTGCCAAAATGAAAGGAGAATGGCATGCAGGTCAAAGTCTGACAAGTAGGCAAATATCCTACTCAGATATTAAACAAATATATTCGGAGTGTTGCATGTATGTTCTCCAGCAGTTTAGCGTGGGTTATATAAACAATGGCTATGTTAATTTAACACCGGGAGTTTTGCTGTGATATTGATGTTTCCACGGGCAGAAAACTGAGCATTCAGAGCATCACATGTTTCCCACACGTAACAAGTAACCTTTTCAACTAATCTTACAGTGGAAATCATTCAGCATTATCATAAATATCAAGTCACTCAATAAAATACTGTGGGTCAAAAACAGTCGCACATATGTACACACATTTACATTTTCATTTACAACTAGTTTTAATCTGTACATTTTCTGTTTTATAGGTTTAATCACACATTTGTACCCCTGGGAATTACTTTTTTAGAGTGTTTCCAGGAATGAGGCCTATTTCCTGCTGCGATCACAGCATTGTTGGAAAATTGGTGAGGCTTAGTTCTCCTGCATTGTTTAAATCAAGGGCAGCATGTGTTGGTCATGTGTACACTCTTAGAAAAAAAGGTTTAGTGTGGTTCAAAACACAACTCAAGGGTTCTTAACGCAATTTTAAAGAACCAGAAAGGTTCTATATTGGGAGAAATTTCTTAAAAGGGTTCTATTATGCTTTTTACATTTTTAACTTTCTTTACTGTGTAATGTTGCTGCTTGAGCATGAAAAAGGTCCTTGAAAAAAAGGCTTTGAAAAAGGTCACTCCAAAAGGAGTTTTTCTCTAACGAACACATCACAATATTCCTCATTTAAATAATTCCCACATGCACAAAAAAGGGGCGTGGCCTGGTTGAGTTGAATAGTTGCTGCATCCCAATTTGCATATTATCCGTCCTAAACATATAGAGTCCTAAATAGCATTCGAAATGAGAATTAGTGTGTCCCAAATTGTAGTATTTTATTCCAAAGATACCCGGATGCCTACTTTTTCCAGTTAGAATCTGAAGTGCAGATCCGTGCTGCCCACAACCCTTTGCGCATTGGACGAGGATTCGATTAGAACTACAAATACGAATAAAAAGTGTTAAAAAACAAACATGGAGGATGTGCGAGAATGACAGTTAGAGAGGTTTAGATAAAGGGGTTTGAGTGATTAAGATTCAGTATCTAACCTGATGAAAAGATATTTATTCAGTGTTATCCACCATGTACTTTTGTAAAGATACATTTGGCAATTCACTTTTAAATGCATCATATTCATTATGCAAATTGCAAACGCATGAGGAGAGTTCTCCGCATGAAAGACCCACGACTGGCAGATCAATGTGCGACTACATTTCTCTACGAAACGGTAGGAAATTAAATTGAATTGAATGTGGAGGATTTGAAATGTGACAAGATGATTGACAGGGCAGTTTAGAGTGACAGGAAGCATGTAACTAGCGACAGAGCTGTCCTTTAAATTAGTTTGTTCCAAAGCTTGCCTACTTTTCTGCTATACACTCAAAAGTATGTACTTTTTCTTCACAAAAACAGTACATACTTTTAGGGCATAGTAGCCTATAAGTAGGCGAATTGGGACGCAGCAAGTGTTTTGAAACCTGGTTGAAACTCACAGTTATGGTAAGGGACGTGACATTTCCCAAACATGCTTGAAGCGGTTGACCAATCTCAACACACTAGTGAAGCCGGCCAATCAGAGCAGAGTTTTTTTGGAAGGAGGGGCTTCATAGAGAGAGGAACTAAACTGAACGTTACTGACAGACTGGGACGAGAGGAGCTGCAACAATAGGCTCGTTTCCATAACAGATTTGCGCAAAACTTTTGCGATTTTTTTTCTAAATGTCGACAAAAAACTATTGCGAAATTACAGCGTTTCCATTAACCGATGTTATGCGACTAAAACTTATTTTTTTCCTCTCGCGATAAATCATTCCAAAAATCATGGCAACGGATGTTGGTAGGTTTATGTATATCCCAGCCACTGCACTGGGATTACCCAATCATTAATGGCAAGGAAAGACCCTTATACTTGTGAGCGGCACATATGAGGTGTTTCTGGGTGTTTCTCCCTCATATCTGCTTCGAGGTCTTGATTGTGGCATTTCTTTGAGGTTTAGAATCCAGTATTCCCGTAATTCTTTTGTCTTTTATGAATTTAATAAAGAACTCTGTCTCATATTCTGTTCAAACATACCGCGTCATCAACGTCAGGTGACCTGTAAATGCGCAAAAACTCATGCGAGTGTAAAAACTTTTTTGCGATAAATGGGAGTTTCCATTGGGCGTATTTTCAATTTAAATTTCAAATTAGTGAAAAATAATGTGTGTTTTTTTTACTTTCAAGCATAAAAGCCTATAGTAGACCCAAAAAGATAATTAAGACTTTGAAAAAGGTTATAATAGGAGCCGCTTTACATAATATTTTCATGTTTCAACAGTGATAAATTATGTTTGCGAGCTGTTTAATTCATACAATTTTATCAACATAAAAATGAATTAAATCAAAATGAATAATTTAATCCATAAAATGATTCTATGATGGGAACCCCTAAAAGGTTCTTTGAAGCCCCTGACAGAACCCTGCAAGTTTCAGAGCCTTTTCTTCTAAGAGTGAACACAATTCTCATGGCAGTTCGGGACGTTTTGGCGAATTGGTGGTTTGTGTGTGTCAGCATGTGAATGAAATCTTTCAGTATCCCCCAGCTGCCCTGTGACACAAACAGTGCATGTGAGACTGAAAGAGGCTTACTGTGGCACCACATGACTCTTCCCATAGTCCACCTGCTTCACATGTCAGTAAAAGTAGAGCTCAACTTCACAACAAATCTCTTTATCAAAATGACTAAAGCAAATCCATGCAGCCACATGACACTGGGAATAAAATGCACAACTAATGACAACATGAATAATTAGCAAGTGTCAATAAGCGCTTTGCAAACCGCTGCTTACAATTCAATTAAATGCAAGCAAACGCTGCACAAGAGATCTCATCCCATGGAAATGTCAGCGTTACACAACCCTTTAGAGCACCAAATACAGCTGGACTCAGCACTCTGGAGCTGAGCTGATTTACAGGTATTATTTTGGCATGGATAAAAAACAACCTGTTCCATTGCCTCGCTCTTTAATCTCCTCCTGGGTGAGCGGAGGCTCCAGAGACCAGCGAGGAAACCTGGCAACACGATACAGACACGCACACAGAGAAGCACTCAAATGGGAACTATTAGAATTCTTGTTGACTTCAACATTGTCTTAATGCGGGTATTCAAAGTGTCTCACATGGACATAATGAAGAAAAGGAGAAATAATGACATAAAAGTTAAGTTTAACATCATATAAGAACATAAAAGTGAAAGGGGATTTCAGACCTCTCAGATTTTAGAAACTATCCAAACAAATATTCATATCGTAATAAGATCCTCTGCGTTTTGCTGTGCTGATGTCTTGATGGGCATTAGCAATATGGGATCTGAATCAAATGTTTTTTGAGCAAATTTTGCATTAGTTTTTAATTGCATAGACGTATGCTTTAAAAAGTTTATTGGAAAAAGAATATAAAATACAACTATAAACATGATGATAATTGGTTAACTAAGTTACCTTACCAGTGGCAGTGTATGTCATTTTACGTTGGTTGAAATAATAATATGATTTAAATATGAATACAAGCTATATAAAATCAGTGTATTTTGACCATTCAACAACCTATGTTAGATATTACAGTAGACAATTATATTTTGAAAGAAATGCATGTCACTGTAAGTTGGCTTATTAACATGATATAATTTAAATATGAAATATACAAGCCAAGCTTGTATTCTGACCATTCAAGAAGTATTTACAATGAAAATGTGTATTTTAAAAGGAAATGCATGCATTTTTAATACATAAAAAATAAAAATTATACATTAATATATCATTTAAATATGGAATACAAATATTAAATATGATACAGTTTGCTATATTGTACTGTATATACACTATATTGCCACAAGTATTGGGAAACCCCTCCAAATCATTGAATTCAAGTGTTCCAATCACTTCCATGGCCACAGTTGTATAAAGGCAGAGTGCCTCTACAAACATTTGTGAAAGAATGGGTCGCTCTCAGGAGCTCGGTGAATTCAAGCGTGGTACCATGATAGGTTGTCACCTGTGCAATAAGTCCATTCGTGAAATTTCCTCACTACTAAATATTCCACAGTCAACTGTTAGTGGTATTATAACAAAGTGGAAGCAATTGGGAACAACAGCAACTCAGCCATGAAGTGGTAGGCCACGTAAAATCACAGAGCGGGGTCAGCGCATGCTGAGGAACACAGTGAGCAGAAGTTGGAAACTTTCTGCAGAGTCAATAGCTACAGACCTCCAAACTTTGTGTGGCCTTCAGATTAGCTCAAGAACAGTGCGTAGAGAGCTTCATGGAATGTTTCCATGGCCGAGCAGATGCATCCAAGCCTTACATCACCAAGTGCAAGGCAAAGCATCAGATGCAGAGGTGTAAAGGACTCTAGAGCAGTGGAGACGTGTTCTCTGGAGTGACGAATCACGCTTCTCTGTCTGGCAATCCGATGGAAGAGTCTGGGTTTGGCGGATGCCTGCACGGTACTTGCCTGACTGCATTGTGCCAATTGTAAAGTTTGGTGGAGGGGGGATTGTGGTGTGGGGTTGTTTTTCAGGGGTTGGGCTTGGCCCCTTAGTTCCAGTGAAAGGAACTGAAAGGAAGACATTTTGGACAATTTCATGCTCCCGACTTTGTGGGAACAGTTTGGGGATGTTCCTGTTCTAACATGACTGCACACCAGTGCACAAAGCAAGGTCCATAAAGACATGGATAAACAAGTTTGGTGTGGAGGAACCTGACTGGCCTGCCTTCCCAGAAGAGTTGAAGCTGTTACAGCTGCAAAGGGTGGACCAACTCCATATTAAACCCTACGGATTAAGAATGGGATGTCATTAAAGTTCATGTGCATGTAAAGGCAGACGTCCCAAAACTTTTGGCAATATAGAGTAATTACAGTGACCATTCAACAATCATTTACAGTAGTACCTGTATTTTTTAAAAGGCAATGCATGTCATTTTAAGTTGGTTTTATATTCAATATCACATCACTTTATAAAGAAAAATACAATTATGTGCTGTACAAAATGACCATTCAACAAGTATATGAAATAAGTTACTAAATTCTTACATTGATTAGATATATTGTTTCAAAAGCATGTTGCTTACATTTGTGCATTGCCATTTAACAATGCAAGGCATGTACAGCACCAATGTGCATGTATGTGTGAAAAATAATAAAAGCAGCAAGAGTCGGTAGCCCGCAGCTCACACCCTTTGACTAACATCCTGGACAGACCATCTGTCTGCAGACAATCTCACACACGTGTCATAGAAGGCATGGATTTGGGTGAGCAAACTCTTTATTATACTATAGCAAGGGCAGCGATGTAGCTTCAACTTCAGTTTTCAAATGCCAGAAACTAGACCTTGATATCCGTGACAATGTGTGACCTTTGATTGTGATCATGCTGTCATAAGATTTTATTAAAGCAGATAATAAAAGGAGAGATGAGGACACTGTGAAGGCAATGCATCATGGCACACTAGCCTTATGGAAAAACACCACCAAGGATCACAATCCTTTGGCTTTGCTGTGATTGGCAGACACGTTTAGCTCAGCATTGTTGCCATATCAGAGTTTGGACACCTACCCCCTCTTTCTTTTTCTTCTTAAGTTGATCCCAAAGTTTTGAGTCTAGGAAGATTATCCCCTCACAAGGCCACTGACCCCCATGTGACCTCACTTTAGCACAACCTATATCTGGAGATTTTGCTTTAGCATGACAACCATGGGACTGAAACTTAAAAAACACCTGGGAGAAATGATTTATTGTTTGTGTCAGTCATCGAGGTCTTTGATGGAGTGGCATCCATGCACGACTTTTTGCTTTCCATTATAGTGGCGCAAGCAGCAGTCGCTGTCCACCTTATTCACAATGCGCATGCGCAAGATCAAATTCGCGATGAGATGTAGAAATGACTAAGAGCGTAGAAGGGCAATCAATTTGAAGCGTTTCTTTAAATGGGCGGGGTTTAATGTCAAAAAGCTTGCATTGCATTAGTCTGTTTGAATAGGTCTAAATATTAAATCTGATTTTTTAAGACTTAACTGGGTATATTTCTGTGAATTGTGTAATGTTTTTCAGCACCATTATTCAGGAGTAAATTGAATTGTAGTAGCCTACACACCACTGCTGAACCATCCTTTAAGCAGTCACGTGACACCTGTTACTTTTTTCTTCGCTGGTAATCATGGACTAATCACAGACGTTTGTGATTAACTGGATGAGGATTTTCGCGAATCATTTTATAGAAATTGCTTGAAATAATTTACATTATTATGTAAGGTACCAATCATTGAAAGCTAATAGATTTAAGCGTGTTTAAAATGAGACAGAAAATAAATAAAACATGTTTTAATGAGACTCGATGTAGGATACAGCTTTCTGTGCCCCCTGGTGGTGTCTGGTAAACTCTTATTACCAAGCAACATAATTGCCGCCCGATGGCGCGACGCTCGCGACGCCGAGCGATGTGAAGCGAGCGTGTGCTTGTCTCTTTAAGAAACACTCCTGTTGCACGAGAGCCTGGTGTTTTTCCACTCTCTCCGTTATTACATGCGCTCCCATATAAGACAGAAGTCGGGGGGAGAGGGCGTAAAGATTATTTCCCTTGCATTGTAGCCTCACCACAAGAAAGAAGACAAAAGAACAAGACACTCGGACAGACTTGAGCAATAAATTCCATTGTCAGGTGAGTGACACCTTGCAGCCATCATGACAGTGGAGGCTGATTAAGCGCATCTTTATGTGTACATCTTATTTATGTTTCAAGAACTCGTTTATTTTTGTCTAAGGCAGAAACATAGTCTTTTTTTTATTTATTAAAATATATATTTAAAAATTCAGTTTGATTTGCATCTTTGAGAAGCACCTTTTTATGTGTAGATTTATTTTCATTTTTAAACTAATTATTTTTTTTGTACAATAACGACACCTGGTCTCTGCTTTAAATTTAAAAATACTTAAAATATTTTCCTATTCAACAGTTCTAAATAGAAAATAAGATTATTATTATTATTATTTATTTATTTTTTTTACATATTTTTTACAAATAGCCTACATTATCCCTATGTTTCAGGTTTCTGGCATTGTATTGAAGCTTTGTGTCTTATTTGCGCACAAATGTTCTTCATGCCTAAGTGCTCTCACAGGCTTTGCAAGATCAATGTCATTAAATATTAAATGCATATCAATTTATTTTAGATGCACCGTAATTAAAGCTGAATTTTAAGCACTGGTTAATAGTGTACCAGTCTAATACATCTCAGGTGACTGACAGCACCCTCAGGACCATCACAGAGCATCATCCTCATAGCGCGTGCTTTAACCGGTCAATAAAATGTAGGTTAATGTGAATTTATTCGGCACTGTTCGTGCATGTAAACACTGACACCGCCTGGAGATGGATATCGCTCTCAAACCTGTCATGTGGGTTCGTCAGACACAATGTAGGTTATTGGGACATAATCACGATTTTAACTTCTTATCATGTCCATTGGCCTGGTGGTGTGGTGAATGCAAAAACCCTCGTTGATGGATAATGCATTAGAGACATAATTGGTTCACAAATGCATGTTGATCTTTTACTCTGGCTCATGCAATGTCTGTGTATCATGCAAACTTGGAATAAAGATTTGTTTGGGAATTATAATTTATTCCGAATCCGTATAGCACGGGTTTCCAAATTAAACACTCACAAAAATGTAATTTCAGTAGGAGCGCGCGCCGAAAAATTAGGGCACGTGCGTGATATTATTCAGGTTTCATTTTGAGACCAGACAGGTTTAGATTTAAGCATGACATGCAGTGCTTGTCTTTACTTCTTGATATATTTTTGTGCCACCATCAATACCTACTGTGGCAGTGTCATACACTTGACTATGATTGTCATATTCATGAACTTCAAAGAGGTATTACAATATGTGGTTACACTTTATTTAAAGGTGTCACTGTTACAGTGTAGGCTAATTATATATTTAACTACTGAGTATTATAAATGAACAACATTACTTCCTATAGGGTTAGGTTGAGGGTTAGTTGCATGTAATTATGCATAATTTACTGTTATTATGGTAAGTGTATGTAACATATGTAACAAGGACACTGTAAGATAAGGTGTTACCAATATGCTATAGAAGTGCCATTGTACCATGTAAAAAAAAAAAAAAAGAAATATAATTGCACCATGTTTTACAACTGGTTCTTTTTTTAATCCCTAACCTTTACTGATGTTGTACAAAGTTGGCAACGTTTTCTGCTCATACTTAACACTGTTGGAATGACTAGATAACAATGAACTTCATAGGGTCTGACCTTCCATAATTAATGATGTTAGAGTAGGCTAAATGTTGTCGTTTCTGTTTATAAAATCCCATTTGCTTTATGAGGTTTGGCGTTCGAATACAAATGGACATTAGAGCATTAAAGCTTTTATCCCCATTCCTTTGTGTATTTTAATACATCCAATATTATGTTTCATATTTGATAGTTAGTATAAAGAGTGTAATTTATAACCTTCAGGGGTTTTAAACAGCTGAATATCCAGACAATGTTATTTCTCAGCTTGTGGCCTTCTGATACGTTGTCTCATTCTTCTCTGCTCTTGACACTGGTTGATTAAACATGCATTTGCATAGCTTGTTTTGATAGTGAGCTATCATTGTTTATCTATATCAAGGCTAATGAGAGGTCTGGGCATGTTTAGAAGGTCATTATTGGGGTCAATAGCTGAGCTGTGAACCTGCAATATGTCTTTGCATCTACACTGGGACAACAAAGGGCATTTAACTAGTAGAGTTACTAGTTGAGGATCTGACAAGTCTGTCAAGTCACCTTTATTTTTAAAGTGAAACAGTTTCAAAGTAGCTTCACAACATTAACAGGAAATGAATGATGCTGCTGTATTTAGACAATAGTTTCATTATTAAGCTCAAGTCAGTTGAGTGTGAGGGTGTGTTCACAATTGTAGTTCAGTTCCCTTGGTCCTTTTGGTCCGAAAATGAAACATTTAGTCACACTGACATTTTTAACACAGAACCTAAAGATACAAAACAAAACAGATGGCTTTTATTATGTATATTTTGCGAAGGGACTCGTCGAACTTCCAAAACAATGCTGTGTGCTGGGCTTAATGCACTCGCTGTATGTGCGTAGTCTACATATGATGGTATTTTGACCAGCTGAGAACTCATGAAGAGCTTATAAAATGTGTGAAGGCGGCAGGAATCGCTCCGCCACACACACAAATGAAGATTTGCTGCGAGGAGACGTGGTTCTGATGTCTGTACTGAACTGTGATGGGTAATATCGCGACTATGATGAGAAAAAACAGATACGCTTGAGCATTCTGTCCTTTTTAGGGTTGTATCTTGTGATATCATGTCCCATTTTTGGTTCGTTTACATGTCTTTGGTCCACGTTGAGTTCATATTACATTCAACTGTGCCAGAGTTCATTTAGAAGCGGACGAGACTCATCTTTTCAGCGTCTCAGTCCACTTGTTTGGTGCGCGTCAGGGATCAGATGGAAAGTTCACACTTATTCATTTGAACCAATCACACCAGGGTTCGTTTTAATCCATCCAAACCTGCCAAGTGTGAACAGTCCCTAAAGTTCATTCATTAAGAATCAAGTTCAATTCAGCTATAAGCGGCTCTACTGAAGACAGTAATGTCTTTATTCAGCTCGTCAGTTCAGTGTCGCTTCAAATCAGATAACAATGTAGACGTTGCAAACTTCATCAGTTTTGAAAAACGTTCAGCTATAAAGCAGAAGACAGTAGTGTCATTATTCAACTCAATTCAGTTTAAGTTTTCGGGCCCACACACCAGAGGAATGTGAGGGCACACATCTCAGTGTTTGGCTCGGTCGTTGACATCGCTTACAATAAATAATGACACACTGCTTGTTGTTCAGATGAAATAACAGAATTTTTGTGATTTAATGGTTTGTCGGAATCTCTAAAAAATAACACAAGATTAGTCTACATTGGGATTCAAAATCGAATTTACAATCAAAACAAGTTTTAGCAATTTTGAAAGCTGTTAAACCAAGAAACATAGAATGAATTAGAAATATTTAATATTCTGCACTTTTTCTTTGGCTAAATCTAAGTAAATTTCAGATCAAGATGCTCTTTGGATCCTCTCAAATGCTGGAGAACCCGATCATCGGGTTTTGTTCATGTCCCAGACAGCACCATAGTGTCGGCCCAGATCCGGCCCACATATGGTATGTGTGGATTCCACGTGTGCCAGATGTGGGCCGGATCTGGGCCGACACTATGATGCTGTCTGGGGTAGCTCCATTGCTGCTGTCGGTAAAGCAAAAGAGAGACCAAGAAATTACTAAGACATTTTCAAATTCATATGCATTTTCAACTCAACTTTGCATTATGCTGATCATATCATTTGTAATAAAAACAGTTGTATTAACCTGTCTTATCTGTCTAGGCTTCATCAGAAGGTTGTTCCATAATTCGGAGTCTGTGCGCTTAGATAACTCCTGATACACTCTTAAAAATAAAGGTTCCCAAAGGAGAAATGTGCTCTCCTTTGGCAATGCAACAGAACAACCATTTTTAGTTTAATTCCTAAAGAACCTTTCAGTAATCAGTTCTTAAAATAACCATTTTTTTTCCCCTTAGTATAAAGAACATTAAAAAAATCGAAAGAACTTTCTCTACTATAAAGAACCTTTTGTGGAACGGAAAGGTTCTATGGATGTCAAAGGTTATTAATGAAACCATCAATGCTATAAAGAACCTTTATACTTTAAGAGTGAAGGTAGATAAAAAGCAGGATGCTAGTAAGTCATGTGCTGACCTCAAAATATATATGCAAATGGTATCAAGCCTGGCACTGGCTAACCTGGACACGTGTACTCGAGTGAGTTAGTTTATCAGCATCTGTGTTTGAGTTAGTGTGAGTTTCAAACAGGATATCAGACTGCACCAGCTTCCTGCTAGCCTGACTCGCATTACTCTGATTAAAGACAGGCCATGGAACACTATACTGGTGTTTGTGTGAAAACCACAAGCATTGAAACGGTTTCTGTATGTTGCTGCATCGTTCACTTTACCTGAAGTGTAATCTTAGTTGTATACGTGTTTGATTTTGAGGCTACTGTGTTGTTTAAATCATTCCTAGGGATGTTTTTGCATAAGCTTTGAGCAATCAGCATTGAGATTTGCAGATTTTTGGAGCTCTGGCTTCTAGATCTGTCTTATATAACAATGGATGTTCTGCACAGTCTCAGAGGATGTCATTTTTTTTATAGCTCAAACTTTCTGCTTATTTACTTATTCTTTCCTTGTGGGTCTTCATAAAGCTGAATCCAGATGAATCACACATTTATGATACACTACTGTCAAAAGTTTGTGGTCCGTAAAGTTTTTTAATTGATTTGAAGTCTCCTCTGTTCCCCAAGGCTGCATTTCTTTGATCAAAAACACAGTAAAAACAGTAATATTGTGAAATATTATTACAATTCAAAATAAGAGTTTTCTATTTGAATATATGTTAAAATGTAATTTATTCCTGTGATCAAAGCTGAATTTTCAGCATCAATACTCCAGTCTTCAGTGTCACATGATCCTTCATAAATCATTCTAATACGCTGATTTGCTGCTCAAGAAACATTTCTGATTATCAATGTTGAAAACAGTTGTGCTACATGATATTTTTGTCGAAACCGTGATTTTTTGATGAATAGACGGTTTGAAAGAACTTTTGTAAAATTATAAATGTCTGTCTTTACTGTGACTTTTGATCAATTTAATGCATCATTGCTCAGTATTAATTTCTTCAAACGTCTCTATCAGACTTTTGATAGGTACTGTATATCATTCTCAACCCCTTCCGCTCTCTCTTGTACTCAGTATGGCACAGAAGGAGAAGTTGCAGTGTCTCAAAGACTTCCATAAGGACACATTGAAGCCGTCTCCTGGCAAGAGTCCCGGCACGCGTCCGGAAGACGAGGCGGAGGGCAGAGCACCACAGCGGGAGAAATGGGCCAGCAAGCTGGATTTCGTGCTCTCTGTGGCCGGAGGTTTTGTTGGTTTAGGCAACGTTTGGCGTTTCCCGTACCTCTGCTACAAGAATGGCGGAGGTGAGTGTTATATGTGTAATGTGACAACAAAGATAACACTTTTCAGTCTTTGTGAACTGTAAATATGTCACATGCAAATAAGAGCTTGTGACATTAATTGAGCTCATTGCAGAATAGAGAAGACACTGTTGATTACTATAATAGTAATTTAAACTGGTTTCTACCTGGTCTTACCTGTTGTTGTTTTTCCAGGTGCATTTCTCATCCCCTACTTCATATTTCTGTTTGGCGGAGGGTTACCTGTCTTCTTTCTGGAGGTGGCGCTCGGCCAGTTCACCTCTGAGGGAGGAATCACCTGCTGGGGGAAACTCTGCCCCATTTTCACTGGTGAGACAATTATATGGATCAAGAGAGAGATAGAGAGAGTGAGGGGGAGGACGAGACAGGTCTGACTTTGATGATATTTAATGACCCATCGGGCTCAAGCGCATTTTAATCAGCATAAGTCATATTTCATATTTCGACCAATCAACATGGCCGTTACTGTGATGCGCTTCGAGTCTGATTGGCTGCTGAGGTGGCTTGTTAAACTGATCTTCACTCTGACCTGTTTTCTGAGCAACACTGGAAGACGCTGTGTTCTTTTCAGATGCGTCGTCGTGTTACGATTCTGCATGTGTGTGAGCAGGATGCGGGTCACTCATACACACACACTACATGTGCGATTAATTCCTCATCATTTGTTTGCTTTCCGCCGCTCTCTGCTTCAGAGTGCTCCGCATTTGGGCATGTATTCTGATCTCCATGGCAACAGCCGTGAGAGGTGACTGAGATGCTTTCGATGGGATGTCCTCCGGTGCCGCTCAGAGATATTCTGCTCAGGAGCCAAAATGGAGTGGTTGTGTTAGGATGAGAAAGAACAGGGCAGGAGGAGTTTCTTAGAGGAGGGCTTTTCAATTTTTAGATGCCGTTTTCATGTATTAGGACCTAATTAATACTGTGAAAAAAAATATTATAAATTTGTAAAATATTTACTTTCTATTAAATTACATTATTGCATTTTTTCTACTTACTCTAGTACTGTACTGTGTGATGCATTAGTTTATTATTTATTTAAATCAAATTCATTTTAATATATATTTTTTTTTTTTGTGACTTATTTTTATTTATTTATTTTTACATTTCTTATTAATTTTAATCAAATGTTTTTATTTATTTATTTTTATTTAAATAACATTATATTTATTTATTTTAATCAATGTATTTTAATGTAATGTATTAATTTATTGTCCAGTTATTTAAATATAATTTTATTTAAATTAACGTTTTATTTTATTCAAATTTATTTAGTTAGTTAGTTAGTTAAATTAATCCGACTTTTCCACAGACCGCCTAGCACCCCCTCATTTTGATAACTCCTGTCTTAGAGGATATTTTAATTATTTTGGTGCCTGACCTCTATATAGCTACACACATGCACGGGCACATCGCTCACGTGGATGGGTTTTATTTAGCACATACCAGTGATATTTCTTACACCGTGAGCCCATTGTCCCCTTTCACCCAATGATTATGTTCTTAGCATCAGCGGCAGCTGACCGATCTCTCTTGAGCACACACACACATCTACAAATTAAGTCCTGCTCTTGCATATACTCAAACGCACGTTTGGCATTCTGTTGTCAGCTGTCACAGTGAGCTCCTGGCACCGCAGAGCGAGCTTGTGGCACTTTGTATTAATTATAGCATAAAACTGGCATTCAGCCCTTTGACTGCCCTCAACCCAAGAAAAATACAATTTCAGACGCAGATGTGTCAGAGCCAACAGGTGAAGGTTCATTGCTCTGAGAATAGAGTCGTTTCAGCTGTGTTTGGCTCATTAAAAGAATGAGAACACAGTGGGTCTGTCTCATAAAGTCTCACACTGTGCCCCGGTCTGCTTAGATGTGGCACCTCTCCTTTAACAAGCCGCATGATTTGACATATCACTCATGTCTGTAACACAAAGAGTGGCAAGTTACATGCTGTGCAAGTAGATGCTTGTCTTATCATTCAGGACCAGCTCTAATCCTGGCAGATTAATGTTTTAATGTTAATCTGTGTTGTTAATGCACTGTTAGTTCCAGTACAGCACTACAGAATAAGTTAGTTAGCTGGTAGTCCAATCAAAGTGAAGCTTCACCAATTTTCAACCCGCTTTGTATTGTTACAATGTCCGTAGCATATGTAAGTGAACAATGTTTACTCGTTCTCCATGTTACTTGGACCGAGAATTTCACTTTATTTGTCAGCAAAGTCCACCAGATGCTAGTGTTATTAACAGCATAATGGTAAAAACTGAACACTATGGCAACAGCTTTCTTGTACGCGACAGCTTTGTTTCGGAGGGTTGGGAGGAACTGACAGAACTGCAGTTTCTTTCAATTTTTCCCCTCCGTTTGTCCTAAAACATTGTGTTTATGGTCATCCAGTTTGAAAATGTTGACACAGGGGTTTTTCAGATTTTCCGTCGCAGTGTTCTCTCCATATTTATGATTCTTTGCAACCTTTAGTCACTGGCTACAACGTGCTGGATCCTTCACTGGAAACTGAAAATAACTCACTCCCGCTAAACGTTTACTCTTTGAATTCTTGCACCCGGGAACAATACAGTCTCCATTATGACTAAAAGTTTGCCAAGGATTATTTCCTACTAAAGCAAAGAGGTATTTGACTCTGGTAGGTGGGAGTGGCCTTGGATGGCAACATGCCCAGTGCATTATGGGTGTTGGAAGTTTTCCTAGCTAGTTCTTTCTCTTTTTTCTCTTGTCAGGTAGCACTGAGTTACATATTTTCACCTTTCTACTATAAAGGCAGCCGCGTTTTAATGAAAGCCCACTTTGCCAGCAGTGAAGTACCCCTGTAACTCTTTCTTTATATACATGAAGTCATACTCATTTTACTTTCATAATGTGACATTTCTCAATGAAATAAATGATTAATTGAGAAAAAAATATAGCGATACTTGATTTTATCCATTGGGGTATGGTTGCACCAGCTGTGCGTAAGTTAGCTGTTGTGCTACTAAATATTTGAGCATTGAACCATACGTATAAACTAAATATTTAAAGAAGTAGGAGTAAAATAGCAGATCGCTTAAATTAGATCAGTGAGCTCATGTTTTACCCAACAGACTTCAGTTCTTAGGACATGTATGATGATGTTGACATTTAACATCATTTACAGTACATTTTATAAGAGAGAATATTATATTATAAATGATTACTTAGTGGCTCTCAAGCATGAAACCAAACTAAACTAAACACTTAAATCAAAACAAAATAATAGCAAATTTTCCAGTTCAGGGTATTAGTATTATAGTAGCAGTACATATAGTTTATATAAACTACCATTTAACTACCAAGTTTTTTTTCCCGTTTTGTTATTTATTTGAAAGAAATTGATGCTTTTATTTTTCAAGGATGCATTAAATTTGAACAAAAGTGACAGTAAAGACTTTTATGTTACACAATATTTCTGTTTCAAATAAATGCTGTTCTTTTGAACTTTCTATTCATTCCTGAAAAAAATGTATCACAGTTTCCACAAAATATGAAGCAGCACAACTGCTTTCAACGTTGATAATACTCAGACATGTTTCTTGAGCAGCAAATCAGCATATTAAAATTATTTCTGAAGGATCATGTGACACTGAAGTAATGCTGAAAATTCAGCTTTGATCACAGGAATAAATTACACATTAAAATATATATAAAAAAGAAAACAGTTATTTTAAATTGTAATAATGTTTCATAATATTACAGTTTTTACTGTATTTTTGATCAAATAAATGCAGCCTCTGTGATCATTCATTTAAAAGTAAAAAAAAAAAAAAAATTACCAACTCCAAACTTTTGAAAAGCTAGCGTAAGTACACTGAAAAAAATGATTAGTTGAAATTAATAAAAGAATTTAGCATAAGTGGTTGCATTCAATTGATTTTATCTATATTTAAACAAATGCATTAAGTTGAACTTTAGTTTAGTTGAACTTTAATCAATTGAATGCAACCACTTACGATAAAAAAATGGATTAATTTCAACGAATCATTTTTTTCAGTGTAGGTGGGGCAACCCTATCATTTAACAATTTCTTTTTGTTTGTATAATTTTGAATAATCACTGAAGAACTGTGAACAGTAAGTGAATACCATGTGTATTAAGAAAGTAAATGTTGCTTTCATGTCGACAGGAATCGGCTACGCCTCAGTGGTGATCGTGTCCCTGCTGAACATCTACTACATCGTGATCCTGGCGTGGGGTCTGTACTACCTTCTGCAGTGTTTCCAGCACGAGCTGCCCTGGGCCCGCTGCAAGCACAGCTGGAACACGGAGAACTGTGTGGAGGACACCGTCCGCAAGAACAAAACCCTCTGGCTCTCCACCAACACTATCAACTTCACCTCGCCGGTCACCGAATTCTGGGAGTGAGTATCGTGCGCGGGGGGGTGTGTGTCCGGGACGGACGCTCTACGCCCGTTCTCATCACTCTGATATCGTCTGTAGGCGGAACGTCCTCAGCATCTCTTCAGGGATCGACGAGGTCGGCGGTCTGAAGTGGGAGCTGGCGCTGTGTCTGCTGGCCGTCTGGATCGTCTGCTTCTTCTGCATCTGGAAAGGAGTCAAATCCACCGGCAAGGTGAGGGAGAGGACGAGAAAAGTGACTCATTTGCAAAAAGCAAGCATTACACTTTTAGAAGTGTCGAAGTTTGTACCCCCACATTTTGGAAAGTGATCATTATATTTTAAGAGCGCAAATTGTAGCCGAACACATAAAAATACCAAGTAGAAGCTTGCAGCCAACCTTATCCTTTCAATAAATCAGACTTTGCATAATTCATATTTATGAGTCAAGCTGATAGGTGGATAGGTGATATTCAGTGTACATATTATATTTATTTATAATATTACCCAAATTATCAGGTAGTTCTTATAACCTTGCTGTAAAGCCTTGGTTCCTTTGGATGTTACCATATATCTGATCACAGAAGTAGCTAAGAACAATAACATGGTCAGATATAGTACTGTATGATTTATATTAGGGCAGCATGATATCATTTCAGCATCAACATCGTGATAGCAGGATAGTAGGAGTCTTAGTTGATCCGTGATCCGTATGGACCAGGCTATATGGTTCAGAATGCATGTGATTCACGGATTAATAGCAAAGTTTATCCATCATAGAGTGCAAGTTTATCATTTGCAAGTCCTGTCAGTTTAAACATTCAAGCGACTTGAAACCATCCAAGCGCAAGACGTGTACGAGAACTCAATTCGGAACAGCAAATTCAGTTCCTATCAGTCCCTTCTTCATGCAAAATTGTCTCAAAATGTCTGTCTCAGCGAGTATCCTCGTAAACGCAGTCACTTGTGTCTTAAGTGAACGTAAAGAATTTAAAAAGAAATCGGATGTGTATCATTATATTTGATCAGTGCATTAGCTCTTAAAGTAACAGTAGCCTAATATATCTGCTGCCATCTGTGTCATTAGCCGCGTTTCCATAACCCTTCAAATTGCGCAAATTGAAATTGCGAATTGAAAATACGCCCAATGGAAACACGTCAATTTCGCAGTTTTTACGCTCGCATGAGGTGGTTTTTCAGGCAATTCGAAAAAGAAATATTTCGCAAAACTGCAATGGAAACACTTTTTGCGCATTTACAGGTCACCTGACGGAGATGACGCGGTATGTTTGGACAGAATACGAGACAGAGTTCATATAAGACGAAAGAATTACAGGAATAATGGATTCTAAACCTCAAATAAATGCCACAATCAAGACCTCGAAGCAGATATTAGGGAGAAACACCCAGAAACACCTCATATGTGCCGCTCACAAGTATAATAAGGGTCGTTCCTTACCATTAATGATTGGAAAACACACATACATCTCCTTCGATTAATAATAATGGCCAGTGCAGTGGCTGGGATATAGTACATAAACCTACCAACGTCCGTTGCCATGGTTTCTGGAATGATTTTACTTATCGCGAGAGGAAAAAATGAAGTTTTAGTCGCATAAGATCGGTTAATGGAAACGCTGTCATTTCGCAATAGTTTTTTGTCGACATTTTTAAAAAATCGCTAAAGTTTTGCGCAAATCTGTAATGGAAATGCGCCTATTTGTGTTAATCACACAACAAAAGACAAAAACAAAATCATTCTTGTAGCTTTAACAAAGAATATTATATTTAATTTATACAATGAAGAGAATACAGTGTTATTTTACATTTAATTTAAAGGTCTGTACCTAAATACTGTTAGACTTGCCTGAAAAACATAAAGCACAGTTTATTTCATTTGTATCTTTGTTCTGTTGTATGTATCTATGCTTGTAATTTGTTTATTTTCTATGCAGATACACTCCGCTACAAAATCATCTCAATCATTCTAGAATGATTCATTCTTTCCAAATAGAGCTATTCAAGTCATCTGGTAAAATTTTCATATCTCAGTATATATAGCAGAAAACCAAAATATTGCAATGTCAGTTTTTTTTCCCAATATTGTGCAGCCCTAATTTATACGAGATTATCGGATTCCTGTTTACTTGTAATATTCCAGATTTAACATGCTAACATACACAATGCAACATGCATATTTGCAGTAAGCAAGCTAATATATGACACACAACTCAATAGATACTTGCACAAGCACAGTTCTCTTTTGCTATTGGTCTTTTTCCTATTGTAACAGAAAGTAGGAACAAGGACATATTGAAGAGCAAATGTACAATGAATAAAAATACATTTTTGGTCCATTTTCCTGGAAAAGAATGCCTGTATATTTTTAATGCATCTGCTTTGCTAAATTAATTGTGTCTACTTTTTGGAACACACTACCATTCACAAGTCAGTAAGATTTCTTAATTTTGAAAGAAGTCTCTTATGCTCATCCAAAGGCTGCATTTATTTGATCAAAAATACAGTAAAAAACAAAATATTTAAACCATTTAAAATTACTATTTTCTATTTGAATATATTTTAAAATGTAATTTATTCCTGTGATGCAAAGCTGAAATTACTCCAGTCTTCAGTGTCACATGATCCTTCAACTGATTTGCTGCTCAAGAAACATTTTTTATTATTTGCCAATGTTAAAAACAGTTGAGCTGCTTAATATTTTTGTGGAAACAGTGACTTTTTCCAAGATTATTTGATGAATAGAAAGTTGAAAGAACAGCATTTATTAGAAACAGAAATATTTTGCAACATTATAAATGTCTTTAATGTTTAAAAAATGTAATGCATCCCTGCTGAAAAAAACTATTAATTTATTTTATAAAATCCCAGACCCCAGACTTTTGTATGATGGTTTATAGATTTATTCAAAGCTAATGGACATGAACTAAAAACCACAAACAAATGTTTGATTTGATGGGGTCTTTAAAAGATTCAAGGTTTTCTAATTGAAATACAAGCACATCATGTGAAACACCACAGCTGTCATAAGACATCCCAAGATAATCAAGGCTTTGCACAGTCATCTAAATTAAAAGAAAGGCATTTTAGTGGTGCACATGATCTAGTAACTGTGTAGGATTATAATCATGGACACACACTGAGCCTCATTCATTAAACACGAGCAGAACGGATTTCTGTGTAAATCAAAGAATGACTAATGAAAGAATGATTTTGTGGCAAACGAATTTCACAAAAATCTACTCGTGTTTAGTGGAAAAAGGTCCAATGTGCACTTTCAAGCCTTCATTTCAGAATTTGTAGCTATGTGGGTTTCATTTGTGAATATGGATTGCTTTCCGTAGGTGTATAATTATTTTATTTTCATAATGGAAATCCATGAACGCTCTGCCCTTTTCTCTCTCTGTCTGTAGGTGGTTTATTTCACAGCGACGTTTCCCTTCCTCATGCTGATTGTGCTGCTGGTTCGTGGCGTGACTCTGCCTGGTGCCGCCGAGGGCATCAAGTTCTACCTTTACCCCGATCTGACCCGCCTAAAGGACCCTGAGGTAGAGAGACGGAGAGAACAAAATCTCTGTACATTGTTATTTTTCATTTGAAGCAAACTGCAGTCTCTCTCTCTCTCTCTCTCTCTGTGGACTGATTTAGGTGTGGATTGATGCAGGCACGCAGATCTTTTTCTCATATGCTATTTGTCTCGGTGCAATGACATCACTAGGAAGCTACAACAAGTACAAGTATAACTGTTACAGGTGAGGGCCTGCTGTTGTGTGTCACCAATTGTAAATGCATGTTTTATATGTTTATATCTATATGCTGTGTCTATTTATTGTTCAAACATCGTGTGTGTGTGTGTGTTTAGGGACTGCATGCTGCTCGGGTGCCTGAACAGTGGTACCAGTTTCGTGTCAGGCTTTGCCATTTTCTCTGTCCTGGGGTTCATGGCACAGGAGCAGGGCGTGGCCATCGCAGACGTGGCTGAGTCAGGTAATCCCCAGGGTCAAAGGTCACCAAATCTTCTCACAAGGAATACTTTCAATGAGAGGAAGAAGTGAATATTAATTTAAGATTGTGATCAATCTAATGTATTATATTTTATAATATAATACATTAGTGGCTGCTAAAAGTGTCAATATATATATATATATATATATATATATATATATATATATACAGAGAATTGACACACAAACTTCCCCTCAGCCACTCGTTTTATTTGCTCCGGATGAATATTGTTGGTGTTACAGGGCTTGAATTTCGGCGACGGATTGCGCGCGTTGCGTATAATTTTACCCATTCCCGCAGATTTTATGCTCACACCTAAAGTGCACGCACATAAAGCCGCCTCTCAGTACTAAATTTAGGTTTTTTTCGCTGCTTATTGTGCTTAAACAGGCAAATACACAAAAAATAATGTCAAAATTTGGCGAGTATTCACGTAAACACAGTCAGTTATGTTTTAGGTGAAAGTAAACAGTTGAGAAAGAAAACGCATGCGTAACAGTATAATGGATCCGTGCATCAGGTCTTAAAGTGACAGCAGCCTAATATTCCTGCTGCCAAATTATGAGATCAAATAAAAAATATCTGTATGGCAATTTTTTCCCATGGAATCGATGTCAAAATTGTGGCCAGTGAAAATGTTGAGTGGCTAGTAAGTTTGGAAAACCACTAGCCACAGTGGCTGGTGAGCAAAAAAGTTAAAGACAAGCCCTACATACATATATATACATATATTATATATATATGTATGTATATACACTCACACACTCTTTTAATAATATTTGAATTACTTCTGTGTCTCTCAGGTCCTGGTCTGGCCTTCATCGCGTATCCAAAGGCCGTTACAATGATGCCACTGCCGACGGTCTGGGCGATACTTTTCTTCATAATGCTTCTGCTGCTGGGCCTAGACAGTCAGGTTAGATCAACACAAACACACTCCTACACTTTCCGTTGCTCTTAAATTAAAGGGATAGTTCATCCAAAAATAATCATTTAATCCCACTAATGACTAAATTACTTTCTTTCTTCTGCATGATAAAAAATATATTTTTCTTTTCTATTTCTTTAAGAAAAACAGTCAGACAAAGTTAACACTAAAAAACATAACTGAGAACTCCATTAAGTCTCCAGAGCTTGAAAAGAGCAATAAATATGTCCTCTGCGTGGTGTGACATATATGAGTGTCCTGGTGTTGGAATGAAAGACCGCAAACATTGAGATGGTTAAGCCAGAAGATCATAACTATACAGCATAGTGTTCAGTCCTGATGTGAAACATCATCTTTCTGCGGCTGTGAGCCAGCGTTGAGGAATTACACTGCTATATTTCGGGCTGCCTCCCACAAACACACCCTCACACTCGCATATCACGAGACAGTGAACTTATTCCAGTCTCATATGACTTGCTGAAAAGCCAATGTGTGATGGATCACATTTCCTTTTGCATATGTGTGTGAAATTACACCTACATCACACACACACACACACACACACACACACACACACACACACACACACACACACACACACACACACAAGCAAACACACTAAGAGCAACAACAGGACATAAATAAGTTTGCCATTGTTATGTATGTCATTCACTCCCCAGTGGGCAATAAAAAGAATTATAAACCCTCAGATTTTCCACAGTTCAGGGTCAAATAAGGTGGTGACCTGATGCATAAGCTGACACCATTGTTCATTCATTAAAACACAACCTCAGATGACTCCAAGAGGCTTGTTTATCTGTCAAAATGTGCATTAGCGAAGGGTATTTTGGTTTAAAGAGGACCTTTATGGTTTTTTTACATTTTCAACTTTCTTTAGTGTGTAATGTTGCTGTTTGAACATGAAAAAGGTCTGCAAAGTTACATAGCACAAAGTCACTCTAAAGGGAGTCAATGCCTGAAACGCCTCCATTGTTGTCTCGAGTTTTCTTCCTGAAACAAACACGTCACAATATTCCGCATTTAAATAATTCCCGCCATAGGCATACACAAAATAAAGAGGCCCCCGCCTGGTTGTGTTGAATAGGTTGTGTCTTGAAACTCGCTATTATGTAAGTGGTGGGACATTTCCCAAACATGCTCGAAACGGTTGACCAGTCACAACACACTGGTCCAGCCGACCAATCAGAGAGCTTTTCGGAAGAAGGGGCTTCATAGAGACAGGAACTAAACAGAGCTTTACTGACAGACTGGGAAGAGAGGAGCTGCAACAATGGAGAATGTGAAAATGTTTTTGAACATTCAAACCTATTCTAGTAGATCCAAAAAAACTAAATTAAGGCTGCTTCCCAAATTGCTTACTCTCTTGAGTAGTAATACGTGTCACTTCCACTACAGAATTTAATTATACAAAAAAGATACAACAACAAAACAGTTAATTAAAACAAAATTTCTCAAGACTAAACTAAAAACATTTGAAAAACAAATAGTTATTATGCATTTTTCCCCCTGTTTGGCCTTCCTACAGTCAAAATAGAAAACCTATGATTGAAACAAAAACTGTGTAAACACTAACAATGCTGTACTGTTGGTCACGAGTAGGCGTCTGTACTGGACTGCAGTATCCAATGTGTCACATGACCTATGCTTCACAAACATTCCTATTGTCCAAATAACATCACTTCTCATTTGCATAAGGTTAAATGGTCGCTTTGTTCTGTAAATCACTTGTCGGTATGAACACATCTTTATATTTGTATTGTCACTCTAGGCCTTAATTAGGCACATGATATAGCAACAAGTGACAAAAGCTATCTATTCAATGTTTTTTCTGGAATAGATAGAATAGAGTTTTAAATTCGTTTTGTTGTAACCAGACGGTCATTTCACCTGCTTTTACATGAATATATATATTATATATTAAATAAATAAATTTAAATTAAGCTGAAATGAACTTACATAAAATATAAATATTAGATGAAAAACTTAAACTTAAATGATTTTTTTTTTTAAATAGGACTACTAAAATAGAAGTATTTAAACAGAGTTAATTAAACAAACAAATACGTTTTTTTTCTAAACAAAATAATAAAATGTCAAAAGCCCATAACAAAATGACCACATTGAAAATGAAAAAATGAAAACAGAAAAAAAATAAACAGACTCAAAATAACTTTAAGTTTAAGTACTAAAATGACTAAACTGAAATATAAATAATATATATAAAAAAAAAAAATATATATATATATATATATATATATATATATATATAAAATGACAAAATTACTTATAATTACAAAAAAACCTGAAAATATCAAAATAACAGGAAATATTTATAAATACTATAATAGATAAGTAATACTAAAATAACACTGTTTCTAATTCCAATTCCAACATGTTTGTGTGGGTTTACTCCCCACAGTTTGTAGAAGTGGAGGGTCAGATCACCTCGCTGGTGGACCTGTACCCATCCCTCCTAAGGAAGGGATACCGGAGAGAAATCTTCATCGCTGTTATCTGCGTCATCAGTTACCTGCTGGGACTCACCATGGTCACTAAAGTAAGTGTCAACGATATGGATTGTCACCCCTCCTGCAGTGTCTGAATGCTGAATGTCCGTATGTCTCTCTCTCTCTCTCTCTCTCTCTCTCTCAGGGTGGCATGTACGTCTTCCAGCTGTTTGACTACTACGCCGCCAGCGGTGTGTGCCTTCTCTGGGTTGCATTCTTTGAATGTGTTGCAGTAGCCTGGGTTTACGGTAAATACACACTAGATAAGGTTTCAGTAATCAATGCTGGCCTCTAGAAAGAAATAATGGCAAAATATTTTGAACTAATGTGGGCAAAAAATTAAGTGGTGACCAGTTACAGGATTTTAAAAAAATCTGGTGTTTTTGGTGACAGAATGAATTCTTAATTTTTAAAATATATTAAAATAGAAAACAGTTATGTTAAATTGTTATTATATTATCGTTTTTTACTATATTTTTGATCAAATACATGCGTCCATGGTGAACATAAGTATCTTCTTACAAAAACATAAAAAAGCTTACTGACCCAAAAATTTGAACAGTACTGTATGTACATTTCAACCTAAAATCATGTTGATACATAAAAGAGCTCATTAACATGTTTTGCATGACATACTCAGATATACAAATCATCACAAAATAACTGAAGTTAAAAGGTAGTTGAGTGTGAATGTGACCTTTTAAGAGTCATGAGTCGTGTGTCAAACACACTGTAAACAATCACACACACACACACACACACATACACACACTATATGCTCTACTTACTATATGGGTGTCTGTCTCTTTAAAAACAGATGCTGCTGTCACTTGTGTTTACAGCATAAATACTGAGCTCATGCGTCTTATGATCTGTGCATTAAGCTCATTGAGGTTACTCAATCAACAGTCTAACAGTATTTGCTGAGATTAATTTGATATAATCTTATTTAGTCTTATATAATCACATCAGTCCTCTGGGCTTATATCAGATCTCTCTGTCATGACTGGCCCCACATGAAATCAGCATGTTTTTCAGTGCTGATTGTTGGGAAAAACCCTTTTGGCCAGCTCAATATCATTGCTGTATGTAATTTTTTGACTGTACTAAAGCATTAAAATACCATAATGTTTGCAGATATTTAGGAAACATGCTAAGTTCACATACTTGTTTCTCTGAAAATCAATGCTACAGACAGTTATTTTACTTTGAAATGTGCGTTCCGTGTCGGAAAGTCTGTTTTTGTTTTGATCCGTGTGAATCCGCCCACTGCCAATTTACCCAATAGTATTTTGACACCCAGGGTTACCAGTTGGCGGAAAACACAATGCATTGCAGCCATGGAAGCCAGCAAACGAACTGGCTTACCTGACCTAAAAAGCCTCGGCATCCATCTAAAAATCTCTATGAACGGGAGCATATTAAAATGCAGATGAATCAACTCATCAGCTTGCGTAGTAACTTGCGTAAGTCTCTTCGCCCTTCCATTGTCAATTGCGCTCACTCCTGTTGCATGTCCTCAATCTGGAAACCCGCGTGAGCATCGAGTCTGAGCAGGTGGGGGCGGGAGAAACAACGATCTCCGATAGTTTGAATTTGGACTGCAGTACCCATTTCAACCACAAGCTGTCAATATTACATACTGCACCTTAAAGCTCTATGGGCCCTATCATACACTCCACGCAAGTGTTTTTTGCTAGTTTCAGCCCGACGCAGTTATCATTTTCACGTCCTGCGCCACGTTGTTTAAATAGCAAATGCATTTGCGCCCATCTGTTCACCCATGAAATTTGTTGGTCTGAAAACATTTTTGCTATTTTGAGGCAACTGAAATAGACTGCGCCATTGACCAACTGAAACCTGGTCTAAAGTCAATGACGCAACAAAAAACATTATTTTTGTTATTTAAAATGTGCGCCTATAGGCGGGTCCACAACGTGCGCACACTCTGCTTATACATGCCAAATATTAAAAATAAAAGATTTACAATGGAAAAGATTATTATTGTGTACATAAAGATATGGTGGAATCGCTTTAACCTCGCGCACGAGCAGTGCCGTTTGCTCTCTGGAGAAGCGTTCAGTCTTTCTGCTAGCAAATTCCGCCATGTAAATAGCGAATCCGCCGTGGTGCGAGCACAACTGTCTTTTAAAGGGAATGGGAGATGAGACTCTGATTGGTTTATTGCACGTTATGCCCAAAACACACCCATTACTCATTAAGAGAATAGAGACAACCCTTTTAGACCATGCTCCGGGCACTGACCATTTTTCCTGTCGTTAAACTAGCAAAAGTGGATTTGGACTCACCATTTAGACCATGTACTTAGATTGTAAAATAGGGCCCTATGAGTTGAGATGTACAGTTACTAATGATCAATACTCTTGAATCAATTCTGACTGCATGTGTTCATTTGTAGGGGCTGATAATTTCTACGATGCTATAGAGGACATGATCGGCTACAGACCCAACAGCTGGATGAAATGGAGCTGGATGCTGATCACACCCGTCCTGTGTGTGGTAAGTGTGTGAACGCAGTTTATGCTTGAGAAAGATGGCCAGCAGCAAAAGGTTGTGACTATTCCCATCTTTCTATTTCAGGGTTGTTTTGTCTTTTCACTGGTGAAGTACAAGCCGCTCACCTATAACAAGCTTTACAAGTATCCTGATTGGTCTGTTGGATTGGGTTGGGTTCTTGCACTGACTTCTATGATTTGCATCCCGATGATGGTCGTCATCAAAATCATCCAATCAGACGGCTCCCTGATAGAGGTGAGAAGGTCATATACTGTATATAAAACATGCCAGGTTGATTTACTGTTATGCAAAGCAACATAACATACACAACTAGTGGCATTATTGATCATTCTTTTATATTAGGAAAGTACAAAATATCTGTGATGATTAGGGAAGTTAGGGAAACATTTGTGTCCCTTAGAATGATTTGAAAGAAACAAATACTTTTATAGAAAAATATTAGAAATTAATTAATAGAAATTATATATATATACTGTATATAAAGTAGTGTGATTTAAAAAATAACTAATTAATCGCACAAGTAATTTTTGGAAAAATAACGTATAAAATATACAAAAAGTAATTTATATTTAAAAAAAGTTTTTATGAAATATTATAACTTATTTTTATATTTTTTAGGAAAAAGTTAATTCAGATTTTCTACTTCCCCTCTATAATAAATGTATAAAAAAATGGGCAATTTAAATTTTTTTCAAGAAATGTATCATCATATTTTAATTCATTTTCGTATTGTATCCATAGATAGTTTATAGAAAAACTAGTCATTCTAGTTTTAAAGATATAATAACTTTCTAATTTTTATCGTAATTTTATTTAACTTTTTCTTAAATATTCTCTTCATATTTAAGAAAAAAGTTCATTCAGACTTTTCTACTTCCCTCTATAATTTGAATTCATAACATGTATTTCTTCTTTTTTTGTTTTAGATTTAATGTTTATACTAAAAGGCATTTTTAAATTAGATTTATAATATCATCCATCGTTCAAATTCTAGGCCATAACATAAAAATAATTAGCACTTATCATGTTCAATTCTTTATCACTGCATTTATCATTTTGATAATAATCTTGAAAATGCACTCAAATCAATGAATGCACTGTGTTTAGCGGATCAAAGCGGTGGCGGCGCCCGTTAAAGGAGGCGCGAGCTCTCGTCCGAAGGAGTACGGCCTGAAGAACAGCGAGCTGCTTCACCCTCTGGACCCCAACGGCATCCACGTCTTCACCAAACACACTCACACCATCGTAGAAACTACTATGTGAGACTCTCTAAGAGAGATTCCCATATTCTCCTGCTCCTGTCCTCTCCTATGGGAGATCCCGTTTTCCTGTGTTGTCCCTCTCTCTTCCCCTCTGTTCCTCTCTCTCGCTCTGCACTAGTGCGTTTTTACGAAATGATCTTATATCCATATATATCTTTTTTGCCATGTAGGATTTGTATTCTGATTGTAATCACTGGTATTAGCATTAATGCTGATATTGTAATAACCTGATGTGAGCTTTAGCTGTCTGGGGCGGTTTGTTTAATCTGTAGTGCAGTTTCACATTAAACCGTGTCCTAATCAGGAGCGACACCGGATTTACTATCATATCTATCATATCAATCAGAGTTTTAGTCCTAAACAGCCACGATGAGAGATTTTGCTTTCGATTTCGGTCGTGTCACTCACAGCGAAATCCCATTGGTCCAAAATCTTGTTCCGCATAGATTTACATAAAACATAGGTTATATTCTTATTGCATTTCACTTTCTATAAGGAGTTTTATTGTGGAAATGGTGTTGCACCTGGTTAGGACACAATTCATCAGCAGAGAGAGCGAGTTTTAGCTTCATTTTTAGGAAAAAAAAATTAAAACAGCAGCGAACTAAATGTGACATTTAGCTCCGTCCGTCAGTGGTTGTGGCTGTAACTCTTGTACGATGAGGTTCTTAAATGTTCTTGAAGAAAAATGAATGTACCTCCGCTTTGGGGCGGATGCTGTGCACAGTCATGCACACTCACATGTAAGACATAAGCAAACCTTAACGCTCTGTCCTTTCAGTCTCTCCTTGAACTATAGTGATCACTGCCATCGCACACATCGAGTTCCTTTAACACTGTAGGCAGCTCTGTTCACTAATATAAGTATCATTTGATGCACTATTATGAGCATCATTCACTGTAAGCTGATCCGAGAGCTGATGATTATCAACAGCCGTTTGGAAGCACTTTACTAGCTCCTCATGTACAGCGAGATCCGAAAGTCTGAGACTATGGCTGTGTTCGAAATCGCATTCACTATTCCCTACATTACTCCACTAATAGTAATAGTCCACTTGAAGGAGTGAATTAAGCCGAGGACGACACTGAGTGCGACGGAAGGGCTGCCGCTTTCGCAGTTTGTGCTTGCTGTTTAATATACAAAACTAGCAGCTCCAGTAGTAAGATGAAAATACTGTAGTCATGGAAACTATAACCTTAACTAAACAATTTAATAATAATTTAAAACTGAATTTTTACCTGTATGATATTATGCTGTACCCACGTTGGACCAGCGGTTTAGAAAATGGATTCGTGGTCTGACACGGGAATTCATTCAGCGCTTGACTCTCACAGTGCATTGTGGGTATTCTCTAACCGCTGAGTGTACATCAGTTGTACACTCGTTATTGTGGGATTGGATGAGTGCACTCGATTACTTCCACTATGGTTTCGGACACCGCTACAAATGGCTGTCTCCTCAAATAGTGCACTTTTTAAGGGTATAGGGAGCAATTTCGGACACAGCCTATACAAGTCAAAATGCTTCTATATTTTTATTTTTATTTTAACATTTTTTTTAAATCTTAAAACTTTTCTACTTCCCCCTCTATAATAAAAAACTGCTAACTTCAGGGAATTTCTACTTTTTTCAAGAAAAGAATTTGATCAATCTTATTTTAATCATTTGGTATTGTATACATAGAGACTGGTTTTCCAAAAAAATATTTGAGAATTTCAATTCATAAAAAAAATGATTTTTTTGTTTTTAGATTTAATGTGAATGCTGATGAAATGTGTGTATATTTATTTATCAGATTGTTTTCATTGTGAATTGTACTAGGCAGACTTAACCAATAAGCAAGGTAAGCTTAGGGCCCCAACAAATACCCAGATGCCCGTATAAACCAATTTGACAATGAATATTTTACCTTTTATTTAGAAATGAAGAAAAAAAAGGTTGTTCTGACTGCAAAAAAAAAGGGGGTGCATAGTTTGGCGTGTTGGGGCCCCATACCAGGAATTGATTAGGGCCCCCAAATCACTGCCCCTGATCAGCATAAACATTTGAGGTAAAAAAGCTGCCATGAACAAAACCTGATGAGCTAAAGCACCTTGTGCTACACTGTACAAAGAGTCACATGATCAATGTCACTACTAATGAACTTGCTAAGTTAGATTTTGATTGCCACACGTTTCAGACTTTTGGAGGCCGCTGTTTATCACATGATTCAACACAGCCAAACTGCTCGTCATCATAAAGCCATCAGCTTTCAGAATGAGCGCAGGAAACCTGGGCTTTATGTCCTTGCACAGAGACACTGCCATTTCCCTCTCTGGACTAAAAATGAGATTGTTTCTTTAGCCTTAAAACGTCTAAATAAATATTCAAGCTAATCACCAACAGCAAAGAACTGCCCCTGATAATGCCTCTGTGTCCTTTACCTTTGATCATCCAGCCCTCCATAAACACCATCCTCAAGGTCGACCCTCTCTGACCCCAATGTCTTTGTACACATCAGGGCTGCGTTCGAAATCACACACTTCCCTACTATATAGAAGGCAAAAAACAGTATGTGACATGTGAAGTATGTCCGAATTTACAGCACTCATAAAAGAGTAGGTAAAAAGTACCCAGATGACCTGCTAGTTCCGGCGAGATCCTGAAGTGTGCTTACGATGGACACTTTACTATCCCATGAGGCCACGGGAGAGGATTTGTGAATGGAGGTGAAGCGACGCAACTGATGATGACAACAGGGCGAATGTAGTACGTCCATATTACATTCATACTGTATGGAAAGTACTTTTAGTGCTCACAAAGTTAGTAATTATTCAAATTAAGTACCTACTCAAGAGAATATGCGATTTCGGACGCAGCCCAGATCATCCAACCCTGACCTATGACCCCTGAACCCTCACCGATCTTGAGCTATCCATTAACTAAGCAAGTGTTTGCTCATTTGTAGTATTTTTATTTATCTGAAATTTGCCTTTTTGTATTTAACCATTTTATACTGTACCTGATGTGATTGGTCATTTGCCTATATTTTTTCTGAACGTATTCAGAAATTTATATTTAAACGTTGATTAGTTGTCAGCCTAAAAGCAACTAGCAGTGTGCAATATTTGTAAACAACGGGCTTTGTCCATTTTTATTATAATTTCAGCTGGAAAATACTGTAATATGATGAAAACAAGAAGTTTAAGATGAAATTTTTTCATTCACATTTTGCTGTACTATAAGGTAACTTGATTAAACAAAAACAAACGAAAAATCTTGTAAAGCCAAAGTAGTTTTGTGACAGACCATTCTAGATGCATATTGCATCTTTCAGACAAAATAAAAATGTCCAATCTTGGTATGTGTTGTGTAAAGTCTGTTCAGAAATGTGTGCTGCTGCTTTGTTAATGATCTGGACCAGGACAAGCTCACATCACAGTGAACCCCAATGGAATTCTTCTTTTTTCATGTCTATCAAAGATTAAACTTGCAATATTAATGTGGCTGATAAATCAATTGTGTGATTATGACTTTGAACACAATGAGCTTATAAGCGACTCACTCTTTTACAGCTGATTTAACACATAAACAAGAGTCATTTATAACCTAAATATGACTTGTTTTCAACAAACAATATAAAAATTCGTCATTTTGGAAGTCAAATCCTCCGCACTCTCGAGCTCTCGGCATCGTCATTTAGTCAGGTTATTTGAACATTGATTCAAGATTCATTCCGACCGGATCATTGAATCAGCGAGTTGTAGCTTGATAAACGAGGCAATCAGATGATTAGCCCAGTTCACGGGAAAAAAAACAATTACGAAATTCCATAGACAGTATATAAACGCGAAATGCACGAAATTAGTGAACCAATTCAACAGGTTCATTGAAAAGATTCAGATGTCAAATGCTCCGCAAGATCGAGTTCCGAGTCCGAACCGAGGTCGGTTGAGCTCGAGAGTGCGGAGGATTCGACTTCCAAAATGACGGATTTTTATATTGCTTATTGGAAACAAGTCATATTTAGGTTATAAATGACTCTTGTTTATGTGTGAGAAATTCTCTTGTGAGAAATGACCAATTCTGAGAGTTGATTCAAGACTCTTTCCCACTGGAGTCCTAGCTTGAAAAATCCAATTCATGATGAATCATTCCGTGCAAATCAATTTGTGATTGAGTTCAACAGGTTCATTAAAAATAATTGACTCATCACGATTCGAACTTCAACAGTCACCTCTCGGAGAGGAATGTGTGTTTTTCTGAAATGTAGTGGAGGAAAAAGTAGCCTAATATATTATTAAAATAAAATATATAAAAATATATTTTAACTGAAATTAATATACTCTATGTACAAAATTAAATATGTACTGAAATACAGTAACAAAATGAATGTTACTGTCCCAGGGAGTGGAAAAGTTAAGGAGAAAAATATACAAAAAATTAATTATTTTATTTAAAACAACATGTATTTAAATAAATTGATACATTAGATTAAAATAAAATGATTTTATTTAAACAAAACAAAAAATAACATTTTATTAAAATGAATAAAATTTGATCTAAGTGAATAAATGCATTTGATGAAACTAAAAACCTGATTTAAATAAAAACAAAGAAAGCATATAAAAAACTCAAATAAAATTGTATTTAAATAAATTTGATTAAAATAATTTTAATGAATAAAATACATCTAACAGTACAGTACTACAGTGATGCACAATGATGTAATAGAAACTAAATATTTTACACATTTATAATATTGATTATTCAAAGTATAAATAGGGTCTTTATACATGAATATAGCTGTTACATTTTAGGATTGGGGACTCCCACAAGAATGCATGGCATCTAAAAGATTGAAAATCCCTGCGTTAGGCCTAATATTTCCTCAAATCAGAATCCACCCTTGGCCTAAATTAGGAGTCGTGTCAAGCGGCTTCGGCTTCCAGTGTCTGACAGCGCGGTGAGGTGTGGGACAGCTCATCTCCACCTCGTGACAACACTGTCGACATCCTGACAGGCACACGCGGTGGAGCCACAGGACCAGAGAGATGCTTCGGCTGATATTCTTACCAGAGAGACAGAGCTTTGGTTTTTACCCTTTATTTTCTTTAAAAAAGGAAAAGATCGTTTCAAACCCAAGAATATTAAACGTACATCTTATTCATGGCATCCTACATAATGAACATCCAGGAAATAGAGGATTGAAGGTAAACAATATACAGACAAAGATCTCCTTTTAAAAGTTACACTTAAAATAAGCTCCTTTGAAGGACTTCAGATCACTTAAAATCAGAATTAATTCCTGGATTGTATCAGGACGTAAAGCCTTAAAATCCTCGTAAAACGCCCTACGGTACACAAAAGACATCACATGCACCTGAAACATTCACCTCTATACAAACCGAGCTTTTCATCAGAGAACGTCAGTGTTAAAAAAAAATCGATTGTCAGACTGTCATGGTTTTGATCTCACAGAAAGATTTTTATCTGTCTAAACTGACAACATGGTTTGAAGTTTCTCTGTGTGTTTTGTAAAAACCAGCAGATCTGAATCATCAAAGAGTTCTCGTGGACGGGAGAAACCAAACGAGTGTATCATTTATTTATAATAGCAACAAAAGTGGCGTGTGTGAAGATGAACTTGACATTTATAATAGCAACAAAAGTGGCGTGTGTGAAGATGAACTTGACATGTTTTGTGTAACTAAAAGTGAACATAAAACTCGCGTGCCTCTGTGAGCGGTCAAATAAACTTATTTGGTGGAACATTAAAAGCAGCGGTGGATCCTAACTTGTGACAAAAACATTGAACTTAGCTTGAAAATGATAAAATAAATAAATATTAAAATAATAGTGCTAATGTGTCCCCTGTGAAGGTGAGAGACAGAACCTTTTGCGTGGAAAGAATTGAAAGGAAGTTGTGCTCTGTGTTTGTGTTGCTCATTTTTGGGAATCAGAGGTCAACTCTTCTTGGATTTTGTGCAGAAACCACAGATGATTCAGAAGGGTCCTGACAGTCTTTAGGTGGCCATATGTGTGCCTGAGCGAGAGGGTTTCTGCTAATGACCAGCTGCAGATGCTCTCCGGCCTCTGTGATCAACGGCACAGCTAGACAACAGTCAAAGTCACGAGTCCGTGCGTGATTGACCTGTTAATAAACAAGCAAACCAAATCAGAAGGTTTGAACTGTTTCTTTGGCGTTCAATTATTGTCCACTACCATCCAAAAGTTTGAGGTTGGTGAATTTATTAAATGTTTTTGAAACAAGTCTCTTCTGCTCACCAAAGCTGCTTTTATTTGATCATAAATATAGTAAAAACAGTAATACTGTGAAATATTATTACAATATAAAATGACTGTTTTCTATTTTAATATATTTTTAAATGTTATTTATTCCTGTGATGGCAATTTTCAAACATTTCTTATTATTATCAATGTTGAAAACAGTCGTGCTGCTTAATATTCTTTGTGGAAACCATGATTCTGATGTATAGAAAGTGCAAAGGCATTTTTTGTAACATTATAAATGCCTTAACTGTCACATTTGAACAATTTAATAAATCCTTGCTGAATAAAAGTCATTCATTTCTTTCTTTTTTTATTATTATCTTACTGACCCCTTAGGAAAACTGTCAAGGTTAGGAAGGAATAGTTCAAACTTCCAAAATATGGGTGACATGAGGGTGAGTAAACAGTGAGATTTTCCATTTTTGGGTGAACTATCCCTTTAAGAAAAGGTCAGTTGTTTGAATACATCACCTGTAGAATACGATCGTAGGGCCGTAACCCAGCTTGGTCCGCAGGCCCATCAGGACGGATCATGTTCACATAAACACCCTTTTCCAGCAGACCATCGGACACGCTGAACCCATAATCCCTGCTGTCAGCATCCTTCCGTAAACAGATCTGAGAGAGAAGGAGAGAATAAAGATGTGTCTGGTAGAGAATAAGACATAATTCAGACCCTGGAGCTGCTGGGAAAGTGAACATCACCTTATGAAGCTCTAATGGCATGGACGGGCTGATGTCCTTCATGCCCTCTGGTACAGCTGTCTTCTCTGAGGTCCTCTCCGGGCTCAGTGCTAGAGCTTTGGTCCTGCTTTCATTCTGCTTCTCGCCATCTTCGCTCAAACTCAGTGTGCTGCCTGACATTATAGTAGCCTACAGAGGAAATAAAACACACTTGTATACAAACTGCACTACCTTTGATTTGGAACAACATGAGTGTATAGAGAATTCTGGAATTTTTCAAGACAACTCAAATGTAGCGCCTTTCAATGCACAGTCAGTGTTTTGAAGCAGATTTAGGGTGTGTTCACACTTGGCAGGTTTGGTTCGATTAAAACTAACCCTGGTGCGATTGCTCTGTTAGTGCGGTTCATTTGAATAAGTGTGAACGCTGCCATCTGAAAAGATGAGTCTCGTCCACTTCCAAACGTACTCTGGTGCAGTTCGAATGAAATATGAACGCAAGATGGACCAAAGACATGTAAACAAACCAAAAACAGGACATGATGTCACAGGATGTGACCCTATAAAGGACAGAATGCTCAAGCGTATCTGTTTTTTCTCATCACAGTCGCGATATTACCCATCACAGTTCAGTACAGACATCAGAACCACGTCTCCTCGCAGCAAATCTTCATTTGTGTGTGTGACGGAGCGATTCCTGCAGCCGTTTTGACTCCTTCACACATAGGGTTGCAAAGGGGCGGAAAATTTCCGGTAAATTTCCGATAAATTTCCATGGGAAGTTAAGCTGGGGAATTTTGGAAATATTCATTACCACGGCAACCGCTTGCGCGTCCACTCTGAAAGTAACTGTACACATAAGAGACGGATAGATACATTATTTAAGGTTATTTCTATTCGTTAGAATATTGATATATGAACTTGTTGTCAAGTAAGCCCCGTTGCGAGCATGTGCGTCTCTCTAAACTTTCAGTGTGCTGCACTGCTCTAGTTGACTTCTGCGCCTTCCCCCCTGAAAATATCACGTTAATTTTGAAAACGTAATTCCTTTTGTGGATCCTCTTGGTCTTTCTTCATGTTTCTTTGACAAATATCAGTGTCTCAGTCTCACGCACGCTGCACGTGAGTTAACCACGCCTACTTATTTACATGTTGCGGTATACACGGAATAAAAAAATCTGTTACGGTTGACATTTTCTTCCGCGGTAACGATATATACCGTCATACTGCCCAGCCCTACTTATGTGGTAAATTTAAAATTTTAAGTTATGCTAGCTTATTTAGCATCTAACTTATCAGCTTGCTATCTACTAGATGAATACATTTGTATGTGATATTTGCAATTTAAACATTTAATAAATATATTTCCCCATAATATCATCAAAACTTACTTCACTTTGTTTAGTCCACAGGCTCAAATGTGTGCCTTCAATAGTCTTGTGCTTTGGGCTTCTGTACATGTGATGGAGGCATGCACAGTGCCAGTAGTGCGTGTGGTCTCAATAGCCATGCAGTAAGCAGTGTGCTATGTGCATGTGATTGAGGAATGGCATGGATATTCAAGTGTATTTGAATGGCATCTGTTTGTTTTAGTCAAGATTATGCTAAAATATATTTTCCTCAACTATATTTAAATTCCCTATAAGAGCCAACCTTCAACTTTGAAAATTCCCAGTTTATTCCTGTTTATTCCCATAAATTCCTGTTAATTCCCTTAAATTCCCATTAATTCCCATGGAAAGTTTCCATCTTTGAAAATTCCCAGAATTTTGCAACCCTATTCACCCTATTTTATAAGCTCTTCACGAATTCTTAGCTGGTCAAAATACCATCATATGTAGACTACGCACATACAGCGAGCGCATTAAGCCCAAAACACATCCCTATGCCTTTAGGTTCAGTATCTTTAGGTTTGGTGTTAAAGTGCCAATGTGAACTCTAAGCAGACCAGGACTAAATGTTTTTTTTTTGGTTTGACCCGGACCAAACGATCTAAGCGAATTGGACTACAAGTGTGAACACACCCTTAGATAAAGGCCGGTTTAGTTGTAAACAGGAGTAAACAATTCTCAGAAAGCATCAATGAAGATACCAATGGTCTCAAGTCAAAAAGTTTGATGCGAGTTTAATAATTTCCACATGTAGAGCAGTCATTTAAGCGAAAATGTTGAGAAATAAAGGGTATGGCTTTCATTTAAATTGGTAGCATCTCTTATTTCAGGCAGAAGTACTATAATGTGACGCTGTTCCTTACTGTGATTGACAATTACTTATAGTGTGGGGGAAAAATTGGTTGAAAATGACTTACATTGGGTTAAGGATTTTGGTATAGATGCTGGTCAAATGGCCAAGTAATTTAAACAGGGAGACATAATGATTAAATCGTGCACAATTAACACAGACAAGGAACACCGATCGTTTGAGTTGATCCCCAATTGCATTTACCTCAAGTTCCCGCAGGATTTCCGATTGGCCGCAGGTCTCCAGATCCTGAAGAGCTTGTGACCAATAGTTCTCCTGAGCATCTGTATTGGTGTGGTTGTGACAGCATGCTGGACTGACAGATCTGTGTCAATGCAAAGCAACCTGGGTAATGTAAGGCCAGGTGTACTATTGGAAACGGAGCTATCTCTCTCTCTCTCTCTATAAAACTGTACTGTATGGCATAACTGAAAGTCACCGTAAAAGATCCTTCTCAACTACAAGAACACGGCGGTTAGAGAAAGAGAAACACACAGATGTGTCTGAAGAGGCCCGTGAACTAGTTCCAGCGATAAAAGAATAGAATTATGAAAATGAGCAAAAAAGAAGCACACAAGGGCAGATGACAGCATGTGGCCGACGGATGATTAGTAAGGCAGACGAGAGACAGAAAACCTGAGAAAAAATAGAAAAGAGAAAAGTAGGACCATACAGAGACTGTGAAAGCAAACAGGCTAGTGGGTTCTGTGCTAGACAGTGTGCATGTTTAATGAGCGTTTCGCCACAGACACAAAAACAGCAACATTAGATTCAAAAACCTCATATTGTTTTATCTAGGCATAAAAAAGGCATTTCACTTTCCACTGGGATCATCAAAGTTACTTATAAAATGACAGACAAAAGGTTAACTTGTACAGGTGAATCTCATTCTGTAAAAAAGTTCACAGTATATTCCTTTTTTTATGGTATTGTATGTATAATTTATTGCAATTGAATGGCACTGTCATTTAAGCAGCTTAGTGCAAATATTCGGGTCTGTATTACAGTACATTAATCACTTGTTTATGTTCGGAGTAATTTTTACTACTTGCTGCTGTTTGTCACTTTAAGTTAAGTTTTGTAATGTTTATCTAAATATGTGCATATACATATGAATATACACTATCACTCAAAAGTTTAGGGTCTTTAATGAATACCTTTATTCAATAAGGATGCATTAAATTGATCAAAAGTGACAGTAAAGACATTTATATTGTAACAAAAGATTTATATTTCAAATAAATGTTTCTATTCATCTAATCATGAAGAAAAAAAGAAAAAAAATTCAGCTGTGTATCACCGGAATTAAAATATGAAAATATTAACTAATATTATTCCATTTAGATTCTCAATAATGTAATATAAAAATACTGTAAATAATACAAATCATTTTTATTTAAATCAGCATAGCCCAATGATGTACGAATGTGTTACAATTCAAATAATATATCTTTGAAATATGACCTGGACATCTTCTTGACAGATTTCATGAGGTTCACATGTTTCATTTTTTAAGTGCATACATTTACATGGGAAATAATAATTGACAGACCAAGAGAAAGAATAACAGGCACATGATTGTGTGTTAGTAACAAAAGCTATAAAACAAACTGAAATGTTCTGATGCACAAATGTCCTTCTCATACAAAAGATGTTATGCTTCTTTTAATCTTCTAGTTCCTGACTAGTATCTCCAAGATAATACAGACTACGTATTGAAACAGAGGAATCAACAAGCTGTGTCCCTGAACAAACTCACCCAGAGTACGTCCAGTCCTCTTCGCCCAGACTCCCATCATACATTGCAGTACGGTGGGCGTGTCTTCTGGAGATCAGCGGGCTCCTGTGATTGGTCTGTCTCCAGTCATTGGGGTGAAGAGTGAAATCAGATGCTCTTTGAATATAGACACCTGAAAATAAAGGTTTAGGTTTGCTTACGTACAAACTTGAATAAGATTTGAGAGCTACGGTAAAGGGGAAGATTTTGCACAATATTTAGTGCTTTTTTTGTCCTTTTGGAGTGTAAAAGCACTGTATGCTTTCATTGTATGGAACAGTAGCTTGGGAAATCTACTAAATTTCTTCTTTTGTGCTCCACGAAGAAAATCATAAAGATATAGGCATTATGAGGGCGAGTAAATTATGACCTATTTCATTTTTGGGTGAACTTTAGTAATTTGCCTTGTCATTACACCAAATTGTTATAAACCTCACAGATTTTGATAATCCTCAATAATCACCACATAATGAATTAACTCAAATTAAATGAATAAATTAGACAACTAATACAAGTATATCGAACCTTACATACAGTACACTTATGTTAAGTGAAATATACTATGTAGCAAAGGTCAACTGCTTGATTGTTATATTATCAAATAATGTAAACTATATTATCATCCAGTGATACAAGTTGGATATATAGGATATAAAGTAGTTTTACTTCACCTGCGTACATACAGCATACTCACGTAAATTGACTGATCGTTTATACTGTTGCAAAATGTTTCTATATTATTGCCCAGCTCTTTATATAAAGTTGGATATTTATTATATACATGCAGTATACTCACGTAAAGCAATATATACTATGTATTAAATCTCAACTGCCTGATTTTTTGGTCACAAACTATAAGGGTATGCAGCTGTAAAGGCATGAAGAAGATATTAAGATATTATAAACATTAACATCATGATTTTCTGTAAAGCTGCTTTGAAACAATGTGTACTGTAAATAAGTGTTATACAAATAAATGACTTGAATTATATCTTTACATTTCCAAGGATCCTTCAATGACCTCAATAACAGAAAACTCTCAGGACATATTCCACATTTCACTTTAGCCAGTCCTTGGTCACATTCAATTACGTTATTCTTCATCTAATCCCAGAGATTTCTGTACCTTGACTTCCATAGCCGGCGTCCAGGGCCGAGCTATCCCATGAGTCCATGGCTGAATCTAGACTGGGCGGTGTGGTCAGGCGGTGAAGTTCAGAGTATTTACCCCGCCTGAGAGAATCTGAGCGATCGTCCTCCATGTCGCTCACGCATGAAGCCGTCCTGGACGGGCTGCCCCTGTCCGACTCATAAAGTGCTGGAAAAGGCAGATGTAGAAGCATTGATGCATTATTCATAGACATGCTCTTCCCAGTGGATTATATGTCGGAAATGTTTACATGCATACATACATCTTAATTCTGACACTTACGATCAGATCGTTTCTTGATCTTGAGCGTAACCGTGTCTCCAGCGGTCTGCAACAGGTGGATGGCCTCGCTCAGAGGTTTCCCCTTTAGACTCATGTTATTGATGGCCAAGACACGGTCACCGATATGAAGAGCGCCAGTCCTTCACACACACACAATCTCATGTATTAGTCAGATAACACTCACTGCACTGCAGTTCCCACTCTACCCACTAGATCTCAGATGTGAGCTTGCTGTTCACGATGTCAGATGATGTGTGTTACGAAACATGCACATTTGAGCGTGTGTATTATTCATGTACTGCTGCACGAAGCACTAGATGAGGTTGTGAGTGTTTGTGTGCACCTGTGCGCAAGGCCGTTGCGGGTCAGGCTGGAGATCAGGATGGGATTGAAGGGCTCTTCAGTGCCTGAAATGGTGATTCCAAGAGGACCTCCGTGTCTCTTGAGCTCTACTGTGAATATGACCGAACCTGACGACTCTAATTCATCTACAATTTACAGAGACATACAGAAGTTAAAAGGGCATAAATTAATAGGTTAAGAAACTGCAATTTAAGATTTAATTACAGTGTTATTTTAGTGTTACTTATGTAATATTATATTATTTATTAATATTTTTAATTAGAACCAAAAGTGTACGCACCTTTTGATGGAAATAACATCACAACATGTATTTCCATCAAGAGGTGCATCAACCTTTGGTCAAGAGTCCGAGAGTCTAGCACTTTCTAGCACTTTTTGGTGCCCATTAATGTGCATTTCTTGCACATTAGCATTTCTTAAAGAATACACACACAAACACACATACTCACTCACCCAGGTTGTCTTCATCTTTCTGAATTCGCAGTTTGACCATCCCCTCGGCCTGCTGGAGGACCATCATGGCCTCTTCCATCCCACAGTTATCCAGCCGAACATTATCGACGGCCAGCAGACGATCGCCTGGCTCCAGGGTTCCTATTCTATTATAAAAGGCCATTTCACATCAATCAGTGAACAAGAAACATCACATCTATCAGTTTGCCTCTTTAAAAGCAAATTAATTGGTTTAATGTGTTGTACTGCAGGTTTACCTATGTGCAATACTGCCTCTCTGTATCTCAGAAATGATCAGAGGTTTTCCTGGCTTCTTGCTTGCTATAAATCAGAATTCATGGGAGTAGGAAATTTTGCATTATTGCAAAAGAAATTATGCAATTACCATCTCAAATATTATATATATAATATTATATAGACAGCATTGAATGCTAGGCGCCGAAATTACTATTACAGACAAAAAAAGCATTTAATATTCATATAAATATTGATATCTTTATGCATTTGGACTGTAGAATACTATGGATCAACAGCACCCCCTGTTGTTCATCACTCACAACTGATCGTAATGCCAAGCTCCACTCCACGTCTCTTGGGCAACTTCACCTGAAATGTGCCACTGCTGGGAATGACTGATTCTGAGAGAGATACGCAAGATCACACAGAATTATACATCAAAAATCTGTGTGTTCACATCACATTTAAAAACAACTTGAATTGCTGAGTTTTGATTGAAATGACATTTTGTACCTGCGACATCAAACTCCACCTCCAGTGTGACCTTATTGGCCAGAGCTGCATCTCGGAGCAGCTGATTGGCTTCTTCCAGAGTTCCGTCCTCAGTGGGAATTCCATTAATAGAAAGAAGTCTGTCTCCGACTTGTAACAGCCCACACCTTGAATGCAAAAATAAATTCAACATGCATTCAAAGAAGACACGTGCACACATGTATAACAATACAAGAAAAGAGAAGACAAAGAATATATTATCAATGATTATAAATGAAGATGCTACATATATTTATTTAAACGTGTACAATACCTTTCAAAAGTTTGGGGTCTGTACGATTTTTTTTCATGCTTTTTAAAGAAATCTATTTTCCTCACCAATGCTGCACATTTATTTGATAAAAAAAACACAGTAAAACATTACTACAATTTAAAATACTTTAAAATGTAATTGATGTCAAAGCTAAATGTTCAGCAGCCATTACTCTAGTCTACAGTGTCATATCTTCACATGTTGAAAACAGTTGTGCTGCTTAGTATTTCTGTGCAAACTGTGATATTTTGTCTTTCAACAAACTTTGTTGAATTTATTTGAAATAAAAATAGACATTTATTTGAAATAGAAATTTTTGCAAAATTACATGTCTTTTCTGTCACTGTCGATCAATTTAATGCATCCTTACAGTATTCATTTCTTTAAAAAAAAAAAATCATACTGACCCCAAACTTTTGAATGGCAGAATAGCTTGTAAACATGTTGCCATCATCCACTGATCAACATTACTTAGACTCAACATTTCTATGTAGTTTAAACCTGCTGGATTGTTTGTGTTTTGATATATTGGACTTGGGACGTCATTAGAATGATAGCAACTGTGCAGTAACATCTTCAACCCTGAACCGAGCTGTGACATGTGATCTTGGTACTGTGCCAAATCAACATCTCCGCTTTCTCACATGCTGTATGGCTTGTGTTCGTGTGTGTGCACGTACATGTACATACATCTATCCACAGGCTCTAAGTGTAGAAGACAATGGCGTCAGCATGCATCGCATCTACAGTTGACCAGCAGCGTCCTCTCACCTTTCAGCAGGTGTGTCAGGCTCGATAAAGCGGACACAGGCGGGCGCTGACAGGGGTTCTGTAGCAAACACTCCCCCCTGTAACTGCAGACCGAATCCAGTAAGAGGATCTCCTCTCAGGAACACCTCACTGGTTTCTAGATGCACCACCTGACCACCGGCGCCCACTGTACTCGATGCCAGAGACACTGAGAGAGAAGAGAATGAGCAACTTTTTTTTTTTTTTAATCCAAGAATTATTTGAGAAGTAGAGTAAGGACAGATAGACAGACAGACAGACAGACAGACAGACAGATAGATAGATAGATAGATAGATATATAGATATAGTTCACTGACAGGAGCTCTTGTGGTCTTTTCTCCGGTGTCTCCTCTTGCTGACAGTGCAGCGAGGGCTGGATGGGTGGGATGGCAGTGTGTTACTGGGGTAGGTGTTGGGATACGTTGACTGGGTGCCACAGTTGTAGCTGTGAAAGCCTGAGGTGTTTGCAGAGATGCCAGACGTCACAGCTGGAGGACAGAGAAGATTTGAGTTTGACAATGCTGGAATGGCCATGTCTAATTGGTGTGTGGTTGTGTGTGGAATGGAATACTAGCATGTAGTATACAGTATGAGTGACAGCCGAATTGTAAATAATTATCATTATGTATTTTAATAAAATAAATAAAAATTACATGATATATATATATATATATATATATATATATATATATATATATATATACACACATACATATATATATATATACACATACATATATATACACACATATATATACACATATATATATACACATATATATATACACATATATATACACATATATATATACACATATATATATATTAAAATAAATAAATATATAAAACAAACTAATAAATAAAAATAATCAATCAGTAAATAAAAATAATAGTTTAAGCGATTAAATAAAAATTAACCAATAAACAATCATGCAAATAAAAATATTACAAAAATAATAATAATAATAATAATAATAATAATTTAATTCAAATAAATAAATCAAAACTAATAAATAAACAAACATGCAAGTTAATAAATATTCATGACTATTCATGCTATTACTTCAAGTACACTGGCAAAAACAGGAAGTTGCACAATACATTGTGGAATACAGTATTTCACATTGTACGCAGTGCTTTCTATATTAAACATTTTGGCAAATGTAGTACAGAAGGTCTTCCAGGTGTACATACTGCAAAAAAAAAAGTATAAGTAGAATACAAGTATGCCATTCTGACCGTACCCTACATGTCATCCTGAACCAGTTAAGCCTGCACCTCAGGCAATTCATTAGATTAAAAATGATTAAAATGCATCATTGCATCTAGTTTATACATTTAGCCCAGTTTCACAGACTGGACTAAAATGCATGTTTGAGCAGAAAGCAACTTGCTCTGACATATCTTATAAAATATCAGTGCCATTGTTTTGTCTCAAGATGCACACCAGTAATGTGTTTTTTTAGGGCATGTTGATCAAATCTACTTAAACGTCCTAATTGAACTATACCTAATCCTGGCTTAATCTAAGCCCTGTCTGTGAAACCAGGTCTTAATGTGGCAGGACATTATGAAGACGTGCACATAGGGGACACTCACATCGGTGTGAGGGTGTAGGGGTGGTGTGACTCCAGGCTGAGGGTGTTTTTTGGAAAGGTGGAGGAGCGCTGGTGTAGTTCTCACTACAGTCCCACTGGCGCTGACTACTCCTCTGGACACGTACTGCAGGGAAAACATAGACAGACACAAAATGTCCGGTAAATTGGTTATTTCTGCTGAAAACATGCTTAATGTTACAGCACTCAGGCTGATATACGCCTGTAGACAGATCTGATGTAGACTGAATGTCAATGATCAGTGAAGCAGTGTGGATCAGAGGGCTGAATCCGAGACGCTGCTCATAGGCATGCGCTTCGTTCGCTCCTTTACACATTTATTCCCCCCATTTCTTTTTCTTTCTCTTACATTTTCGGGCCAGCTCTAGTAAGGCTGACAGCAGTGGAGGAACCATCTTAAAACTCTCTCTTAGCTCACGTTTGGAAACAAATGCTCTGCAAGACAGATAGAGGACATTGTTTGGGATTCTGACGGAAACAGATCCTTCTGACACTATACAGCTGTGCCACTAACGATGCTTAATTAGACATGCAGCGTGTCACACTCGTTAGGAAGAGCCACGCCCATCAGACAGAGAGACATCTGCACATCAAAGAGGTCCTGTGCCTTTCTTTTCTTTCTTTTAGTTTTTAGTTTCTGTTCCTGATACTGAGCTTTTAGACAATAGAAAGGAATAGTCGTGCTTTTAAGAACCTCCAAAAAATTAGGCACTGGTCAAACATTTACTGTAACAATGTAATATTTGTGACATGTTACTTGCAAAAAATTGTATATTGTCAGAATGCATGGCTACTTATGAATGGCCATTAAGATAGTATTTACAGCTAGATGGTGTAGTTATGATATCTACCAGCAGAGAGTAACTGGACTATGCTAGCCAGCCAAACCTTGGTTGAATATTGCACATTTTTGCAAATATAGTCTAACAGGTATTCTCTTTAGATTCAGAAAATTAGCATCATATGCACAGTACACAGTATATATACTGAAAAATAGAACTATGTCATTAAAAACAAACCCAAAATATCATGGAATGCGTGTTTCCACTGAAATACTTGCCAACAGTGTTGTTATTGTTAACAAAAATTATAAAAAAAATATTTAAAAAAATGAATTGAAATAGAACTGATTAATATTTCATTTAAATATTGAAGACCTTAAACTTGAATACTAACAATGACAAAAAAGACAAAAGCCCATAAAATGACTAATACTTTAACATTAAAATAAAAATAAAAAAAACTATTACATACTATAATAGTATCTAATTAATGCTAAAATAACACCGTTTGTCAATCAATCAGGCCACTAACCTTTCATTTCAAGTGTGAATGAACCAGAATAAAATCTGTTGACTTCCAAGAGACCAGAAATTATTTAAAGCTATGTTTGTTCCTTATATGAAAACTGAGCACCACCTGGAGAATTAAAAATGCAACTGGTGGAGGTCATGTTACATTACAATGAAAAATACAGCAGACTACAGTTTGAATGGTTTAACTTTTGTACATTGTGTTCTACGTTAAATACCACTGAAAAAATTTAATGCTGAAAATTCAGCTTTGCATCACGGGAATAAATTACATTTTACAGTATATTCAAATAGAAAACATTTATTTTAAATTGCAATAATATTTCACAATATTACAGTTTTTACTGTATTTTTATCAAATAAATGCAGCCTTGGTGAGCATATGACAAAAACAAGAGCTTTTGAACTGTAACGTATTTTAGAACATACTAGTTGGCAGTATTCGGTATATACTGTACTATACACTATATAATGCTAGTATTCCATTCGGTACATTCCTCAGTTTTCAATTCTGCAGTGTGGAAAATGACTCCACATATGAGATTATTCTGACAGATGAGCTGCCCAGTGAGCTCAAGCTTCAGAAAGAGAGGATGCAGGTGTACAAATCACTTTATAACGGCTGTGCGCCTCTTCATATCACATTTCTAGAAAATCCAATGATACACTCAGAATGCGGTTTTCTAGTAACACGGTAAAGCCAGAGTGAAGGCTCTGAGCTCATTGTGTGTGTGCGCATGTATGTGTGTGTGTGTGTGTGTGTGTGTGTACTCATGTCTGTAGGGTAGGGGAAGTCTTGCCTGCAGTGCTCCTCTGCATATTAAGAGTGACTCATGATACTAAGAAAGTGGCCCAAAGCTGGATGCCAACAACCACTACAAACCAACACTGGCACACATAAAGGTCAAAGAAAGACAGAAAGAGAGAAGGAGAAAGGAAGATGAGACAAGGATAGAATCCAGTAAGCGTAAAGAAGCAGATGTGAACTAAATTCCTTCTGTAAATATGGAGAACAAACACAAATAGGATCTGAATAAAAAAAATAGAACTTGCAGATAATGCTCTTATTGTGCTAATGCTGGCAGACAGGCAATCAGTCTGGACGTCCATCTTGTTAAAAACAAATGCATTTGCATAGTGCTAACAGCGCTGTACATAATGATTTATTTTTTTTATACTGAAACAGTCTGGTAAAAATATACATTTCAAACTGTATGCTACGGTTTTTGTCACGTGATCTCACTATATTGAGGTTTTTTTTATTTCAGCAAATGATGTCCAGATAAAATGAATAAATAATATGTGAAACGATCTGGCAAAAAAATTTACATTTCAAACTGTATTATGCCATGTTTTTGGTCACAGTTTTTAATTTAGTAAATGGTGTCCAAATATAATAAAAAATAAAAGAAATAAAAATGATGTACTGCAAAACTAAACCAAACATTTCAATGCTTTGATTTTAATTCAGTGGTGTCCAAAAATTAAAATCATATAAATAAATAGTATGTGAAACATCTGAATAACATTCCAAACGGTATGCTACATTTTTAGTCAGTATTTTTAATTCAGCACGTGGTGTCAGAATTAAATAAATAAATAAATAATTTTGCATTTATGTATAAAACATCTAAACTCTTGGAAGTCTGATGAGTCATAAAATAAATGTTGAAAATTCAGTGGATTATATAATTATTTAATATATTTTAAATTCATTTTCACACTGGAAATGGTGAGTCACCTCAAGTGCAGTGTTCTGTGTAGTAAGCTCTCTTAGTAGGTCATCTGGATATAAACAGAGCATTTGCACACTACGTATCTGCATAGTATGTATAGTCTGCACAGAATTAGTATGAGTAGTATGCCCTTGCAAACTGAGCCAAAGTAAAGTTGCGAGACACGTCTAGATTATCTAAGCATGTGAATATCAGTCACTATGAGCTTGGAGCACGTGTTTATAGCGATATGTTTAGTGAATGCCGGTGTGCCTGCAGACCTGCGTCATGTGTGCTGTTCTGAGACGGCAGGATCTCTAGTTTGGTGAGCTCTGAGGAGCTGGACAGGAGCTGTTGAGCCTCCATCAGAGAGCAGTGTTCAGTGCTCATGCCATCTATAGCCAGGAGAATATCTCCTACATGCAAAGCACCACATCTGAGAAAAACAGGGAAAGACAGCAAGAGAGAGACAGATAGTGGTGGTAACAAGGAGAGAAAGTCATTTGTGTTGAGCAAAGCAAGAAACAGCGAGAGTGAAAATGACAACAGGCGAGAAGGTGTGAGGTGAGTGACTGCGAAAGAAGAGGATTGCTAAATGTTTATTATAGATATATGAAGAATAGATATAATGCAAATACAATGATTAGTAATATAAGGTCAACCGATAGTGGATTTTACTGATTCCGATATTTAGGTTTGACCGTACAAGATAACCGATTTTTGCCGATAACGATAGTTCCACCAATCAACTATCTATTCGGTACCGATATATCGGCAAAACCGATGAATCGGTCGACCTCTAATATAAATATGATTTAATGTTAGGCAATTATATGTACACAAATTTAGTTATAAAAAATATTTGACTATAAGTTGATCTGCATTATCCATTTATGAGGCTATCAGTATGTTTTGGAGCCAACAAGCTGCTGATAATCGGTCAAATATCAACCAATTGTCCAAATAGTGACAGAATAATCTGCTTGGTAATGTATTTGTGTATGTGATTCTTTTCATGTATCTTTGGTTCTAAACGTGTGTGTTTGCATTTGTGTGTGCTCACCTGTCTGCAACACTAGCAGGCTTGATTTTCTGGATTGTAATGACCTGTTTGTTCATGTAGAGGGAGGTAGTGAGACTGAGTCCCAGTACTGATCCCGCGGAGCGCGCGATGTCCACCTGCAGCGGCCCGGAGGACTTCTGGACTGAGTCTGATCCGAGGCCAAACCAGAACCAGAGAGAAGCAGAAAGAGGAGGTATTTCAGTGCTAATTCAGAAATTAGAGAGAGAAGGAAACCACCAACCATATGTTCATTCTTTTTTCAAAACGGTAACAAAACAAACCTTTCTGTTTCAATAGCACACACTACCATTTAATAGTGTGGATTTTTATTGGGTTTTTTTTATGATAAAATATGATAAAACAGTAAAATTGTTAAATATTTTTATTTATTTAAAAGAGCTGTTTTCTATTTTAATATTTTTTTAAATGTAATTTATTCCTTCACATGATCCTTTAGAAATCATTTTAATATGCTGATTTGCTGCTCAAAACATTTATCATTATTTTAAAATTTTTACCGAATAGAAAGTTGAAATGAACCGCAGTTATTTTAAATAGAAATCTTTTGTAACATTATAAATGTCTTTGCTGTCACTTTTAATCAATTTAATGCATCCTTGCTGAATAAAAGTATTCAATTATTATTAAAAGTATTCATCAAGTATTCTTTCATTCAAACACCCAAAAAAAACAACTTCTGAACAGCAGTATAGGAACCATTTGATGGGTTATATTATCTCGGTTAAATTTAAGGGTACGTTTACACGACAACGATATACTAAAAGCGGAAAAGTTTTTCCTTTGCGATTTTCGCGTACAGACGGCAAGGTTGTCAAAACTATCCCCGTTCACACGGATCCGCGAAAACGACTAAAAACGCTGTATTATTCATGCCAGGCCAGTAGTTGGCAATGTCACTTTGTAAATAAACACAAGTTGCCTGTAGATTGAACAAGTAATACGCATGCGCATGACGTCACTGCTGTCGTATAGACTTTATGCGCCAGAGAAACAAGGGCTTCTTTAGAATATTGTCTTTTAACTTCAGTTTTTGCGGTCGCTCTGTATATTTCTATGGCATTGCTGTCCAGGAGTAATTAGCTTTTGAAGTGGATTTACTTAATGTAAAGTTATCATGAGGACTGTAATGTTTGAAGCAGATGTCTTAACAAATGTCAGTCGACCGGGAAGATTTTAAAACGAGCCGTTCATTCATAAATACTCAAGATCGCTGTGAAAATACAGACCGGAAGACAAAAGACAATGAGCGCAGCGCTGAAAAGGGGCGGGGCTACATAAGGTCTATATGAACGGCCAATTATATACCATAAAATCTTCCCTAAGTATCAACTTTGTCTCAGGTGTTCCAAATGAGAAATAAAAATGAAGCAATTATTGACATACAATAAAGCATATCAGCATAGAGCTTTAAATGTAATATGCACAGCAGCTCCGATCAGTTGCTTTTTTTTTGGGAAGCAGGAGGCTTTAATCTCATTGCCGTCCAGGAGAAGCGAAAGAGAACTCAATGGTGTTTTTTTCTTTCCTATGGGAATGTGGAGGGGAAGTGGAATATGTTTCTACTTTAATTAAGGCCACATGAGAGTATCTGTGCACACAAGCATACTCAAGTGTGTGTGTTGCATGCATCTGTGTGTCTGCTCACCCATGACCATGATGTCGTACTCGATGAGGAAGAAAGCCTCCTGGGTGCTCTGCATGATTAGGGTCAGAGCGTCAGCATGTTTCTGTCTGTTCACAGCAACACCGTTCACACTCAACACACGGTCGCCCGCTCGCAAGGTTCCCTCTCTGACAGACGGAGAAACGTGGAGAGACGTACGGAAACACAAAAAGACAGCAGTAGGGATGAGACGGGAATGCAGACGTCAACTAGAAAATAAAAGCATCCTTTTGCATGAAAAATAAGCATAGTGGAAGTGTAATTATCAAGCAAATCTAATTCACTTTAAAGCATTATGTTGAAACAGGGTGGTTTCATATGCATGTGTGTTTTATCTGCTTGTTTTTGTGTGTGTGTGTGTGTGTGTGTGCGTGAGCGCGCTTCGGGCTGTGTTCTACCCTTCTCACTCATTTTAATGTCATCAGCCTATGCTTCAGTTAACATGTGTGCCTCCAGAACCAGCTTACAGGGTTCAACGATCACACACACACACACACAACATATAGAATGCTCTCATAATGTACACCAAATACATCATATCTCAGAGACAAATATAAAAACACTTTATGGAAATATACAGACAAATAACCTAGACGGATGCACAGAGACGGCACTGATGTGACACACACACAAAGACGCAGGGAGCTTCACGATGATTCAGACATTGTGCTCATTAATAAGCAGAGATGTTCTGAAGGGCCTTGTCTTGTGGTATAAACGTGTCTCACACACACACAGATTGTAGTCATCGTGGTCTCACCTGTCTGCGGGTCCGCCGGGCCTGACGTAGGTCACCGCTAGAGGTCGAGCCTTATGCCAGTCCTCGTGAAAGCCCCCTGAAAACATGTGAAACGCACACCTGACTATTGCCTTTAGTGATATAAAATGCAGCTGAATACATACGCACACACACACACCACTTGCTGCCCTTGAGAGTAACACAAATGCTTTTAAGTAACTTTTTCTTTCCAACAAACATTTTTTCTGTTGTATTAAACCTGGAATATTCTTAGAAATATAATTGCAAATAATAGCTGGTTTGATTTCAAATCCTCATTTATGTATTTGTCCTCAGTTTAAGGGTCATAACATTTAAAAAACACATGAAATATTTACGCAAATACATTTCAGATTTCTAAATTTCAAATAAATCCAGTTCTTTTGATCTTTTTATTTATCAAAGAACCCTGAAAATAATGTATCACAGTTTCCACAAAATATTAATCAACTGTTTTCAACATTGATAATCAGAAATGTTTCTTGAGCAGCAAATCAGCATATTAGAATGATTTCTGAAGGATCATGTGACACTGAAGACTGGAGTAATGATGCTGAAAATTCAGCTTTGATCACACGAATAAATTACATTTTAAAACATATTAAATTAGAAAGCAGGCATTTTAAGTTATAATCAAATTTCACAATATTACTGTTTTTACTTTACTTGTAATCAAATAAATGCAGCCTTGTTGAGTTTTTCTGATTTCATGCATTATTAGCACAAACCCCCTGCAGTTCCCTCACGAACCCCAGTTTGAGAAAGCTGTTGTTGTATTGAACCTGGATTATTTCAAGCCATCATTGATGTATTTGTCCTCAATTCAAGGGTCATAACATCAGTTTAAAATGAAAAACACATGAGATGTTAGGGTAAAGACATTTCAAGCTGTCTGATGGTGATTCAGTACCTCTCAGAACGAACCCAAAGCTGTTGCCTTCTTTTTCCAAGCACACTTCGATAGTTTTAGAGATGACGCCGCAGAGATTGCTGGGAGCTGAACACACAGAGAACAGCTTGAGTTACTGTCACAGGAGGATGAGATACAGCTCTACACACTGAAATGTACATATGTTTACTTTCACAGGACCATAAACACTAATGCCACAATACAATTATCACATATAACTTGAGGACTCTGCTGAAAAGCCCATTTACATATTAAGTACTGTTGCGGTACTACCGTGATCAGCACAGCAGAATCAGGTACTTTGATATTTATACTGTACTACTCACATATTTACGTTCTATGGTGTTTGCTTCAAAGAATACTATATACCAATCAGTACTTAAGGTACACTAACAATAGTTTGGGGTCTTTTTTAAAGAATTTAATACTTTTAATCAGCAAGGATGCATTAAATTGATAATAAATGACAGTAAAGACATTTATAATGTAATCAAAATATATTTCAAATAAATGCTGTTCTTTTGAACTTTATATTCATCAAAGAAAGAAAATGTATTCCACAAAAAAGATTCCACAAAAATATACGCAGCACAACTGCTTTCAGCATTGATAATAATAAGAAATGTTTTTTTGAGCAGCAAATCAGCATATTAGAATGATTTCTGAAGGATCATGTGACACTGAAGACTGGAGTAATGATGCATAAATTATTTTAAAATATGAAAATAGCACATTTTAAATTTCAATAATATTACACAATATTAATGCGTGTGTCAGTACCGAATGGAGGAAGCTCGTACTCCACCTCCAGCACCACTCGCTCTCCAATGTTCTTCAGCATGCTGATGATCTCATCATGTCTGAGCTTGGACAGGTTTATCCCGTTCACTGACTTTATGTAGTCGCCGACATTGAGCTGGTCACTCCTGCCACACAAACACATATGGAAGATTGAACAAGATTAATTTATATATATATATATATATTTTTTTTATGTACAGTATGCAGTGATAAATTATGGTAACATGCATAGTAGATTCTTAAGTGTCTGAATTATCTGTCTAGGCAACAAGTTTTTGTTTTTGTTTTTTTGAAGTATTTAATGAATGTATGTTTTTTAAAGCATTATTTTCCTTTATATTACATGATTCTTTTATAATATCTCAAACAGTAGAGCATGTCAATAGCAATGCCAAGTTCATGGGTTAAATTCCCAGAGAATGCAAGAACTGGAAAAAAAGTCACCTGGATGCAAATATACTCTACGTCGCTTCGGATAAAAGCATCTGCTAAATGCGTAAACGTAAATTATGTGTTTTGTACAGGCCCAAGTTTCACGTAATGATACGTGCCACTTTTATAATATGAAACCTACATTTAGTAAGTCCTTTTAAGGCAAATCAGTTAATTCATCGGCCATCTTGGAAAATGCTAAATCAAGTGCAGCTCCCAACAGCACAGTTTTTTGTGAAGATTATGTTTCAAAAATATATTTCAAATCGCCTATAAGATCTGACAACAATAGTAGGCCTCTTCATTTCAAATTACAGTAAAAAAAAACTACACAACATGTGGCTCTTTTAACTAAAAGGCTTTCCCAAAGCCGTTATATTAAGCATTATTGAGCCGTCATATTAAGCATCACAACTTTCCCCTTTCCTCTTATTTCTCATAAGACATATACAAGCAGAACATACACTACAGTTAAAAAATGTGGGGTTAGGGTGATTTTTAGGGTGAAATTAATACTTTTAGTCAGCAAGAACGCATGTTGATTTCTGAAGGATCATGTGACACTGAAGACTGGAGTAATGATGCTGAAAATTCAGCTTTGCATCACAGGAATAAATAACATTATAAAATATATTCAAATAAAAACATTTATTTAAAATTTTAATAATGTTTAGCAATATTATGATGCTGAAAATTCAGCTTTGCATCACAGGAATAATGTTTTTTTTTTAAATATATTCAAATAGAATATTTCACAATATTAATGTTTTACTGTATTTTGATCAAATAAATGCAGATGAGCATAAGAGACTTCTTTTAAAAAAATCTTACCGACCCCAAAAAATCTACTATTGGCAATGACATTCACTTTATCACCTTTAACTCTCATTCACAGATCGAAATCCAAAACACAATTTTAAATCCATATAATACGGCTGCACTGACTACACAACATGGTAAATCATCACTATACTGTTTCTGCTGCAGAAAGATGTGTGATTCCAGCAGGTACCTGTGTTGTGTGAGTGTATATATGTGTGATGTTAGTAAAGCTGACTCCTCATGTGCTGTTGTAGAAGCTAATTTAAGCCTCTGATGTCACCCAGCACTGAGACTTTGCCTGTAAGCATCGCATTAACTGAGACAACGACACATGCTCGGCACCGGCACAATGACGACACACAAGAGTACTTAATTTACACGTGAGCACACAACCAAAGGCAAAACCAAACACATCATTTTGTGATTCTGCATAATTATGCTCTGGAGTTAAACAGCATTAACACACATACTGTACTAATTACAGGCTTGCATATCTGCACTAGAGCTTTGATAAACTGATCATATAAAAGCAATAGCTGGAAACTCAAACACAGTCACAGGGTTTATATCACCTGGCTGCAACTCTGCATGCAGGAATATGCACATCAATCGTGTGCGTGTGTGTGTGTGAGTGACAGAAGGAGAGCGGTCACGTTAGGACTGCGTCAGCCTGTCACACTAGAGGCTGATGTGAATGAGCAGCCCACAACCTGAGGACGCACACACACACACACACACACACACACACACACACACACACACACACACACACACACACACACACACACACACACACACACACACACACACACACAAGAGCAGCTCAGATCCTGAGGTTAAAGAGTGTGAGTAAACATGGTGCATCGCACACACTACACATCATTGAGATACTATTATAGTTGTTATTCACATTTTTATTTCACAGTTTTTTTGGGGGGAGGGGGTGGTCTTTTTATTTAAAGAAATTACATAAGGGATTCAAATGGATTTTAGGGAATAAAGAAGAAATAAGACCGGTAAAAGAAGTTCTAGGTCTAATTGTAGCCTATCGTGAAGTAAGCAATTTAAACTCTTCGCGAATAATATTTCCCTTTCACACAGATTCCGGAAAACACACAGATAATGTGTCCCGGGATTTAACCCGGGATGGCATGATTTTGGTTCATTCACACTGCCGGTGATTTTCTGGAATCTGTGCGTGCGTTCACACCATAACTACGTCATCACTACGACACACCTCTTATGACACTGGTCCTGCCTCTTGTTCACACAGGGCTCAGTTACACGGTCCCCATCCCGGGATCAATCCCGGGATGTGTTTGCGTTCACACAGAAGGCACTCTAGCAATTCTATGGCAGTTTTCTGGGATCAACGCTCTGTGTGAAAGGGGCTTTAAAAATACGCACGCATTCACTCTTGTTTGTCTTATATGTAAAAAACACAAAATGTTTCTTATCTCATCACATTCAGTTATGAATGACATGGATCATGTAAATAATAGCATCTTTTCAATTCAAAATATAAAAATTCCCCCAAAAAGTTGAGTAGTTTGCATCACTATATTACTGTGGGTTGTTGAACATATCATATCCATCGTTGTCAAATATTAAAAGTTTAGCAGCTTGAATCTTACCACACACTCTTTCACTGTAAAAACTAAAAGTGTGGCGTTGGAATTCACATTCGTCTTCAGTGAACAGTAAGCCCCGCCTTCTTTGATCTGATTGCCCATTATTTTGACCTTGACAAGCACTGTTAGACCACTGAGGCATTCAACCTAAAAATGTAACTTTTTAAACTGTTTGTCATCCTAACAACAAGCAGAGCTGTGCGTAATGGAGAGCAGTATTTACAATATCAAAATATTGGGGGAACAATTCGGCCGTTTCCAATTATTTTCCCCCTCAATGCCTATGGTGGCTACGGCCCTGAAAAACACACATACTGAACACACAACTGAGAGCTGTGAAAGAGTTGTAAAAAGACTACTGGCAGTTGAGTCACTGATGTGTTTCTCACCGGGCCGCGAGACCTCCTGGTCTCAGGTTTGACACTCTTGGCTTGCCGTCCTTGTCACAACCTCCGGAGATCGTGAGGCCGAGACTGCTGCCCTCTTTTTTAATCAGTTCCACTGTCGTCACACCTCTCTGCTCATCTGTGCGTACACAAACACACACATTAAACACACATGCACCAGCACATGGACATTCGCAGCAGGTAAGTCACCCATGGGGAGCTTGTGAAGCCATGCATTGTGACATGAACTCAGATTCATTTAACCATTTCATGAAGGACAGATGGTAGTACTGCAGTGTGTGTGTGCAATACATTTATACATTATGCGAACAAACAAGGGTGATTTTCTCAAACCATGTCCAAGCAGTGTAAAATCTTTTTTTATGAGGAAAAACATTAGGCCAATTTTCACATTGGACACTTGGAATCAGCCAAAAGTGTGTGTGTGTGTGTGTGTGTGTGTGTGTGTACAGTAATATTGTGGAATATTACTGCAATTTAAAATCATTGTTTACTATTTGAATCAATTTGAATGTCCAATTTATTCCTGTGATCAAAGCTGAATTTTCAGCATCATTACTTCATTAGTCTTCAGTGTCACATGATCCTTCAGAAATCAATATGCTGATTTGCTGCTCAAGAAACATTTCTGATCATTATCAATGTTGAAAGCAGTTGTGCTGCTTAATCATTTTGTGAAATTTAGTTTTTACTGTCACTTTTGCTCAATTTAACATCCTTATTACTTTTTTAAATTTCTTACAGACTAAACTTTTGAACATTAGTGTATATGTTTTTAATGAGGAAAAAAAATGTGTATTGGTATTTCTTTGTCACAAACAACACAATTTATCACAACAGTACATACTTTCTTAAATTAACACAAATTTTAAATATGATTAAAGAAAATTAAAAATAATTTACACTCATGACAGTTATGAGGACTCCATTAAGGGAAGATATTTTAGATGAAGAATCTAAAATTACTCAAATAATTATGACAGAATAAAGACAAATTGTTTGATAGCTTTTATAAATAGTTATGCTGTGTGCATTGGTTTAACAATATTCACTTTAATAACATAAAAAACGGAATCTCTTTGATTCATATGCATTGATATCAGTTGAATGTAGTTATTTTGTGTTTTTTGTCACTAACAGACAATATAATACACATTTTCGTAAAATACCACAAATATGTAGATAAAGAAAATAGAATAAATTCCACTCATAACAGTAATGAGGACACCATTAAGGAAAAGAGATTATTCTATTCCGCATGACAAAATGAGGAAAATTCTATAATGCTATTTATTAGATAATTCATCATTACTGCTGTTAAATCTCTATAGTGACTCTCTGATAGTGAGTGTCAGTGTGGTAAATCAGTAAAGACTAAATAACTGACACTCTTTCCTCACAAGCCCAACGGATAAAGAGAAAAGAACAGAGAGAGCCTCTGACTGAGGGGGTATAGCAGCGGTCCGAAGACATCAAATATCAGCATTATCACAGCCGAACAGTCTCTTCACCTCAAGGTACGAGACACTGTGTGTGTGTGTGTGTGCTGAGGCTCGCAGAACTCCTTACTAAAGAGCCTCAATCTAGAGCCGAACACACGTCTGAAACTGCGCAGGGGTTTGCAGGTTTTAGTTCTGCCGGGTCACATGCCAACTTACCAGCGAGACTGCACCTCTTGGTGAGGCCGCTGCTGTCATTCGCAGCGTCTTTACTTCCCTTTGTGTATGGGACATCATCTGAAACACAAAATGATTAAATCAATTATGATAAAAAATTACAAATGCATTTTACTCAATTATCAGACGTGGACTGATCGTTTTTTTAAAAACATTTAGAACTGAATTCAACCTCAAGTCAACATGAAACAGCATTTGCAAACAGAATAAATGCAAGCATTTTTTTTTTGTGAAGCAGGATATACAACACAGAAATCATATCTAAACGTGTTCTTCTGGTACGTCCTATCCTGTGTTTTTGTTATTGAATATCCTGTTTCACTTGGAAAGATCCATTATGGAAGCATGGGTTGTGAAAACGGTTTCACTTTAAGTGACTTTAACTCGCATGTCTGATAATATATACGTCAGAATTGTTCTCTTCATTGTTTGCTAACGCTGGAAAGTTGAAACTGTTGGACTATACACAACTGCTCAAAAGTTTGTGGTTAGTAGAATTCATGTTTTTGAAACACGTCTCTTCTGCTCACCAATGCTGCATTTATTTGATCAAAAATACAGTCATTTTGTGAAATATTATTACAACTTATAATAACCGTTTTCTATTTTAATATGTTTTGAAATGCAATTTCCAGCATCTGAATTTCCAGCATCATTACTCCAGTCTTCAGTGTCACATGATCCTTCATTCTAATATGCTGATTTGCTGCTCATGAAACATTTCTGAATATTATCAATGTTGAAAACAGTTGTGCTGCTTCATATTTTTGTAGAAACCGTGATAACAGTGTTTTCAGGCTTTTTTGATGAATAGAAAGCTCAAAGAAAAGCATTTATTTGAAATATAATTATTTTGTAACATTATAAATGCATTTGCTGTCACTTTTGATCAATTTAATGCATCCTTGTACTTTCTTAAAAAATATCTATATCCTGACCCTCAAATTCTGAATGTCATGTATTAGCAGGGATTCATTCACATTTGTTTTTAAACCATGAAGCTTCCCAATCCATGAAACGTTAAGTGCCTGACAAGAATAAGAACTTGATGAAGAGACAATTTGTGTGCTACTCGATAAATAAAGGTCAGTCAATCCCAACATAGTCCAACCTGAGCATTAACAACCCATACATCTCCATTTGGCCAGTAAAGATGTTCAGCTGTCCTTTTGGCCAAAAGGCTAAAGAAACCAACATCACACAGCCTGTTTGTTTAAGAGGTCATAGGCTCAATCACTGCTTTAACAGTCAATCACACATCTATGAGTATTCAAAATCAGCAATAGTTATATAACTGAGACACACAGCATCAGCTCTGAGAGTCACAGCAGAGTAAAACTGTCATTATGGGTCAGGATAACTCAATTTTCCAAGTCTATTAAAACTCTGAAACTAATTTGGAGCGAGCCACTCCGACGGCCCTGGTTGTGTTGACACCAATCCTGATGTAGGTTAAACGGATGATGTTCTAACAATGCAAATGGAGGCTCAGGGCTTATTTTCAGAGTTGGGCTTTTATTTATAGAGGCCACCGCGGCCCCAGTTGTCACCCCTCGCTCAGCTCCGAACAGGCTTTTCCAGCAGCAGGGCTGGAGCTGAGAAACACACGGCCCAGGATCAAACTAATACATGTGTGGGCCTCCTCTACCCTGGCCCAATATGTAGACAACTGCATAGAGGGCCATAGTGGACCCTACAGGGCCCGGGACGACAACCTGCAGAACAACAGATCCACTGGCAAAAATTACATTCTTAATGGTTTGATTTCAAGTAAAGTGAATGATGAATAGAGTTTATTTTTGCTGTATGTGAAGAACCCTGAACTGTACAAGATGAAATAATTTCAAACTTAAGCTTACATGAACATAAAAGTGCCAAAAATACTGTTGGTTTGGACTTGAAGAACCTTGGAGTATAATGTAAATACCATGGTATATGAATAATCATTCAGGTCCATGGTAAGTACCATAAAATACCAATTGATACCAATGATGTACATTTTTTTAAAGGGTAATCTAGATACCTTATGAAACTGGGTGTAAAAATAATTCACAAACTAAATAAATAAATACATTTTCATTTTGTAAAAGTTTGGGGTCAGTATGATTTTTTGGTTATTTTAGAATTTAAAAGAAATTAATATTTTTATTTCACAAGGATGCATTAAATTGATCCAAAGTGACAGTAAAGACATTCATAATGTTTCAAAAGACTTCAATTTCAAATAAATGCGGTTCCTTTGAACTTTCTATTTATCAAAAAAAAAAAATTGTATCAGGTTTCCACAAACATTAAGCAGCACAACTGTCTTCACCAGTGATATTAATAAGAATAATTAGCATAGCTATAAAAATTATTTCTGAAGGATCATGTGACACTGAAGACCGGAGTAATGATGCTCAAACTTCAGCTCTGAATCACAGGAATAAATTACATTTTAAAACATTCAAATAGAAAAATTTAATAATATTTCACAATATTACTGTTTTTTTATTATATGTTTGATCAAATAAATGCAGCTTTGGTAAGCATAAGAGACTTCCTTCAAAAAACATTAAACAATCTTACCGACCCCAATTTAATATATACGACAAATGAAATGAAAAAGAAAGGATTTGGAAAAATGATCAACATGACTCACCACTATTGTTGCGACCCTCTCTCCTAAAGCCACACAGCATCATGGGAATATCACGATTCCATTCTGCCAACAACAGTTTACAAACTAACTAAATTGACCAAATTGACACATTAACATATCCAATTAGGCCACATTACATGTGCAACTTCAGTTAGGATTCCTTAGATATACTCATACAGGAAGAATCTTCTTTGAAAAGCAATGAAACAGTGGTCCAGAGGAAGACAAGCAGACTAGATGAATCCATTCAGCGTAGAAGATTCAGATCTCAGATGGTTTTATCTATAGCTGATCCTGTTGCACAGATCCCGTTACAAATCATATAGAATTCCACAATTTTTCCATGAAAATGTGCAGATCATCTGAATCTCAGCAAAGTAAACGCGAGTGACTGTAAGAGTGTAATGCATGAATGAGTGACTGAAAAAAGTGTGTTGCATAGGTGGATCTGGATTATTCCTGAGACATCCCAGTGTCACTCCAATTAGCTCTTTCCAAACAGCATAACGTGGTTATAACGCTTGCCAATCCGCACATGCAACCAGTCTCCAGTCAGTCAGTCAGTCATCCATAAGACACATGTGATCCACTCGCTCGCACAGACTCAGTCCTGGGTTTCTGAAGCAGATGGTAGTTCATCCAGAGATGACAGCGCTGCAGTATGGGAACGTATCCGAACGCTCCAGTGCTTCACACAGATCATCCCCGGACAGAACGCACGCTCGCTCCTTCTCTCCTTTCTGCCACTCCTCCCTCACTTCTTGAGCTTCTTACTGTTCACACGGGCACTGACCTATTAATCATCTCCGTTCACACACAAAGGGTCTTGCCCGAGAGGATCTTCCTACCAGCAATCACACAAATATTAAAAGCACAGCCAAACCCTGTCACTACAGTAACTCTCTCAGCCCACACGTGCCTCACGCACAAACACTTCCTCCTCCCTTTCTGTCTGTCTCTCTCTCTCACGTGCCCTTTTCCCTTCATTTAGAAGCTGAGTGTTAAAACAGCCCTTGCAACATTTATTTTACCATGGTAAATGTGGGTTAAGAATCCTAACAAAGATGTATTAAGCAGCACAACTGTTTACAATATTGCTAATAATCAGAAATGTTTCATGAACAGCAAATCATCATATTAGAATGATTCCTGAAGGATCATGTGACACTGAAGACTGGAGTAATGATGCTGAAAATTCAGCTTTGCATCACAGGTATAAATTACATTTTAAAATATATTCAAAGTTATTTGAAATTACAATAATATTTCACAATATTACTGTTTTTACTGTATTTTTACAAAAAATATTTTTTGATCAAATAAATTCAGCCAAGGTGAGCAGAAGAGACATTTAAGAGCTCATCATAGTGTGAAACATTGAAACATTTTACCATTGTAACTGTGGTCAAACCACCGTAATCAAAAACAAAATGATGTACCAAATGGATATGGCACTTTGATATATAAGATATGATAAACAGATATCAGATATGCATATAATATTTGATGTATATGATATATTCATGTACAACATATTTATTTAGTGCTGATTCAATGAATTTAACACCATGCTGCATATCAAAAATCTATTTGGCATTGCTATCACACAATTCAATTCAATATTTCAGAGTACCATAGTTTTAACATCTGAAATATCACTATACCATGGTCCCATTAGCACTTTCTTCTAAGGGTATGAATAATTGGTATATGAAACTTTGATATACATCAAAGCACCATCTGATACCGTCACTACATCTGCTTACGTTTACAGTGCTTTTTAATCTATACTTCAAAAAAATACCATGTTATTCCTATGAAAAAATGCTAGAGCCATGTTTTGCACGCTTAATATGTGAATATTATGGCTCTCTGGAATACTCGATTCTGATTGGTCCATGGTGGCATTCTGACGTGAAATAATTGTATTAACTTTTAATTTGTAACTAACTGTTGTCATATTTAACTAACATGCAGCAGTTTCTTCTCACATAAAATTTTTTTTTTCAAGACAAATCAATATTTCATGACATTTTCGACATTGCTGCCACAAAATAAAGGATAAAAGATCCTGATCGCCCTGTCAGGGTTGATTTAGCATTAATGACTGAACATGCTCCCTTTTTCCCTTACTTAAATGGCATCCAACTTTAGAATCAAACTTACGCATCATATTCCCTCATGTTGTTATTTTGTTAAAAACTGGCTTTTACTATATAATGCAAAGAAAGAAAGCACGCCATGAAGTGACAAACCAGAAGCAAGTCTATCTGTCTCAAATTTCATTTTTTGGGGTTGGTCAGTGTATTTTGTCTTGACGGCCGCATGTGTCTGTGAGAGAAGACGAACACCTGTTTCACCCATCAACACATTCCACACATTCTTCTCTTTATAAGACTGAAATAAGTTTCTTCCCCAACAACAGATGACACACTATCTATAACACATACTAAACATTCAACAAGTCACACTGACAATCTAATCTAACGGGAAGGGACTTTGTATTCTGCAGTTTAACATCAGTTGTGCTCAATAAATATTTGTGCTCTTTCTTTTTTAAAAGAAATTAATACTTTTATTCAGCAAGGATGTGTTGAATTGATAATAAATACCTTTTGTTATATGGTTAGAAAAGGTTTCTATTTTGAATTACTTTTTTACTTTTTAATCATCAATGAATCCTGAAAAAAGTATCACAGGTTCAAAAAAAAAAAGAAATAATATTAAGCAGTACAACTGTTGAGTATTAAATCAGCATATTAGAATGATTTCTGAGGGATCATGTGACACTGAACACTGGAGTAATGATGCTGAAAATTAAGCTTTGATCACAGGAATACATTATATTTTAAAGTACATTAAAATAGGAAACCATTAACCAGCATAAGTGACTTCTTTCAAAATCATAAACAATAGTAATGTTAATTTTATTTACATATAAATATAAATATTTATTTATTTTCCAAATAATTTATACTCTGTTATCTAATGTGGTGACAACAAGAATGTGGTAAAAGTGTTCAAATATTTTGGGGTTACTGTAAGCCTGCAGAGTATTTCAAGTCATTTTACACTCTACAGCCCCCATGTGGCCGAACGTTGTATTGCAGGTCATATCAGCTGATATAGGACAACATTCATTTTGCATTCATTTCTCAGACCAACACACACACACACACACACACACACACACACACACACACACACACGTCTGGTTCACTATCTTTGTGGGGACTCTCCATAAACTTAATGGTTTTTATACTGTACAAACTGTATATTCTATCTCCTTACACTAACCCGACCCCTAAACCTACCCATCACAGAAAACTTTCTGCATTTTTACATTTCCAAAAAAACTCATTCTGTATGATTTATAAGCTTGTGTACCCATGGGGACCTCAATTTAAGTCCCCACTGTGACACGAGTCCCCATGAGTCTGTGTGCATTCAGGTTGAAGTCCCCACCGGGATAGAAAAACATGAACACACACACACACACACACATAAACAATTACAGACACAATGACTTCAGTATGACTGCTCAATGTAAACAGCACCAACCTACACATACAATTCACCCTTTACCTGTACAAACATCACCACACACCCACTCAAATGTAAAGGTCACACACCTTATTCACATTCTCTAACATGTCTTACCTTTAACCCTTCCTCTGATAACTCCAATACGACATCGCAAAGAAAACGAGAACATCTTCCTTTTCCCTTTGACTCCTCCATCCAGTCCTTTCTTCACAGTCCCCAATGTCAGGACCCCGTCCGGAAGCAGTTTAGGATTTACCGAACAACTAACATGCCACATGGCTCCTCTTTCCTTCTCCTCTTGCCCGTACCACATGGATCTTCAACGTAGTCTTTGCTTTGGGTCTCTTCCTCTCTTATCTTCCTCCTCTATCCTCTCTCTTCATCCTGGAAGAGCTCTTCATTCATTCTCTGTGGGAAATCCTGGCTTACTCATATTTGAGGGTTTCAGAGAAACACGGCTGATCTCATTTCAACCTCTTCAAAGTCATGTCATGAAAATCTGGGTATGACTTAATAACAAATCCAGTTAAATATAGTGGGCAGGGCTGGTAACAGCGCTGGGATGCGAGTGTGTTTGTTGGCTGCTCAGAGATGAGACAGATGGACTGAAGCGGCCTGCTACAGAGACACAGGCTGCCTGAACCACAGGAGAGACACCACGCTATACAGTACCAAAAACTACTATAGTAGTACCATGTTTTGTTTATAGATGTTTAAATACCATGGTATTTGTACGGTAACCATACAATATAAAGGTGGGAAGACTGGGGCAAGCTGTCACATGAAAAAAAGTTCTATATCTCAGTCAAATGTCCAATTAATTAATCCTTTTTGTGATATTCTACAAAACAAAATTTCCAATATCATCACATTTTTTATTACGGCTCAATGGGCAAATAAAACCACATTAGCAAATGTAAAAAAAAATATGGTCGATTTTAACCAAAAAGGTGAGACAAGAGTATTTTAATAGGACAGGCCAGGTTGGCATATGGTGTAACTGATACATAATTAATAAAATATGTTAGCCAAAACAATGGTTTGATACATTTATTTTTATATTATCTTACCAATTTTTGCTATTTCATAAATCATTATGTGCTTCATAATTGTCTTGCTGTTTAGGCTAAATGTACCTAATAAATATTTGAATGGCAGGTTCAATAGTGACAATTTACGCCATAGTGTGGAATAATCCAAAGAAATCCAAATACATCTTTCTGTTTGACCTTTCCTTGCAATTCAAGGATTATTTAAACACATTATCTCCTGAATAAAGAAATTCTGCTTCAAAAATAAACCCACCGAAAAATATTCAAGTGTGACAACTAGCCCCGGTCAGTATCAAGACTACCACGGATTTCCCATCTGATACATCACTGTATCATAGTGTATCATGTTTCTAAATGCAGCGACTAAGTAAAGTTTACTAAGTAAACTGTACTTTAGGATTTTCTTTTCTTCATATTCAACAGCAGGTGGATTGTTGGATTTAGTTCATGCAGAGCCTGTCAGTATGAACTACGGAGCCTATAATAACGGGCCATTGTGATGGGAAAAATAATATCAGATGGGAGGAAAAATTATATCTCAATGCTTCTGTGTTCCCCGGAGCAACTTGCATTCGCTCTCAAAACTTTTCCTTGTTTTGCGAAGCTGAGTCAAAGTTTCCCACAACCCAACTAAATCGAAACCACTTTGCTCTTGTGACATGCGCTACGACTCCAATATTGCTAGGAGGTTTACTAACGTTACTTTTTATATACAACGAACGACTGTGTAGACTGAGCAATGGCCTATTGTTGACCTCTGGGACACTTTATGAGGGAATCGTTAAGGACATAACACGATCACATGATGTGTAAAGGAAACTGTTAAACATTTCAGGAACTAACGCAACTTACTAACGTTAGCTAACCTATTTCTAACTGCGTTTCAAAATGGAGAGACCGATCGCGAGGTAAGATTTTAAAAGTCTTCGTAATCAATATTTATACTGTTTCGGTTTTAAAAAGTGCACAAACTGACTTTATTAAACTTACTCTGAAGTGGCTATGGAGCAAATTACGGCACAGTTAACCCGGTTTATGGATCACCAGCAATAGCAGGTAAGTTAAGATTTTGTTGTGATTTCCACGGATTCTCAGATTGACAACACCCCTTCACTGCATATAACCTTATTTACTACAGCAGCGCCATCTTTACGCGAAGGATCATAAACATAACGTACATAGGCTACATCATCTCAGTGGATTGTACTCTTATTTGAACTGTTTTCTAACTGTTCTGCTGACGAAAAACTGCAAACAAATCTTTCCAAGCAATTTCAGCAGACAAAAAACTCCAGATAATATAAGCTGTGGAAAATTATAAGTGATCTAATTTAGGAGCTTTTTACTGCGGACGCCATTGAAAACACGGTACGTACGTCTATCCCTCACAGCTTCGCTTTCATTCATAACGTTACCTGTCATCATTATGACGCTCCTCTGACTACATTTTAAAGGCTAAGACAGAAATATTACCATGGTAACCAGAGTTTCCGCTTAAAGCCACTCTGTGGTTTTCAAAACACCGCTAAATGTTTACGTAAATGTGTCGCTTCGTGCATACTGTTTCATAAAAAACATTTAAACTTATAGTATGTCTTACTAGTATGCGGTATTCCTTACAAAATGCACCATGGTAATGAAAGCATCCGCGTTTACAAATATTTTTGTAAAATTTTACAAAACTAACATTTTTACCATGGTAAAGTTAATATGGTAGGCGACTCCGAAAAATACCATGGTACTACAATGTAGCTACTTGCCACTATGGTAAATGTAAAAAAACAACAACAACAAAACATGTTAGTTAATTTTATGGCACTTTTTGTTTAGTATATAAAATACAAGTCATCTCATACCATTACCATGGTACTACTACCACTGTATCTTTATTGAGATAATTCATAAAATAAATATTCAAAACAGTATAACGTTTTGAAGTTAGTGTAGGAAACTCAGAAGTGAAGACCAGGAGACATGGGGTGCTTCTCATTTCTTATTTGTACATCCTCATTTCCTCTCCTCACTTCCTTTCCTCGCGTCTCAGCTCCTCCTCCTGTAGGATATGGGGGAAGGCTGCAAGGAAAGAAAAGGAGGACAAAGGAATCTAATGAAAGCTTTTTTTTATACATTAGAATACTTGATGACTCGAGCATCACTTCACAGCGTCATCAGCCGCGCTCAAAGGATCTGCCCTTATGTTGTTGAAGTTTATTTAAGAAATTCATAATAAATATTAATAAAGCAAGATACCCTGTTGAAATAGGCCTATGTGAGATGTGTGGTTTATATAAACTGCAAAGGTAAAGTATAAATTATAATTATTGTGACCGATGTGAAGGGGGAGGAGAATTGATAAGTGGTCAATAAAACTCTTCCGCATAGGATACACCCGTGTATCCTCGCTCATGACTCCTCAGGAAGCCCCCTCACTCCTCGATCCTCGACTCCTCTCGGTGCAATTAGAGAATTGAGATGTCCTTCAGGATGGCTGAGCTCGATCGGTTTCCGAGTCATAGGATGGAGGACGGAGGAGGGATATTGAGTGGTTGTATCTTCAGCAGGAGGAGTCTTTATTGAGAACGAGCTGAAGTCATCCAGTCTAACTAAAGGCTGGAATACACTACAAGACTTTTGTTCAGATTTTAAAAGTTGTGTAGTGTATTCCAGCCTTAAGGAAATTATACATTGTAGTTTATATAGATTTTAGGAGGCAGTGCTTAGAAATGGGACACAAAGCATATGGGCGACGACCTTAAACAAAGCTTGCAAATTAAGTATGCGGGTATAGGAACCCGCCCCAGACTCTCTATGTTACCATTCCTAATCTAATCAGCATAACTATTCAAAGAATGGGACAGAGCAGAGGGGCAATAGTCTCAGTATTCTGACTCATTTGAATTAAAATAAAGAAAACAGGACTGGCAGGAACCTCTTGCTAAAAACTTTGCTTAACTAAGTTGCTTAGCCCTTGCTTAGCAGTTCCTAACGCTTGTCACAACTAGCCTACTGAGTCTCTCAGCTTACAATCATCCACCCACTCCTCTATTCAACACCATCCAATAGCAGCCGCTCTCAGACGTAAACCGTACATTCCTGTACCATAAGTAGCCCACACAAGCCCTGCTCCCAAAGGCATTAGTCCGCACACTGCTCACCACGAGAAAAACCACTGACTTCAGGCATCTTTCAAGATCTTAAAAGTAAGTCCCTAACTATTGTTTGGTGCAGACTTCCATAACATTTTCAATAGCTTATTTGGCAAAGCAACTGAAAACTATTAATAACTGGCTATTTATAGACTTTTTACAAATATTTTTCAGCACAGGCCAATGTGATTGACCAATCAGAATCAAATATTTCAGAAAGCTGTGCAATAGAAAAATATAAATGTTTAAATATGTAGTGACATTTGTTACAGAATTTTATCAATGGTCAATAAATGCCTTTTTTGTGGGCAACTTCCCTAACCGGTTTGTTTGAATGTCATTCAGCCATGGCAGCCCCACCCGGACCGTCCGCTCCTCCTGCAAACATGTTCGACACAGTCCCTGGATATGAAGGAACAGTGGCTGGCGGAGGAGGTAAGACCATACCTGTCAACACTCCCGTTTTTCCCGGGTTTCTCCCGTTTTTTTAGCCCTATCTCCCGGATCCCTCACGGTTTGTTATTTCTCCCGGGAAACTCCTGTAATTTGCATGGCCCAAACTCCTTATCGGACCAATATGTTTGTCTAATGTTGACCAGTTGCCAGATCTTGTATTACATGCATTATATTCACACAATCCACACACCATGTACAATTTCAACCCGTTTGTCACCTCAACCTGGCAACCGAAGTACAGGTGTAAAAATAATATAACACGTGCAGTACACTTAACAGCATGAGCCTACCTCTTGCTATTCTCCAACCCCCCCGCGAGTGAGTGAGCGTGAGTGCGTTTGTGTGTGTGTGAGTGAGTGTATATATGTGTGCGAGTGAATGTGTGTGTGTGAGATGGCACGCGATGACAGGTCGGAAAGCAACGTGTAGTCTTACATGTTTCTTGTCCACGACATGATGACAAGATTTTAGGAGTCAAAATCGCGTAATCTGACACAGTGACTATTGTAACAGACAAAAAAAATTGTGTTATCTGAACCAGGCATTAAATGCACCAATAGACCTCGTAGTGTTCAGAGCACCAAAACTCATGAATAAGCCCCTAGTTTTGTTACTGATGTGTCTCTCTTTTCACAGGTGGGTATCTTCCTCCTCCAATGCCAACTGTACCGATGCCTGTGCCTGAACAAGCCCCCAGCCCACCAGACTGGCAGTAAGAGCCTTTTCTTTACACAGAAAACACACAATGCACTCAATGAATCTTTAACACTGTGTACAGGCACCCACCTACGATATGCAATCATCTACAAAGATGGGAATTCGTAATTTCTCACCGTTTGGGTGTCCCTTATCTTTGGGGTTCTCAAACTAGGTCTGCATGATTCATTTAAATAAAACCAAAATGCAAAGGCTGTGATTGATTTAAACAAATATTTGTGTTGTTTCAATAATATTGTTTCAGAGTGAAGCATGGCACTCACTGTACTCACTGTACATTTGTGTACCTTCGCATACTTGTAATGTTTTTTTTTTGTTTTTTTTTACATTGATGTATTACAATTGTACTGTTTAATTTAATTGTATAGTTTCATATTTTCATTTAGTAATAATAATAAGTAATAATTTATAAAAAATAAGGATTATTATTATTTTATATTTATATAAAACATAATTTATAATTAATTTAAATAAATATTAATGTGATATTATATAATTAATCAAATCTATAATTTAAGGCCAAATTGTGTAGCCCTACAAACAAGCACAGCTAACCTTTTTTAACTAAACAAAATTTTACATTTTACATTTTTAGTGCAATTTTTATCAGAAAAAAATCAAAAATGTTTTCCAAATTGTGCAGCTCTATGTCAAACTGAAAAAATGTCTCAAGATTATTTATTTACTGTAGATAGACCTATATATATAGATCCAATTTTGAATAATAATGCATTCAAAATGATTTAAGTAATCATGTTTTTTAATAGTTGAGTTTTGACAGTACAGTAACAATAAATAAAAAATACTTACTTCAGCAAACAACACGTTTTTATAACATCACACTTTTCCTCTCAGACAATATAAATGGGTAATTGTACATGAATATATATATTTATATGCTTGTACACTCCCCTCTCAAGGAGATCCTCATATTTGGTTCTTGGCATCAAACAGTTTGAAAGCTTTATCTAGCACATTTGCTGATTCATCTTGTTGTTAGCTCATTAGTGTGCACTTTGACCTGAAGTGGGTGTGTCAGCTAGCTTTGAAAAACAACAAAAAAGTGTCATGGTGGGGTCTTCCAGGACCAAGTTTGACAAATATTGTACAACACACCCTGTTGAACATGTGCAAAGTTCACCCACATATTGATCTTTTCTCATTGATATCAGTATACCTTCCATCTCAGAGGAGCGAGCGCGTGAAGCTTTTGCAACGTACGTCTCCAGCAAGTGCTGCTATAGTTCTGGCCCCGTCAAAGATGGAGTTATTACCAACATGGAGTCCTTTAACACCTACAGGGTGAGACCTACAATAAATCATTTTCATTATGAGCATCTTTTACTTAGTCCAGTATGGGGAGTAGAAAAGTACGGGGCCTCTAAAGGGACATGGTGATGGAATAAATATGAGATGGGAGGAAAAAATTGATTTGCAAAAAAAAATTTGCATCCCCCAAAGAAACTTTGTGTTCGCTCACAAAGAACACAAATTTTTGCAAGCAAATGCAAAGTTTTTTCTGGGAACGCAAACCATATGTGGTAAAACGCAAAAGAACGCATGTTTTTTCCTTCAACATGTCCCTTTAGGTGCTCCATAGAAAAGTATCAACTATTAGAGTTATTTTGACATGCATAATGTTAATGTGATTTGTAGTTGATAGAACAAAATGTTGCTCTGGATGGTTTATTCAGATGTGTCTGCTTATTCTGTTCTCAGTATCGTTTGGAGACCTTCATGGAGTCCAGATCTACTGAATGGAGTCAGGAGCCGTATGCAGGTACCCAGAAGTCATACTGGTCCTGTTTGCACTTTATGCATCTTTTGGCTCCATTTACACTTGGTCACATAAATTTGTCTCCACAAAAAGGGGTGTACGATGTAAATCCGATCTCACATATGTAAATCTAACGGAGTTCATCTCCATGTTGATGCAAATGATGCAAATTGGGCAATGAAATTTTTCTGCATTTGATGTGGCTCATAAACAACAAAAGCTAAATTTCTTTGACAAAAAGATTCATTGGGTCACATTATAAAAATTTCAACTGCCCTTTTTTGAAGCTCATATGCCTCAATGCTGTAATACCTCATTAGACATGGCTCTTGGGAATTTAACAAACTGTTTCATTCTCACTGTGTTCTTCTCTCCCAGGGCAGCCTGTGGATGCTGGTGTTCAACCTGCTCCTGGACCGTGGCAGATTGCAGCTCAACCACCGGCCTTCTTTCAAGAGCACAAGCAGACCATTAGAGTGCCCAACACTTCCTCAGTCAAGGTTTGACCTTTAAATGGCCATGAATCCCCAAAACATATTTTTTGAGATGTGAACAGTAATGTACAGGCTGCACATCAATGAAAACACTAAAAACGCTCATTAATTTTACCAACAAGTGGAAATTTGGGAGTGTGTGACTGGCTGCCGGCACGATTTTACGTCAGCCAGTCCTGAGCGCGAGCTGAATTTATTCATGAGAATGAACTCTTTTAACGATGAGTTTAACCATGCTCGCAACGAGGATCATATAGATCATACACGGACCGGAGCAAGCGCATTTTTATGGACATATTTCATATACTCTAGAGCTCTAAACATGAACCAACACCGCGTATACACACATATTTAATCACGTCTTATTCACAATTATTGGACAATTATACAACTGTGCTGATAATGAACGCAATGACACGATGAATTATTCTGATACACAGAAGACACTGATGTAGACCGACAATTCAAAGAACAATGGACAAAAAGTAACTATGCCTTTATTCTTTCTGTGTTATACTAATCTGTCGTTTGTTCAGAGACTGTAGTGCTCGTAAATGTAATGAAAATATTATTAGACCTTTTAAATGTTCTTTCGTGTTTCATGACACTTTAACCACTAGATCCATCAAACTAAGTGAGCAGGTCTCATTCAACACACACTCTCTCAGAGCATTTCTGCATGAAACGTCAACAAATTCTAAAGGTTTTGGAAGCATTTTCCAGAAGATCACAAGGATCTTTCATTAAAATTGTTCTGTTTGTAGAGCTAATTGCATTAAAAAAAAAGGATTTATCACATTTATACTATATTATTCAGAAGTAAACATTGTAGCTGACAGTGTGTTTATGTCAGAATGTTTATTTTTAAACCACAACCTTCTAAGTGCTTCTTTTACCGATATATTTAACATATCTTTTGCATTTCTCATCCAAACAACGTCAAACTTGGCACTGCACTTACTCGTGCCCAGATAGCTGTCGAGTTTGAAATCCATCGGAGTAACGGTTCGACAGAGATATGCGAATAACAGACAGGATAAATAATTCCAATTAGTCGTTAGATTAGTCGACTAATCGATAAAATAATCGCCCAACTAATCGTTTAATTAATAATCGTTTACCCCAGCCCTACTTATAAACCTTTAAAGACAGATCAACTATGAGCTACGAGGTTGTTAATCAATGATAAATGCATTTGTTGAAGCTGTCAACCTGCATAATCTTAACTTATTTTAAAAATAATTATGATTAACAGCTCAATCCCTAGTGAAGAACTACATTAGTTATGATTCTGCAAAGAAATCTCCACCAATCAGAGAATCAAAGCAAGCAAATCACACCAAAAGAATCGCCCACTTCCATGAAGCACTGTGAATGACATAAAAGTCAGTCAAACTACTTAATTCTTTGTAATTAAATTCTTTGCAATATGTAAGGGATAATGTAGAGCGAGGCGGTTGTTATAGCGAATACAGGCTGATCAGGAATCAGGAGTCTTGTATCAGCCTGAAGGGGTTGTATTCGCTATAACAACCGCCTCGCTCTACATTATCCCGCTTATTACGTGGCTACCTAACAAATAAATCAATAATTTGAAACAAAATATTTAAAATGGAGTTTATTGATTTAAAAACGATTGTATTGCTTCTGTTAAAGAAAATAGTCCGTTCCGTCTCTACGGTTAGAATCCTGCGTCCATAGCAACGCTCTGTTTTTCATGGCAACTGTGTGTTATACTGTTATCAAGAAATAACAGACCGCATTCTACATTAGAATTCAAGCCATGTAATAATGTACAATAAAATATAATGTTTCTATATATAAAATCAACATCTTTAAATCAGTGTTTTTATATTTATCCATCATTTTTAATTTGTTTAGGTTGTTCATAAAGCTTTATGGGATTGTAGTTCTTAACCTCATTAAAGCCGTTAAGTTCACATTCTTGTGCTTTTTTAAAAATCCATGTGGGAAAAAATGTATGGGATAAATAATAATAAGCACAAGAGCTTTTTGGTAAACATCCCAGTAATGCTTATATTCAACCAGTCAAATTATATTTTACAGCATTAAATTCTGTTTGTACCCTAGAACTGTCATCTGTGTCTTGGAATGGGAAGAAACCCCTGTGACACCTGTACGGGAGCTGGAAGCGTAAGTAAATTTTAACTAGCACAGACCGAAACCAGCTTCATGCCATTTGAACAATGAATTTCATTGTTCTCAAAGGTATTTTCACAGAAGAAAATATGCTAGATGCATAAAAGTATCCCTTTGTGTGGTGCCTGGAGAAGTTTAATTTTATTGAAAATGTGCACACAGTCCACAGAATGGTTTTCATTCAGTTTATATGACGTACAATAGCAGTCTAACGTATTAACTGTTTGTCCTCTACTGTTGTCCATGTACAGAAAGTCTGTTGGGTGTGTAATGGTTCTGGTTTCCGCCAAACTGATGACCGCTGCACACACTGCAATGGGCGCGGACGTGAAAAGTAAGTCTTAATTTACTTATATATACATACAGTACAGTATATATATATATATATATATATATATATATATATATATATATATATATATATATATATATAGAGTACAGTATATAGATTTCTTCAAGCATCTTGGAGACGTTCCCGCAGTTCTTCTGGATTTAGTCTGTCTCAGTTTTTTCTGTTTCTTCATGTAATCACAGACGGACTCGATGATGGTGAGATCAGATCATACCGGCTGTTGTCAGATTCCTTGTGCATACAGAAATCTCACTGGATTATTACAATTAATGGCAAAAAGAATGTTTGGAAATGTAAACTGATATTTCCTACTGACACACTACAGCAAAATATATAAATAACTGACTTAAAACCATTTTTTTAACAAATTTAACATTTTAACATGCCTAAGACTTTTGCACAGTACTGTATATATATATATATATATAATGTAATTCTAGCTACTATGGTTTGAATTGAGTGTTTACATGTTGTCTGGTGTCTTTCAGCTGTAGTTCATGTAGCGGCAACGGCTCTCGCCAGTGTGACACCTGCCATGGAAAGAGACAACTGATCGTCTTCATCAACCTCAATGTTAAATGGTATGATCTACATGATTTAATGGGCACCTATTATGCAAGACTCACTTTTACATGGTGTTTGAACATTAATGTGTGTTGGCAGCATACCTGTCAACACTCCCGTTTTCCCCGGGAGTCTCCCGTATTTCACACCCATCTCCCGCCCCCCTCCCGTTTTGTTATTTCTCCCGTGAAACTCCCGTAATTTGTATGGCCCAAACCTCGTTATATGAATGATCACATCAATATATTATTCCAAGTTTGTCCAGTTGCCAGATCTTGTATGAAACCCGGAAATCTAGATGCACCCTAGCGGCAGCAAATTTTATTTTGCAGCCAGTGTCGTCTAGCAACTCTCCATTGGCTTTTGAGCTGGAAAAACCAAACTCTAGTCAGGCCAATCACATCTTGTATAGAGTCGGTGGGCGGGCTTAACATTAAGGGCGGCAGAGTTGCACGTGAATTCCCCGCTACTTGAAAACAAAGAAGAGCTGCTGCTGCTGGCGAACAGCGGTCGTTCGAACCGGCTTTGGCCGCAACTCTGGAGGACTTGGAGTTAAGCTTTTCTTTGAGAAAAGAACATTCTCCATTCTTAAAAAAGGAAGATGTGTTTGGAGTTTTGCCGACCGGATACGGCAAAAGTTTAATCTCTCTGACTACCTCACCTTCTTAGTTGCTCTGGTTGGTTGTAGCGCTATCCTGTTGCGTGCAGAGGGAATTTGAAAGACAACCGTTTATCCCGACCCTCAGATTAAGCCCTGCCAATGGTGTGTTCCCAGACCCAACATCTTGATCTGGGTATTTAACAGTATTTCACAATTTTTCACAGGAACTGTAACCTGACAACCCAATTGTGGGTTGTGAAAACATTGTGAAATACTGTTCCAGCAGGTGAAGTTGTGCAACAATATTCTGTTTACACACCAATAATGTTTGGATGTAATATTCAGTTCCTGTGAAAACCTGTTCCAGTTAATGGAGTATACACAGGTAATATTCAGTACCAGTAAACTCCACGCGCTGGAACAGTTTCTTACAGTAACAGTTTCTAACAGTTTCTTCGGCCGGCTGCGACACACTGCCTGCGTGGCGTGTCCGTTTTTATTTCTGCTCCCATGTTAACAGGTTAGAGCTTGCACACTGCCTGCATGCTAGAAATAGAACCGACGACTATTTTTCACGCGACACACAAGCAAGTTGGAAGCGTTTCCAGGCAAAATAGAGGAGGAAAAGATGTTTATATGTCATTTTGACACAAATACATATTAATAAATGACATTTTGATGTTTGAAAGTCTCTAGGTTTTGACATAAATGCAGATATAAATGTAATAAAAAAAAAATATTATAGATTTTCAAATATTGCACCTGTCAATACAGAACTAAATATTCTGTAGCCTATTTTGCCGTCAATACTGCCGACGTTGTCTTTGCTGCTATATATTTATGTTTAACATGAAGTATAGGCCTTCCACAACTCTCTCCCCATATGTCGAATATATCACCAATGAGGCTTATCGTATGTTACCTAGCAGCAGCAGCGCCGCGTTAGACACGTTTCTGGTGTGCAAAGACATAGAAAACGCCACGCTCACGCCACGCAGCCAGTGTGTCGCCGGCCTTACACCCCCCCCTTTTGCTTCTGTTGCAATTTGTCCTAGGTTAACCCCCATTTTGGCTTAAAATGACTGGACTATAAGGGATTTAGGTGTTTTGTTGTTGGATGTAAGAATGAACATAGAAGTCGTCATTTACTCTTATTTTTACTGGAGGATGGATCTGTGATCTAGCTTACAGTCTCTGGAGCGATAGGCCTAACGTTACTGATCACGGCAGTAATGAAAGGGAGGGCACACTCTTTATTACAGTTCGTCAGAGTTGTTTACGGATATAAAGTTGACCAGTTTATTAAGCAAAACCCTTTTACTAGACTGGGTGTATCCCACCATATTGCAGGTAATAGGAGTAAAATGTCTTTCTATATAGTGTTTGTGTTAACTCCCTCATTGTTTGCTACAAACATAAATCATGCAGTTTGTTGTGGAGAGCTGTGCTGTTATTTCTCTAATCGATCATGCTCATGATTTTTTCCTGGTGAACTTTAAAACAGGCATAAATCCCCCCAAAGATTTACATTCAAGTCATTTCTTTGGAATGAAAATGAAGTCAATGTTATTGATCATTTAATGATATTCAGAAGTCTTTCAAACTGAACTGTCTCATTCTGAAATCTATTTTTGGGATCATTTCAGGAGCACTGAGAAGGATGATTTCGTAGCTCAAGATTTGAGTGGTCTACAAGTGGCAAAGCTGGAGAAGGTTTCAGGGAAGGAGCTCTTCAAAGATGCCCAGTACATGGTAAGCACAGACTGTACACATAGTGAGCAGTAAAAAGAAAGAGCAAAAGAAAAGTTAATCAGATGTATGTATGTTTACTGTAGGTCTATCCCGTGATGGGCTTCCCAGACTTTTCTGTTGCACAAGCTTCTGAGCGCTTAGTAAGAGACCATCAGGTGAAATACGCCCAAACCTCCCGCATATTACAACAGGTACAGCTGTATTTGTGTGTTTGTGTTCTTCCAGACCTACTTTTTTTATTCATAATTTATATTTTTTAGTACTAAAAATGTCATGCACAAACTTTACTGTATAATTACATTTGTTTGTAAATGGAGACATGCTTAATCTTGAATCTTGTCATTCTGTAATTTCATCTGTCCTGTTCCAGAGGCAAACCATTGAGCTCATTCCCATAACCAAAGTGAGCTACATGTGGAAAGGAAAATCCCATGTTTACTATGTGTATGGAAATGAGTTTGAAGTGAACGCTGAGGACTATCCCGCAACCTGCTGCTGTTCTGTGATGTAACATCAAATACACCTGACCTGACATATGCAATATAAATACTGTATATCCATTAAGATGAAATGTAATGGTTCTGGGACGTATAGGCAAAATGTACATCAATACTTGACAGACACAAAACAATGGGTCATTGATTACGCAGCATGCAGATATTTGTAACATTTTATACAGCATGTCATCATCATGATTCAATATGACCAAATGTGCATTACTAAACCTCTCTTAGATTAATACACTTTTTTTATATATCATTATAAATAATAACAATATAATAAACTGTGACTTGAGAAAGAATCATGTTTTTTACTGTGTCATAATTGATACGTGTTAAAGTAAGACTGGACATTGATGATTAAATAATTGTTTTTAATTACATTTTAATATGTAAATATTATATCTTACATTTTTGGGTCGCCTAAAAAAAATATAAAATGTGTCACTATGAAATTCATAATCACACATTTTCATCTTAATTCTCTGTTGTAGTAGACATGCACTCACACTTGCTTGAGAACAATGGAAATGTTACTGTGTGTAAGCTAAGAAGTGAAAGTTAAAAAGATGTTACACTATGATTGATCTGTTATTTTTTAATGGTTCCAAACATACTAAAATCAAACTCGAGAACTAATAATGTGCATGATTTAAAAAAATAAATGTTTTGCAGACATTCACTATGGTTTCAGAAACCTTTTTGCAGGGATTGTTTGTGGTATTTGCCATAGTGTTTAATGGAAAATGTGTTTAAAGGTGCATTGTGTAATATTTAGGAGGATCTGTTGCCAGAAATGCAATATCATATACATAACTAGTAATTTACAGAGGTGTATAAAGACCTTACTAAATGAACCGGTGTGTTTCTATCATCTTAGAATGAGCCATTTCTATCTACATACACCGTGGAAAGCCTGTGGTTATGTGGTCATAAAGGTCCTCATTGGTGATCTTGTACTAAATTTCCATATAAAATGACCACAAACCAAAGCTGACGATGAAAACCTTTTTTTTAACTAAACCGCAACAAAAAAAATGACAGCTATAGCTTTTCCATTATATATATAAATATTACACTGACTTAACACACTTAATTACAAAAATAAAATTTCGTACATTTCTTTTCTTGTTTTAATTGTTAACTGCCATCATATATGTTGTGGTACATGCGACTTCTGTGCATTGTCTCTACAAATGTGTCAAAGAGCAAGCTGTGGTTGTGGTCTCAAAATGACCAGGAACAAAACAAAGCTAACAGGCATTATAAGTCTAAAAGAGACTAAAAGTCTCTACAGCATATTTCCTTTCAACTTTCATGCACCATTTATTCAGAATTATTCAGTTTCACTTATTTTATCACTGCTTGCATTAGTTGCATAGATCAGCAAATTTGTTTGTAATGTAAATCAGATTAAATTAAAAATCTGCATTGCACTCACAGACCTTCATTTCATATACAGTACTGGTCAGAATTATTTGCCCCCTTGGTAAATATGATCAAAGATGGCTGTAAAAAATAAATCTGCATTGTTAATCCTTTTGATATTTCATTTTAAAAATGTGCAAAAATCTAACCTTTCATTGAAGTAAAAGAATTGAAAGTGGGGGAAAAATCACATTATGAAATAAATGTTTTTCTCCAAAACACGTTAGGAACAATTATTTGCCCCCTTTTATTAAATACTTTTTGCAACCTCCTTTTGCCAAGATAACTGCTCTGAGTCTTCTCCTATAATGCCTGATGAGTTTGGAGAACACCTGACAAGAGATCAGCGACCATTCCTCCATATCTCTCCAGATCCTTCAGATTCCCAGATCCATGTTGGCGCTTCTTCTCTTCAGTTCAGCCCACTCATTTTCTATAGGATACAGGTCAGGGACTGGGATGGCCATTGCAGATGCTTGGTTTTGTGCTCAGTGACACATTTTTGTTTTGATTTTGATGTTTGTTTTTGGATCACTGTCCTGTTGGAAGATCCAAACATGGCCCATGGCCCATGGTCCTGGACATCTTGTTCAGATACATGGCATCATGGATTCGATCAAATTCCAACAGACAACCTGTGCTAGAAATCTTATAACAGGCCGTGTTTGGATCTTCCAACAGGACAGTGATCCAAAAACAAACATCAAAATCAAAACAAAAATGTGTCACTGAGCACAAAACCAAGCATCTGCAATGGCCATCCCAGTCCCTGACCTGTATCCTATAGAAAATGAGTGGGCTGAACTGAAGAGAAGAAGCGCCAACATGGATCTGGGAATCTGAAGGATCTGGAGAGATACTGTATGGAGGAATGGTCGCTGATCTCTTGACGGGTGTTCTCCAAACTCATCAGGCATTATAGGAGAAGACTCAGAGCAGTTATCTTGGCAAAAGGAGGTTGCAAAAAGTATTTAATAAAAGGGGGCAAATAATTGTTCCTAACGTGTTTTGGAGAAAAACATTTATTTCATAATGTGATTTTTCCCCCACTTTCAATTCTTTTACTTCAATGAAAGGTTAGATTTTTGCTAATTTTTTAAATAAAATATCAAAAGGATTATCATTGCAGATGTATTTTTTACAGCCATCTTTGATCATATTTATATTGTAGTGTATTAACTGTAAATAGTTGTTTTATTTGAAATTACCATTATGGTGATCAGTTTTTCCAGTTGTATTTACTTTTCATAATGAAACTCAACCAGTCTGTTAATGTTGGTGAAGGGTGAACAGCGGTCATATGGAGATGATGGGTTTTATACCACCAACTTGTGCTCTCAATTTTTTTAACCAATAGACTACACCACTCAGAAGCATCTTTCTCCTCCCATCATAACTCAATAACGCGTCAGATTATTTCCTTCTGTAAAGCTATATAATCTTTACCCCTCTACTCTTGATTTGTGCAGCAGCTCTGACAAGTAAAAAGGCAAGTCTTTGATTATTTCTATGTTTTGAAAAAAAAGCTTATTTGGCTTATAATATATGAATAAATTATAATATGTATAATGTGTTAATGAATTGCTATATAAATAATTATATTTAGCATATGCAAAATGTATATCCTATTTCTGAATGTGCTTGTTTTCAGCTGTTGCAGATCTAATTTAATGAGGGAACTTTCAAATCATCAAATCACTTGGCCAATGTTTGCTATTGATTAGCTGAAATGAAGATGCAATATGTAATTCATGATGTTAAGCAAGTTGCCTTAATATGTTGTAATTTATATGTAGCAAGCATGTTTGACAGTGTCCCGGGATATGAAGGAACTTCGGGCGGCGGAGACGGTAAGAAGCTCAAAACAATATTAATTGCTTTCATTTTTTACTGCATATTATTCAATTTGTAGGTCATTATTATATCATATATCATTATTATTGCAATAATGAACAGGGCTCCTATAATATAACTTGTTTTTTAAGATACAGGACATAAAAGTGGCATAACATTCAGAAATTGGGGCTTGATAAGATTTATATTTTTGAAATGAGTCTTTTCTGCTCATCAATGCTGCATTTATTTGATCAAAAATTGTGAAATATTATTACAATTCCAAACTACTGTTTCCTATTTGAATATATTTTCAAATGTAATTTATTCCTGTGATGTCACATGATCCTTCAGAAATAATTCTAATATGCTGATTTGCTGATCAAGAAACATTTTTTATTATTATCAATGTTAAAAACAGTTATGCCGCTTCATATTTTTGTTATCATATTCTTTGGTGAACAGAAGAACAGCATTTATTTGAGATTGAAATCTTTTGTAACAATGTAACTCTTGACTATCACTCTTGATCCATTTCATACATTTTTGCTGAATAAATGTATTAATTATTATCTATTTTTTATCTTAATGACCAGAATGTTTGAAAGGTAGAGTAGGCCTATATGCTATTTTAATAAATGATAAATTATTAGGAAAAAATATGCATTGTATCATTAGCTATGGATCCAATTAGATGCAAACTTTGTTTTTCATCTATTCATACTTTTATGGGTGAAACAATCGGAAATGAAAGAAAAGCGGATGATGTGCTGACTTTCATGGTTGCAATTGTATAGCTTTTAGATTCCTGCATAAAGTAACAGAATTTGGACGTTGAATGTGTTGCTAAAGTTATAACCACTGGTCTCTTATGAACGTCACTGATGTGTTCCTCTTGTAACAGGTGCGTATCTTCCTCCTCCAATGCCCTCTGTGCCGATGCCTGTGCCTGAAGCCTCCAGCCATCCAGAATGGCAGTACGTTTTATCTCTGTATAGATTAAGTGATAAATATATTGCTTTCAATGCAGCTTCACATTAATAAACAGAAAAATAACATTGGGGCTGTTCACACAGAACGTGGTTTAGGTTTTTACATTACACTGTGCTACTTTTCCGTTGTTTTTTTCATGTAACCGCACAGGGACCATAATGCAACCATTGCGCTCGCGTCTAGTGCATGATGTGGTTTTCTAAAAAAGGGGCGCTCAAGTTAAAAGTAGTTCAATGTGTCTCTAAACCTTTCTCTTTTTTCCTTCCACTGACCCGCTTTTTTTTGTGTGTGTGTAAACCGGCCCTAATGTTGCAAAATTCATCAATTATGAAGGAAGTTTATTTCAGCTATAAGTAGCTCTACAAGACGAATATAGTGTCATGAATTCAGCTAAAATGTTGTTCTAGGGAACGGAGACGTTACGTCGGATGACGACGATTGGGGTTTCGCTTAGAAGCCTATCACCTTCGAGTATATAAAACGAGCCAATGGCAATGAAATGCCATGGGTCTGCGGAATTTGCATAGCGTATCTCCGCCCGCCGCAGGGGGTATATAAGGAAGTACGCCGGCAACATGCAGATATGTCTTCGCTGAGGAGTCGAAACTGGACCCAGGCGTTTTTCAGCGATACAGCGGAAGTGGCAGGAAGACGTAACGTCTCCGTTCCCTACTCAGGGAACGAGGATTACATACGTAACCGAGACGTTCCCTTTCGTGGTCACTCCGAGTTACGTCGGATGACGACGATTGGGGTTCCAGTCTAATCACGCCACCTCGGCTGTCATCCAGTGCCCTGCGTAAGTCTGAGCTCCCTGTTGTGAGACTAGCACGAACGAAGGAGTCCTACTTAACACAGGAATACCAAGGTACACTGGGAAGCATATCTCAGGAGAAATATGCAATTATGCCCAACCATTAAGGGGGGGGACTTGAGAGACACATATGACCCAGAGGGATGCATATGGAGTATCACTGAGGTGTCCAGCCGCAGGTGGAATATTTAAACCCCAGGGGTGGCAAGGTGGCTTGCCAAGGGAAAGACACACGCTCAAAAGAGACTTACAGTGGAAATACACATGTGGGGGTCGCCCAGAGGGGGGACCATGCACATGGAGGCACCTAGTCAAGCGCAAAAGCTGCGTTATGGCAGATTGGCATAACTCAGGCGCTGACGTCACCGGTGCTGGAGGAAACTCAGAGCTTATCAGACTCACCTGAGAAGAAAATCGCACGTATCCCGTCCGTGGAGAGGAATGGCGAGCAAGCGAAGACACCTGAGCAGAATCTAGTACCGGCTGGTTGAAGCGAGTACATGGGAAGAAACTGGCTCTACTCGGAGATTATAGAATCTCGCGAATGTGTTGGGTGTCGCCCAGCCTACAAATGTCTGTTAGCGAGGTGCCATGCGCTAGAGCCCAAGAGGAAGCCACACTACGAGTGGAGTGGGCTTTCACACCAAGGGGGCATTGACGACCTTGCTGCTGGTATGCCAAAGCAATGGTATCCACTATCCAGTGAGATAACCTTTGCTTTGAGAGAGCCTTTCCCTTCAGCTTCCCACCATAACAGACAAAGAGCTGGTCTGAGGTCCTGAAACACTGCGTTCTGTCTACGTAAGCACGAAGGGCGTGTACTGGACAGAGCAGTGCCAAGGCTGGGTCTGCCTCCTCCAAGGGCAGCGCTTGCAGGTTCACTACCTGGTCTCGAAAGGGTGTGGTAGGAACCTTGGGCACATATCCAGGCCGGGGTCTCAGGATCACGTGAGAGTTAGCCGGTCCGAATTCCAGGCACGCTTCGTCAACCGAAAATGCCTGCAGGTCCCCTACCCTCTTGATGGAGGCCAATGCAACCAGGAGCGCTGTCTTCATAGACAGGAACTTAAGCTCTACTGATTGCAAAGGCTCAAATGGAGCACTCTGCAGGGCAGTTAGAACCACTGAGAGGTCCCAAGAGGGTACGAGGGGAGGACGAGGAGGATTCAGTCTCCTCGCTCCCCTCAGGAACCTGATGATCAGGTCGTGCTTTCCCAGAGACTTACCATCAACTGCGTCGTGATGTGCAGCAATGGCGGCAACATACACTTTCAGGGTGGAGGGAGACAGCCTTCGCTCCAACCCTTCTTGCAGGAAGGAAAGCACGACACTGATCGGGCATTTCGTGGGTTCTTGATGTTTAGAAGAACACCAGTTGACGAAGAGGTTCCACTTCAACGCATAGGCATGTCTCGTGGACGATGCTCTAGCGGAAGTGATGGTAGCCACCACCGCAGGTGGTAGGGCTACAGACAGAACGTTCGACCGGGGGAATCCCAGTGTACCCACAAGCATCAGCCTCATCGAGGGGAGGAAAGGCGGAGAAAGCCGACGAACGATCACGGGAAGACATGGGAGCCTCCCAGGACCGCGTGACTTCCTCATGCACTTCCGGGAAGAATGGTATTGGGTTTGGGCGGCGACGAGTGTCAGTGGCCGCTCCCAAAAACCAATCATCCAGCCGCGAGCGCACTGGATCGGGTGGCGGGGACCACTCCAGCCCAATGGCCGCGGCTGCCCGGGAAAGCATGGCAGTCAGCTCGGGATCAGACTCGGGCAATGCTGGCACGCCCGAGGGCGGCAACACAGCCGAATCCTCACTTCCCGAGGACTCATGCCCACCTTGTGATGCAGTGATCGACATTGCATCCTCCTCTGGAGCTCCAAACGAAACACGCGGGGCCTCCGTAGAGGGACCAGCGGTCTCAGTTTGAACACTCACGGGTACCGATGCTGAAGAGGGGCGTGTGGACCGTGGACGTATCGGCGGTGTGTCCCACACAGTCACCCTCAGGTCACCCCGGCCACCAGCCGAAGTACTAGCTCTCGGGGAGTCAGTAGATCGGGGTGTGGGTAGGGGGACTCTCGCTCTGGTGAGCTCATTGAGTCTCGACCGCAGCATGGAGATGGTCATGTTCCCGCAGTGAGAACATGAGTCATCCACAAACGCTGCTTTAGCGTGATCAACGCCCAAACACGCTAAGCAGAGATTGTGCCCATCAGGAGAAAATACATCGTGACCACAACCAGAAGTGCACGGGCGAGACATCTTTAAAAAGACGTGCCACATGCAATGCTCTTTTTGTGAGAGGAAAACTCCGCGGATGTTGAAGCGAACAGGGAGAAATCACACTAACTGTCAGATCACTGACCAGATCAGCAGGGTAGTGTGCACTACCTTTTTCACTCGCTGAAATCGCCGTCACACCAACACCGGAGAGCTCGCTCGTCTCGAAGGAATGAGAAGAAATAACTCAGGATTTTGGCTTGCGTGGAGTGGAGAAGTTCTCGGCTCCGAAGCGAAAACATATCTGCATGTTGCCGGCGTACTTCCTTATATACCCCCTGCGGCGGGCGGAGATATGCTATGCAAATTCCGCAGACCCATGGCATTTCATTGCCATTGGCTCGTTTTATATACTCGAAGGTGATAGGCTTCTAAGCGAAACCCCAATCGTCGTCATCCGACGTAACTCGGAGTGACCACGAAAGGGAACCAGAGTTATCTGTGTTCCAGATGTCTTAATTTCTCAAACTGACTCCTGTTGCACGTAATTCAACATTCATGTCTATTAATATTTTCTTGTTAGCGACAACATTCCTTCCATCTCAGAGGGAAGAGCATGGGAAGCTTTTGAAGATTACGTCTCCAGCAAGTGCTGCTATAGTTCTGGCCCCGTCAGAGATGGAGTTATAACCAACATGGAGTCCTTTGCCACTTACAGGGTGAGACATGAATCATTTCCATTTTGAGCATAGTGATAACCATCATTCTGTGTATTAGTAGACATGCATGAGTCTTGTTTTGGCTTTATAGAGCCGAATGTGTTTAGCAATATCAATCTGAGGTCTGTCTTTTTGTCCTGCTTCTGTTCTCAGTATCGTTTGGAGACGTTCACAGAGGCCAGATCTACTGAATTGTATCAGGAGCCTTACACAGGTACCAAAAGTTAATCGAGTCTATCATTAGTGGTGCAAGCATCACCATCACTATTGCTAATACTTGGAATTAGAGATTTAAACAGATCTCTATATATCTTTTGTGATATACAGATATGAATGATATCTCAAACTGTGCAGCTTATTGAGTAGATCTGTGCTATTAGAAAATGGAAAAATTCCTTGGATTTACATGGGAGGGACTAAATAGGGAAAGAATATCATAAGCTATGTTTCCATCAACCTATTTTAATGCGAAATTTGGGTTATCACATAAAAATTTTTTTGGATGGTAATGCCAAGATGCGCATAAATTCTAAAAATGTGCAAAAAACCTTACATGAGGAGACGCTCATAAACTAAGATGAAACTAAGTGATTGGATCACTGGACTAGCCAGCAGACCAATCTCATCGCACAGCATCTCAAATGTTGGTTTGATCATTCTGAAATGCCTGAAACAAAGTCTGTCATCAAAATTATTTGGGATAATTACCTTCCAGAACGTTCTCGCATGAAAAAATAAAACCTGATTTCACCGAGTGCAACTTTCCTGGATCAACATCTTTGTTAATCCTGGAACAACATTCCAATCAACCAATCAGATTTTGACAAGTTTATGTCACATCTAGGCTTACAACCAGGGTTAAGTGCTTCTACATTAGTGTTATTCACTATCATTTAGGACAATATGTTAACCCATGAACACGTCTAACTAAATCAGGACGTGCCTCGATTGCGTTCCCAGACACCAGGCATCTGCCTCCGAATGCAAGACAGCGTTTATTGCGTTCCGTCTGTCAGTAATTTTTATTACAGACGGTTTGCACCAATTTCCACGGAGACTATAAAGTTGGGGATGGACATTTTTGAGGTTTTGACCACCCATAACACCCAAGTAATGAGCTAAAAACACTATAGCAACAGGTTTTGTGCAGTAATTATTTTTTTTTATTAAATCTAAACCTTGTTCCCTGGCTAAATCATTGCCTAAACTCTTTTGCAGGGCAGCGTGTCGATGCTGGGATTCAGCGTGCTCCTGGACCGTGGGAGATTGCAGCTCAACCTCCGTCCTACTTTACTGAGCACGAGGACACCATTAGAGTGCCCTACACTTCCTCAGTCAAGGTTTGATCACTCAAGATCCACAAGAAGGGTTCAAACAACAGAATGTGCAGCAACTATCAGAACATTTTTGTATGAAACACCACAATCTATGGAGCTTTGTTAGCACTACATTTTAAAGTGCCCCTATTATGCTTAAGGGTTCCTCATTTTGTTTTGGAGGTCTCCTACAATAGGTTTAAATGCATTCAAGGTCAAAAACACACTTTCATTTTTGCATAATATACTTTGCAACGTCACCTCCTTTCTTGTCTGAAATGGTTCGATCAAGGATTCGGTCTCGATCAAGGACTGTGCCTTCTCGACATGTCGACATCATGAACCAAACTCTTCCGGTCTCAGCGACAACTACAGTGTTTGTGGATCAAAGTAGACGTTGTTCTCCAACAGCCAGTGAAGACCATAGACTGGCATTATGCAAATTAGTTACAAACCTACATAGGTTCGAGCTAATACTGGAATTACTGACGACTCGTTTCAGTCAGTTCAGAATCGGTTCTTTCGTTTGAGAGACAATAACTTAATTTATCATGACCTTTGAAACTTTGCAGACCTTTTACATTCACAAAAAGCTATATTACACATAACATGAAAGCTAATATCCGAAAAAGCATAATAGGGGAACGTTAAGATCTAATTTACATAGTCCAGTTACTGGAAAGTAAACAATAGTTTTTTTGTTGTACCCTAGAAATGTGAACCATGCGGTGGAATGGGAGTGAAACCCTGTTCTTCTTGCACTGGAACTGGAAGCGTAAGTGACGATTGACTGGCAAACACCAGGCCAGTTTTACCAGGTTTTTTATTGGTTATACATGGTTATTATAGGAGGTCATATAATGGGACGTAAATCTAGAGACACTTTTATTTGTGTCTTTATGCAGAAAGTGTGCTCCCAGTGTAACGGTTCTGGTCGATGTCCTGATAACACGGCCTGCTATAATTGTAACTGTAGTGGACATGAAATGTAAGTCTGCCATTCTGTAGTAACTGTTTGTACTATTCTAGCTTTTGAGAAAGGAACACATCCATTGGTCTTTTTTTTTATATATATATATGAAATTTAAATAGGATTTACTTTTTCCACTCTTCAACCTTTTCCTTAATTTGGTCTTTTTTTATCAATTCATAAGAATCAAAAGACCTGAGACATTTGTTCACATCTCAGAATGGCTGCTGTTAGAAAAAATTTAAAAAAGGTGTTTGTGTATTATTTTGCACCAACCAACCAGTCTTTTACTCTCATCATATTTGATTCAAGCTGCCATAGAGCCCTTTATGTCCTGAACATGTTTTTACTAGTTTTACTACTTTTATCTGAGTGTTTGTCTGGCAACTTCCAGATGTAGATCATGTAACGGCTGCGGCTCCCAAAAGTGTAACACCTGTGATGGAAAGGGAAAGCTACTCGTCTTCGTCAATCTCAAAGTCAAATGGTATTACATATTCACTGATAATACTAACCCTATGCACTCTGTCAAAGTGAACTGTCTCATTCTGAAAGCTACTTTTTGGATAATTTCAGGAGCACTGAGAAGGATGAATACGTAGTGCAAGATTCGAGCGGTCTGAGACTGGAAAAGCTGGTGAAGGTTTCAGGGAAGGAGCTCTTCAGAGACGCCCAGATTATGGTAGGAACAGATGTGCAGACAGTTAAAGATAAAAGAAAGAATAAGGATGTGTGACGAAGATGATAAAAACGTGGTTGAACGTTAACTGTAGGTCTATCCAGTGCTGGGTTTCCCTGATGTTTCTGTTGCACAAGCGTCTGAGCGTTTAATAAGAGACCATCAGGTGAAATATACCAAGAACTCCCGCATATTACAGCAGGTACCTGTTGTGTTTTATTCACAATTTTAACCTGTAATTTGGACATTTTCTATATTCAATAATAATAATAATGCTAAAGTTTTGCTATATGTAATTATCAGTCTGTCTATGACAGTAGACTTGGCCATGTTTACTTGCACTATAATATTTAGATGTAAAATGTCATGTAAACTGTCAACATGATTCCACAATATGGATGAAACCTGAATCTGGTTCTGTAATTCAATATTTCCTTGTTCCAGAGGCAGACAATCGAGCTCATTACCATAACAAAGGTGAACTACACTTGGAAAGAGAAGCCCTATGTTTACTATGTGTATGGAAATGAGTTGAAAGTGAACGCTGAGGACTATCCCGCAACCTGCTGCTGCTGTTGTGTGATGTAATGTTCATTCCAGACCTGTACATCCAAACATCATAACCACTGACTGTACATCCAACATTCATCACCTCAAACTCAACGCACAAAATAAAACCTGTCAGAGATGGCTACTTTTAGGAAAGAATTATCAAAACTAATTTCCTACTTGATCAGGTGTTCCAGTGTTTAGCTTCTACCTGCTTCAGCAAATCTGCCAGGATGTTTCTAGCAGAGCCAGACTGCAGTACTGGCAACAAGAGGCCAGTTTAGTGGATGTCAATGGAGAAGATACTTAGATCTTTCAATGCCAGTTTAATTTAATTTTTTGAGGGAAAGTTCCACAATATAGCCTACAGTAAATGTGATGTAATGTAAGTCTAAATAAAATGTGAGCTTTGTAACACGAGTTTGTATTTTATTTATTTTTTACTTTTGAAAAAACTTTTATAATGTCAATTTAATCATGAGACTTCTTTCAGCACACTTTCAAAAGTGAAAACCTACTCAGAAATAACTTTAATAAATATAGTTTAAATGGAATGGCTGGAGAAGTGTTAATCAGCGACCAAATATTTTAAGTTGCTGATGTGAGTTTGAATCAATAGAATCTGTTTGAATGTAAAGTAAATACATTAGCCTTTTAACGTGCATTGTATCGTAACCGCACGTTTGACCTTTTTCGCGATCAAATTGCTGTAGTTTAACTTGCCAAACCTCATTTTTGGCTCTTTGTCCACATACCCTTCATTGAAAAGACTGTGTAATGGCAATAATATCCACTGGGTGGCCATGCTGCTAAAGTATATAGGTGCTGAGAAGCTGAAACAAACCCTTTGTACCTTCTGAAGTTTTTTTCCCCGTTTTCCTGGTAATGTATTTTATTTTAAAGGGTTTATCCCCCCTTCACAGTTTTTGCTGTGTACCTTTTAGGAGAACATTCTGGGAACCAAAATAAAACTACCCGCTGAAAACATTATTAGAACTGCATGATAATGTTCTCAGAACATTTTTAGAACAAAAAAATTCTAGCTGCTTTAAAATGCAGTAAATAGTGTTTATGACGAGAGAAATGAGCGAGAATTGAGTTTTCCCAGGTTGTTGTTTTAGAATTGTGGTCGCAAACAAAATTCTATCACCGAATAAGAGACAAACATTTCCAATTGTCTTTGATGAGGTTTATTTTCTTGCCAGCAGTCATACAGTCACAGAGTGTGACAAAGAGAGGGCATCTATCCTCTTTTATAGTCTTGACTCCCAGAATGTTATCTTTCCAGGCCAATGATGGTATTTCAACCATATGTGGAAAATTCTTAGATTTGTTCATTATATTTTATCCTTGAGTGGAGGCCCTCCTGCCACGTACCAACACTCTTACCATTCCAATACAATTCCATATTAGAATAAGGTTTGTGTGTGCTCTTTTACTGTCATATGATGGTCACACACATCTTAAAGATCAAATTTCTTCCACAGGATATTAAGCCACATTAAGCGTTTTAATGTCCACTGACTCTTCTGAGAACATTATTGTCATTTACTTGTTTATTTTCTTGGTTGTTTGCATTAACAGATTCACAGTATTTCCTTCCCTATAAAAATCTAGTTTTTGTTTAAAATGTTCATTTCATTTGATGTTATTTTGTCTGACTTGGTATGATTATGGTTTTTGCTTTTATTCTATTCAACTCTGCACATGAATCTTAACACATGCAAATGACAAGGACTAGAAATGTGCATGTCCTGTTCCTAGCACAGGAAATGTGAAGGAGAAGAACTGAAGAGAGAAACTGAGCCAGTGCAAGAAAAATAGTTTGAGGCACGATGAAGCTCCTTTTTCAGTACCTTTTGCTAGTTGTAATGTTAGCTTTACGTAAGTACATTATTTTTTCCTATGTTTTATTTTTAACTTAAAGTGTACAGGGAATGCATCACTTTTACACATTTATAATGAACTATGGTATTTGTCATCTTTTTTATACAGAGAAATGTCAGACAACAGAAAAGAACATTTGGAGTGAAATCGATTCAAGTGATATCGATCTGAGTGATTTCTTTCTGGATGATATCGATCCGAGTGAAATCGATCTGTGGAATGTCAATGTGAGTGATGTTATAAAGGTTCAAATGATTTTTAATCAAATTCTGTTATGTTTTTCAATTATTATTATTTTTTAAGTAAATAATGTATATAGCTGCTGAAACTAAATAGTTTTTTTTTTTTTTTTATAATTTGAATAATAAATAATTATACATTGTATTTGTGTTTTTATGTGTATTTATTGGACAGGGCTTGGACATGGACACGGAACATTACCCTGAGGAAGGTATGTAACTACAATCTGATTTTTTTATTTATTTTTTTTATTGAAAGAGCTTTGTTGAAGTGTGAAAAGAAATTGAAGTAATTCAGCCATTAATTCTGATGTCTTTGTTTAATAAAATGAAACACTATTTAAAAAGCAACATTAATCACTTTCCTTATAACAACATCCTTGCCTGACTGGCTTCCTACTAACACATGGTTATTGATTATTAAAGTTACATCTATTATTCCAAAGTGCCAACACATATGAGGAGTTCTGTTAAAGATGCACATTTTGTTCATTTTATTTCAGCTGCATACATTTTTAGCATGTTCATGTTTCACCGGCATGTTTGTGTTTCAGATCTCTCGGTGCCGAAGATCACAGTGTATCGACAGGTGGAGGACAGAGAGCATGTGATAGTGCTGTGCGAGTTTGACATGACATTTAACACGTTTTACTTGCCATTTTGCACACTGTCTGTAGAGAGTAAACTGAACTACACCATGAAAAGACTCACAAGCTCTCCGTCTTCATGTGTGTTTCTGGTCACTGTGAGTCCACCTGCTTCCTTCACCTGTGAGCGTGAGGTTTATTCTAATGGAGAAGTCAGGAACCTGAGCAGCCAGACCTACACTTACGGTTTGTCAGGTAAAACAAATGCATCTCTGCAGTCTGCAAGAACATTTAGATGTTACATGCTTGCCTAGTTGCTGCAACATTTGTATATGTTTGTATTTTCATATTTTGTTCAAACACAGACATTTCACTCAACAAGATGCTCCACCACGACATTGGTTGTAATCCATTCACATGTTAAATGACAATTCAGTTTTGCTTTGACATGCTTTTGAACATGATGCATGGAGGAGATCCAGTCAGATGATTGTCGAATTTAATTTCTTAACAGACAATCAAAAAATAAATGAAGAGTAAATTTAATTCATCCATAATCAGTATTAAAAGTTTAAGAAGAAACATAAATCTGATCTCTGTGTATATTTTAGTGCGTTCATCTTTGTTCCTGTTTTTCTGTTTGCACTTCCATGCAGTCTTGGATCATCAAGAGGAAGGAGTATCTTTATTCTACATCTGCTTTTCCTCCTTCATTGCTGTTGGTCTCTTCATCATGACTGTGGCAGTGATCCTGACCACCATCAGGAGCAAAGCTAAAGGTGTGTGTTTTACCAATGTAACAGTTTACTTATTTAAATAGTTATATATATATATATATATATATATATATATATATAGTTTATATATTATATATAGTTTTCTGAGCTGAAGATGAAGTCAATGAACAGAGTTTCTCTTCCTCAATCTTATTTCTGATGACTAATGGCATCACAAATCAGGCCTATAGTCAGAGCTCAATATAGTTTCCTGCAAGTGTTTCTTAAAATCTCACACCAGTTGTTGCAACGCTATCTCACGTCACGACCAATTTTCACGAATTCGTACAAGCGACTAAAAGGTGGCTAATTCATACGAATTCGTACGACCTCACTGGTTTGTCTAAACCCACGTGATGGGTTTTGTCGTTAGGTGTTGTTGATGTGACGTGCATTGTGACATGCAATGCTATTGAAGACAACTCTGGCATAAATACATATTATAATTACATTTGTCATTGATGAGATGATGATCTGATGAGGTTTAGTGTCCTGACTGTGTTTCTGATGAGTTTGTGTTCAGGATTAGATTTTCAGTCTTCAGGTTTAGTGGTTTTCCAGCACACACAGACTAACCCAGCGAACTCTTTCTACACGTTTGTTAACACAGACTTCATCAACCCCACCACAACTGTTACAGACAACGACTACATGGATGCATAAATAATCAGAAGACTTTCTGAAGAGAGAAGAACAAGACCTGAAGAGGAGAAACAAACTTCTACTGTACATTTACATTTTACATTTAATGCATTCTCCTGAGAGCCTCTCTTCCCTTCTATGACACATGAAATTAATGCTTATACAATGTTCAGGATAATGCAGAAAGAGCTATTCTGTACTGTAATGTCAATTTATCATGCCATGAAAAGGGATTCATTTAAACTATAGTCTCACATTGCTAGATCTACAGTAGGCCTACATGCAAAATTGTCAAAATGCTTGTTTCGTTGTGAGTATCCTCGTAAACACAGTCGCTTATGGCTTAAGTGAACGTAAAAAATTTAGAAAGAAAACGGATGCATATCATTACATTGGATCTATGCATTCCATGCTGTCTGTGTCATTAATGTTAATCAAAACAACAAAATTCAGGAAATTCAAAGATTAATATTATACAGTGAAGATGAAGTGTTATTTTATATTTGATTATTCCATTTTTGTTCCTGAATACTGCTGAAACTTACCTGAAAAACATAAAGCACTGTTTATTTCATTTGTATCTTTGTTATTGTATTCATCTATGTTTGTAATTTGTTTATTATTTTCTACGCAGATTCACTCCCTTACAAAATCACCCCAATCATTCTACAATGATTAATTCTTTACAAATAAAGTTATTCAAGTCATCTGGTGAAGTTGTTTTTTATTTTGCAATGTATATATTGCAGAAAAACAAAATATCGCAATGTCACATTTATTTCCAATGTTGTGCAGACCTAGTTGCAAGAGCAGCACAAAGAATTTCAATATATTTCCCAAGTCGTTCCTGTTACGTTAAGCACAGCATATAAAATGTTTAGGTTCAGAAGACTCTATGCCTTTTTCTCTCCTTGCATTCTGCAGATATCTTAATCCTTTTGGGCCCTTCTTTCTCTATACTCTTCACAAACCTCACCTGTTAGTTACAGTACTATGGATATTAGTACTTAGATTTATTTTTTGCTATTTCAATTTTCATATTTACTTGATTAATTAGTTTGTCATTATAATTTTACAATTCCTTATTTAAATGTAATCTCTGACATAGTTTGATCATCTGCCTGGACCATACTACATCAAGAATGAACCTGCTTTATGTCCTTTTATTGTTCTTTTGGTCAGCTTTCAGTAAGTAGATCACATTTCCTTTGCCTCAGATTTTGTCTATACTATAAAGATAGGAGTCCATAGAATTGTTGCTGTGTTTGAGATTCATCTGATGCATGATATAAATTACTAATATACAACGGCAGATGCATCATCAAATGGCTTTGATCTATACATTTTTTATCAGTATTCATCTGAAAAAAATATTTTAAAGTCCAAGGATAGAAGTCAATTTAATTTTTCCAAATAGTTTTTTTTTTATAATGCCATCTAATACATGCGACCCTGATTACCTTTCAATGACAGGTGCATCGTCTAATGACTTTAATCTACATATTTTACGGCCCGTGTTCTTTTTTTTTAGTGCTATTTAAAATGGGGACGAACCTTGAAATATCAGTTGCTCTATAACAGTGTTAAAACTTTTTTTTAAAACATTGTTAATTGAATTAAAGCTAAAATAAAATATAAATATTAGATCAAAAATTGTAAAGGAGAATTAGAAATGTTTTCTTCGCAACTAACTGAAATAAATTTGTGTTGAAGCACTAAAATTACTAACTGGAAAAAATGAATTCTGAATAAAACAAAATTTTAAAAACATGCAATTTCAAAAAAATTATACTATGATTAAAATGAAAAAGCACTTCAAAATATTAATAGCATTCACACATGCACCGGAAGAATGTAGAGGAGAACACATTTTGGTTTTGGCTCAATTATTTAAAAAATAATTAAGTTAGATTAATCTTTTTTTTACACAAGCAACATACACATCTCTGCTACAAATGAACACTTAGTTGTAACACTGTGCTACAACTAACCCCGCTGTGTAAAAAATATTTTAAGCCTAGCTTACAGTTGCTAGGAGTTGCTGATGTTTCAAAATGGTGCTACTGTATGTTTTAGCCAACAAGACAGTTATTAAGGTAATATAAAGTGGTGAAATACACACCCAACTCAGAAACCGAAAAAAAAAAACACATATCATGAAAAAATTTACTTCAAAATACTCTTTGTCTAGAATCTTCATGAAAACTTATCAAACCTTTCCACAAATCCGCGAGAGACTGTCTTGGCAGCGAGAGAAAATAAGCGGAAACACAACCTTGACCCTGACTAACTATGTAAAAGGTTCGTGTTACATTTAACCCCGTGTTAGGTTGTGTCCCGCGCTCCCCTACACACTGTTTTCTACGCTTACAATCCACAAATACACAAAAATCATGTATGTGTAATTTAATGAACAAATAAATGCTAAAACATTTGTATTGAGATTGTATTGAGACATAGCAATCAGCCTTAAATCGCAAGAGCTTTAAGAAAGTCAAAGACATGTGTTGGAGAATTTTATACATGAGTATATGTTGGAGAATTCATCTGTCTCACACATGAGTCCAGAAGCATGATACTAATATTAAAGGAGCTAGGCCTAAAATATGAAAGGCCCAAAATTACAGGAAACAGAGAAAAACAGGAAACAGAGAAAACAGGGTAAAGGGGACAAAATGATGGGAAACACTGAACCTGTCAAAAGTGTATGTGAGGATAGAAGTCGTCTGAGGACAGGACAGAAAAACTGGGTGAAAGGGTGTTTAAGGACAAGAGTGGAAAACCATATTTAATAAAGCGCATGCGCCAGTATGGCCACCAATAGAAATTAGACATTAATGCAGGTGTTTCTAATCGTGGTGAAGTGATAAGGAGGAGCAAAGAGAAAAAGATAACTATACGAATGTTAATTGGATACCAGAATGGACATTAAGTGACATAAATTGAGGTATAAGACCCCAATGCAGACCATTGTAAAATCAGATGCTTAGCTACCATCTCACTTTGTTGAACTGCTCAATAAAGTTATATTTCCTGAAGACCTGAAACTCTGACTCTGAAAGATTTCTTCTGAGACCTGAACCAGACATTGAAGACCTGAACCAAAGACTGAGAATTGGCCACAACATAATTGGCGAGCCAGCCAGGAGGTAGGAATCGTAGAATGGGATCCTGATGATATAAACACAGTGGAGAAGCTGAGTAGACAGAACCAAAGAACTAAAAGAGCATATGTCCCAGACCCTAAAGTTACGATTGACGCAATTGGCCAACCTAGAGGGATACCACATAAGTACAAAGCTAGAGACGAGGTAGCATCAGGACTTGAATCAATATTCGTATGGATAACGCCAAACAAAAATATGGAATGGATTAATTACATATACTACAATCAGCAGAGATTCATTAACTACACAGACCAAGCACTTGATGCCCTAGGTCAGCAATTAAAATACACCAGCAAAATGACGTGGCAAAATAGAGTAGCCCTGAATTGGTTGTTGGCAGAAAAAGGAGGAGTGTGTGTAATGTTTGGCACTGATTGTTGTACATTTATCCCAAATAATACAGCTCCAGACGGATCATTTACTAAAGCGATGAAAAAGCTGAAGGAACTAAGACAAGAGGTTGCTGAAAATGCGGGGAGAGACAGAGAATTGGGAAACTGGTTTGATTCTTTATTTGGATCCTGGAAAGAGTGGTTCATTAAGGTGGGAATAATAATAGCCGTGGGAGTTGTTGTTTTTCTCTTGTTGTTCTGTTGTGTTGTGCCTTTCTTTAGATCCATGCTAGCCAATGCAGCTGCCAAGCAGATGATTGTTGTGACACTAGAACAAGGAATTGACACCAGACGATCCAACTCACGAATACATACTATTGGCCCAGGCATGGATGAGTTGGATGACTTTCTGTAAGGGTTTGGGAGGACGAATAAGGAAAAGGGTACCTAATTACTTTTAATACATGTATGACTCTGTTTTTGATAAGAGAGGGAGATAGCCCCACTGTGTATTTTATTTTGGGGTAAAAATAGACAGAATAATTAGAATGAAGGTAGAGTAGGGAGTTAGTTAGAGGGATTTTTTGTATTTCTTTATTCTTTTATAGGGGCCCTTTTCCTGAAAATATTTACTTATGTAGCCTCTCTGATTATGTTTTACTCACACAGTATAATCTTTTTGAATATATTATATCATATGTAACAATATATAATTATACCAACTGTTCACTTATATAAACTGTGCATGAGAGGGGAAGCAAGAAGGTTTAAAGCAGGTCATTGCCCGTGGTACGAGGTAATGCAACCAGACATAAAGGGAAAAGATAAGGTTGTTTTTATCACTAATACTCACTTTATTCACTTTTTGCCTTTATATTTTGTTATATTTTGACTATATCCTGTAACAATATAGAAGACAGAAAAATTACATACATTAGGCCATTGGAACATGTCTATAAATATGGTGCAACTAGGAATTATGTGCAAGCGCGGTCATCGACTATTGAAGAAATATGAGCTGACTCAACTGGTGGTTTAAAAACCCGCTGTCTGCTCCAACACCAGATAGCGCCCACAGCAGGACTGGGGCACCTCTGGCAACGATGGAGCAACCCAGATAGCACTCCAGGCCACCGGAAGCGCCTGCGCAGTACCTCTGGCACCAATGGATAGATACTAAAATTAAAAATGTAAAAAGATGAGTTAAATGTATTGACAATTTGATTGAAAGCTTGATGTTTGACGTAACATATCCCTTGAAATGATGGTCTGACAGGAGGATGAGATCTTTTACTCTGCTCTAGCCAAGTGGGGGCGGAGATGTTTGGTCTCATTCTTCCTCCAGAGTGTACCTTTGTGATGAAGGTCTGTTGATAAAAGATGGATGGTTTATATTGACCATGTTGGATAAGAGAATAGAAGAAGAGTGGCCTGCTCATGAAGGTACATTCTGGGAAGAAAATATTTGAAGGTGGGACTAGAATAAGTCCCAAAGGGGGGATGTGTTGGAGAATTTTATACATGAGTATATGTTGGAGAATTCATCTGTCTCACACATGAGTCCAGATGCATGATACTAATATTAAAGGAGCTAGGCCTAAAATATGAAAGGCCCAAAATGACAGGAAACAGAGAAAAACAGGAAACAGAGAAAACAGGGTAAAGGGGACAAAATTATGGGAAACACTGAACCTGTCAAAAGTGTATGTGAGGATAGAAGTCGTCTGAGGACAGGACAGAAAAACAGGGTGAAAGGGTGTTTAAGGACAAGAGTGGAAAAGTACCCAAAAAGCCATATATGAAACCATATTTAATAAAGCGCATGCGCCAGTATGGCCACCAATAGAAATTAGACATTAATGCAGGTGTTTCTAATCGTGGTGAAGTGATAAGGAGGAGCAAAGAGAAAAAGATAACTATACGAATGTTAATTGGATACCAGAATGGACATTAAGTGACGTAAATTGAGGTATAAGACCCCAATGCAGACCATTGTAAAATCAGATGCTTAGCTACCATTTCACTTTAGCCCCTTTCACACAGCGCATTGAACCCGGGAAATTGCCGGCAAATTGCCGGAACGCCTTCTGTGTGAACGCAAACACGACCCGGGTTTAATGCCGGGATCGATGCCGGGTTGGGGACCTAGTAACATTGCCGTGTTCAGTCCCGGAACGCGCGCTGTGTGAACAAAAGCCGTAATAATGCCGTGTCGTAGTGATGACGCTGAAGCACGGGATCGTTCGCCAGCTGTGAAACGGTACGAAATGCGCAATTTTATGATCGAATCAGAGAAATAAATGCACAAGCGTGGTTTCTCGAGAGAGAAATCGCAGCTCATAAGCAAACTGAAGACGCTGCTGAGACATTACAAGTCACATCGATGTCACGTGTCTTTCCGGGACATACACGGGTTGTGTGTGAACGCGCTCTCTGATTCCGGCAAATCACTGGCAGTGTGAATGAACCAAAATCAAATGAACCCGGGTCAAATCCCGGGTCACTTTATCCGTGTATTTTCCGGAATCTCTGTGTGAAAGGGGCTTTTGTTGAACTGCTCAATAAAGTTATTTCTCCTGAAGACCTGAAACTCTGACTCTGAAAGATTTCTTCTGAGACCTGAACCAGACATTGAAGACCTGAACCAAAGACTGAGAATTGGCCACAACATAATGTTCCAATTTTTTCCATTATGAAGCAGCATCTACTCAGGAAACCACCTTCATTACATTTAATTAGTAATATACATTTTTCTCAACTTGAACTCGTAATGGAATGTGCTGCCTATTACAGTGTCTGATATAATGTTTCATATATTCAGATAGTACCAGCTCCTTCCTTATCTACAACGAGGACCACAACAAATGTGTGTATGCCGCGAGTGCTACTGTAGTGCTGACTGCGCCATGCGACGCATCTTTCACAGCTCAGCATTTCCAATGGATTTCCTCTTCACGAATCATCAGCCTTGCTTTTAGTCTCTGCTTGGAGGCCGAGAAGATCGAAGACAGGTCCAAAGTTATCCTTCTGCCCTGCAATGAATCTAACCCCGGACAAACCTGGGAATGTAATGATGAGACCTTGCTTGTGTTGAAGGGACATCCACTGCACTTGAACTATGAAGATTGTGATGAGCCAAATATGATGCTGTTTAATGAAACAGGTGTTTGGAGTCGCTGGCTGATTTATGGGACCGATGAAAATTTGTGTTCTCGTGGATATCAAGGTATGACAACCAAACATCCACCTAACAGCCATTAAAACCTTTATAATAATGGCTGCCAAAATGTTAAATTCATATCCAATATGCCTATTGTGAATTTCCCTGTATGATGTTAGCATTTGTTTAACTAGGTGGGAACCGGTGCTGGCGGGTTAAAGCGAGAATAAAACACTGGTTTTAATTTGGATACATGAAAGACGGAATGAATTCTCCTGTATGCATTAGGAAGTTTGAGTCGGACTGCCACCGGACTAAGGATCTTGATGACAGTAAACGGGCCGATAAATTTGGGAGCTAGCTAATTAGAGACGGAACGGAGTGGAATGTTCTTAGTTGAAAGCCACACTTTTTGACCAACGACGTATACGGGAGGCTTCGACTGGTGGAGATCAGCCTTGGCCTTGGTGCGCACCCCCACCTGGAGCAGAGTCTCACGGGCACTGGTCCATGTGCGATGACACCTCTTGACGAAAGTGTGGGCAGAGGGGACCGCGACTTTGGATTCCAGGGTAGGAAAAACTGGTGGCTGATAACCTAAGCTACACTCAAACGGAGATAGGCCCGTGGATGACACTGGTAACGAGTTATGAGCGTACTCAACCATTGAGAGCTGCTGACTCCAGGAGGATGAAACCCAGAGGGCAGACTGACAGTCGCCCCCAGTAATTTACAAAATTCTCGCCAAAATTTTGACACAAACTGGGGCCCCCTGTCGGAAACCACGTCTATTGGGAGGCCATGTAAGCAAAAAACGTAGTCTACCACAGCCACCGCGCTCTCCTTGGCAGAGTGTAATTTAGGCAAGGGAATAAAATGAGCCGCCTTCGAGAACCGGTCCACTACGGTCAAAACAACCGTCTTGCCCTGGGAGGGCGGTGATAAAATCTAGTGCAATGTGGGACCAGGGTCTCGAAGGGACAGACAGCGGTTGGAGTAACCCATCCGGGGGTCGATTGGAAGTCTTACCAGTGGCACAAACCGAGCAAGCCAAGACAAAATTGCGAACGTCACGAGCCATAAGTGGTCACCAGAATCGTTGCTTGACCAAAAAACTGGTGCAATTAACTCCTGGGTGACAAGCCACGTTAGAACAATGCCCCCACTGAATAACGTCAGACTGTAATCCCCCCGGTACAAATAAACAGTTCGGCGGGCCACCGGGTGGAGGCGTTACCCCTTCTAAGGCCGTCTTGACCTTCGGCTCGATCTCCCATGTGAGTGTGGAGAAAAATAGGGTCTCGGGCAAAATGCACTCGGGAGTAGACGGGCGTTCGGAACGGTCAAAAATGCGCGATAAAGAATCAGGTTTGATGTTCTTGGAACCTTGGCGGTACGAAAGAGTAAAATCAAAACGTCCGAAAAAAAGTGCCCACCGAGCCTGCCTGGAGTTCAATCTTTTGGCGGTTTTAATGTATTCCAGATTCTTGTGGTCGGTCCAGACGATAAAAGGTACCCCCGACCCTTCTAACCAGTGACGCCATTCTTCCAACTCTAACTTGACTGCCAACAACTCTCTGTTACCAAAGTCATAATTGCGTTCGGCAGGGGACAAACGATGAGACAAAAACGCGCACGGATGCATCCTGTCGTCTGTGGGAGAACGCTGGGATATCACTGCACCTACCCCCACCTCTGACGCGTCGACCTCCACCACGAACTGACGTGATGTATCGGGGCAATGAGGATGGGGACTGAAACAAAGCGGCCTTTCAGTTTGGCAAACGCAGCCTCAGCTCAGCCTCAGTAGCCTCAGTACGATGTACTGAAAACTTTTCTCTTTTTTTTAAACTAAAGAGCAACAAAAAAATGTCAGCTATAGCTTTTCTATTATATATAAATATTACACTGACTTAACACACTTTATTACAAAAATTACATTTCGTACATTTTTTTTTTTTTATCATTTCCCTGTTTTATTAACTACCAATACATCATCACCATCCATTTCACTGCCATCATATATTTTGTGTATTTCTGTGCTCCATTGTCTCTACAAATGTGTCAAAGAGAAAGCTGCAGTTGTGGTCTCAAAATGACCAGGAACAAAACAAAGCTAACAGGCATTTAATTAAAGATTATTTTTTGCAATATGTTGTCTCAACAGCATATTTCCTTTCAACTTTCATGCACCATTCAGTTTCACTTCTTTTATCACTGCTTGTATTGGTTGCATAGATCAGCAAATTTGTTTAATGTAAATCAGATTAAATAAGAAATCTGCATTGCACTCACAGACCTTCATTTCATATAGTTGTGTATTAACTGTAAACAGTTGTTTTATTTGAAATTACCATTATGGTGATCAGTTTTTCCATTTGGTTGTATTTACTTTTCATAATGAAACTCAACCAGTCTGTTAATGTTGTTGAAGGGTGAACAGTGGTCATGGAGGTGATGGGCTTTATACCACCAACTTGTGCTCTCAATTTTTTTAACCAATAGACTACACCACTCAGAAGCATCTTTATCCTCCAATCGTAACATATTATGTGCTTCTGTAAAGCTATATAATCTTTATCCCTCTACTCTGATTTGTGCAGCAGCTCTGACAAGTAAAAAGGCAAGTCTTTGATTATTTCTATGTTTTGAAAAAAAGCAAATTTGGCTTATAATATATTAATAAATTATAATATGTAATGTATAATGTGTTAATGAATTGCTATATAAATAATTATATTTAGCATATGCAAAATTCTGAATGTGCTTGTTTTCAGCTGTTGCAGATCGAATTTAATGAGGGAACTTTCAAGTCATTAAAATTAAACTTGGCCAATATTTGCTATTGATTAGCTGAAATTAAGATGCAATATGTAATTCATGATGTTAAGCAAGTTGCCTTAATATGTTGTAATTTAGTTGGAACAAGCATGTCTGACAGCGTCCCGGGATATGAAGGAACTTCGGGCGGCGGAGACGGTAAAAAGCACAAAACAAAATTAATTGCTTTAATTTTTTACTACATATTATTACATTTGTAGGTCATTATTATATCATATATCATTATTATTGCAATAATTAATAGGGCTCCTATAATATAACTTGTTTTTTTCAGATATAGGACATAAAAGTGGCATAACATTCAGAAATTGGGGCTTGATAAAATGTATGTTTTTGAAATGAGTCTTTTCTGCTCATCAATGCTGCATTTATTTAATAAAAAATTGTGAAATATTATTACAATGTTTCCTATTTGAATATATTGTCAGATGTAATTTATTCCTGTGATGTCACATGATCCTTCAGAAATAATTCTAATATGCTGATTTGCTGATCAAGAAACATTTTTTATTATTATCAATGTTAAAAACAGTTATGCCGCTTCATATTTTTGTTATCATATTCTTTGGTGAACAGAAGAACAGCATTTATTTGAGATTGAAATCTTTTGTAACAATGTAAAACTCTTGACTATCACTCTTGATCCATTTCATACATTTTTGCTGAATAAATGTATTATTTTTATTTATTTTTAAATCTTAATGACCAGAATGTTTGAAAGGTAGAGTAGGCCTATATGCTATTTTAATAAATGATAAATTATTAGGAAAAAATATGCATTGTATCAGTAGCTATGGATCCAATTAGATGAAAACTTTGTTTTTCATCTATTCATACTTTTATGGGTGAAACAATCGGAAATGAAAGAAAAGCGGATGATGTGCTGACTTTCATGGTTGCAATTGTATAGCTTTTAGATTCCTGCATAAAGTAACAGAATTTGGACGTTGAATGTGTTGCTAAAGTTATAACCACTGGTCTCTTATGAACGTCACTGATGTGTTCCTCTTGTAACAGGTGCGTATCTTCCTCCTCCAATGCCCTCTGTGCCGATGCCTGTGCCTGAAGCCTCCAGCCATCCAGAATGGCAGTACGTTTTATCTCTGTATAGATTAAGTGATAAATATATTGCTTTCAATGCAGCTTCACATTAATAAACAGAAAAATAACATTGGGGCTGTTCACACAGAATGTGTTTTAGGTTTTTACATTACACTGCGCTACTTTTCCGTTGTTTTTTTCATGTAACCGCACAGGGACCATAATGCAACCATTGCGCTCGCGTCTAGTGCATGATGTGGTTTTCTAAAAAAGGTGCGCTCAAGTTAAAAGTAGTTCAATGTGTCTCTAAACCTTTCTCTTTTTTCCTTCCACTTACCCGCTTTTTTTTTACATCAATAAATTATTCTGTGTAAACCAGCCCTAATGTTGCAAAATTCATCAGTTATAAAGGAAGTTTATTTCAGCTATAAGTAGCTACAGACAACAATAGTGTCATGAATTCAGCTAAAATGTGGTTCTCATCTTCTTCTCATGGAAATAAGCCCCAGGGCTTTATTGTGTTATCCTGACTTTGTTTTGTTTCTTTTAATGTATGATGCAAAGATGTATTGTATTTTAAACAAAATGGTCAAATAAATCAAATCAAAAAAAAAAAAAAAAACTGAAAGTGCCAGTGCAGTAAATTGATAATATTGCTGAATATGAGTTAAAGGGACACTAAGTAGGAATTTCTCCCATCTAGTGGTGAAACTGTATTTTGCATTCAAACGAATAATGCTCTCCAGCGCCTCACTTTTTCAAATGCGCGTTGCATCTACGGTAGACGTTATGTACCAAAAAGCTATGACAGGATGTCTTATAATAGCACTTCGAGTTTTTCTTCGGGTGAACAGGTTTGTTATTTAAAACAAACTGAAACTTGAATCAACGAAAAAAAGAATGTTACAGTATAAATTACTGACTGTGAAAAACATTAACTATGGTAGTTAGTAGTAATGCCGCCTTTATTCGTTATATTTTTGAAGTACGTGCACTGTTAGATATCATCATCATCCGTGCCTTCTCTAACGTTACTTTACTCAATAGCTGCTATTCATCAAAGAGCCTGTTTAACTTACTATGAATAGATAAATAGATATAACTATAAATGTTCTACTATCTATATAATAAAGTTCACAACCAAGCAATGAAAAATAAGCTTGTAATTAAGACCGTAACATTGACTTACCTGTCGAGAAAAAGGCAGGCAACTTTAGCATCTCTTGTTTTGAAAGCTTTCTCCTGCATTAGCTATCCCGACATTAACCCTTGTTTTTGTAATCTCCGGTCACGTTTCCTTTTACGGTCTATTTTGGACTTTTTCGATGACGAGGACTCCTTATTCTGTGACTCGTATGAATGAGCGGTGTATAAATAACCGTGCAGTGCATCCTTTTAAACTTGCCGCGGCAGTGACAAGCGCCTCTCACTGCTTTGCTCCTCCGCTACTGCTGGCTTCAGTCACGTGACGCTGTCCCTTTTTGTCCCTCTCTGCTATTAAAGTTTTTCAAGATGGCGGAACTACATGGAAGCCTCCGTGGACCTACCCGTCCCATAAAGATAATAAATTCTTCGTTTACGAGGATTAGTCTGATCATTGGCATAGGTATTTGTACACCATTGAGGGCATATTTATGAATAAAAATATTGATTTGAGATAATAAAATACCTAAAAAGCTACTTATTGTCCCTTTAAAGTACTTTTTATAGATTAAAAAGCAAGCTATACTCCATGCAAAGAGACTACTCATAACCAGAGTTATCTCTGTTTCAGATGTCTTAATTTCTCAAACTGACTCCTGTTGCACGTAATTCAACATTCATGTATATTAATATTTTCTTGTTAGCGACAACATTCCTTCCATCTCAGAGGGAAGAGCATGGGAAGCTTTTGAAGATTACGTCTCCAGCAAGTGCTGCTATAGTTCTGGCCCCGTCAGAGATGGAGTTATAACCAACATGGAGTCCTTTGCCACTTACAGGGTGAGACGTGAATCATTTCCATTTTGAGCATAGTGATAACCATCATTCTGTGTATTAGTAGACATGCATGAGTCTTGTTTTGGCTTTATAGAGCCGAATGTGTTTAGCAATATCAATCTGAGGTCTGTCTTTTTGTCCTGCTTCTGTTCTCAGTATCGTTTGGAGACGTTCACAGAGGCCAGATCTACTGAATTGTGTCAGGAGCCTTACAGAGGTACCAAAAGTTAATCGAGTCTATCATTAGTGGTGCAAGCATCACCATCACTATTGCTAATACTTGGAATTAGAGATTTAAACAGACCTCTATATATCTTTTGTGATAAACAGATATGAATGATATCTCAAACTGTGCAGCTTATTGAGTAGATCTGTGCTATTAGAAAATGGAAAAATTCCTTGGATTTACATGGGAGGGACTAAATAGGGAAAGAATATCATAAGCTATGTTTCCATCATCGTATTTTAATGCGAAATTTGGGTTATCACATAAAAAAAATGTTGGATGGTAACGCCAAGATGTGCATAAATTCTAAAAATGTGCAAAAAACCTTACATGAGGAGACGCTCATAAACTGAGATGAAACCAGATTTACTGAATAAACCCATTGATGCACAACAAAACTCATGTGACTGCCTCAACAGAGGATGTGATTGGATCACTGGACTAGCCAGCAGACCAATCTCATCGCACAGCATCTCAAATGTTGGTTTGATCATTCTGAAATGCCTGAAACAAAGTCTGTCATCAAAATGATTTGGGATGATTACCTTCCAGAACGTTCACTGAGTGCAACTTTCCTGGATCAACATCTTTGTTAATCCTGGAACAACATTCCAATCAACCAATCAGATTTGGACAAGTTTACCGTTTATGTCACATCTAGGCTTACAACCAGGATTAAGTGCTTCTACATCAGTGTTATTCACTATCATTTAGCACAATATGTTAACCTATGAACGCGTTCCTCGATTGCATTCCCAAACACCAGGCAAGACAGCGTTTGATGCGTTTCGTCTGTCAGTCGTTTTTATTACAGACGTTTTGCACCAATTTCCAAGGAGACTATAAAGACTCGGGAATGGACATTTTTGACTTGGGCCAGTAAGCAACCACCCATAACACCCTAGTAATGAGCTAAAAACACTATAGCAACAGGTTTTGTGCAGTTAAAATTTTAGAAAATTAAATCTAAACCTTGTTCCCTGGCTAAATCATTGCCTAAACTCTTTTGCAGGGCAGCGTGTCGATGCTGGGATTCAGCTTGCTCCTGGACTGTGGGAGATTGCAGCTCAACCTCCGTCCTACTTTACTAAGCACAAGGACACCATTAGAGTGCCCTACACTTCCTCAGTCAAGGTTTGATCACTCAAGATCCACAAGAAGGGTTCAAACAACAGAATGTGCAGCAACTATCAGAACATTTTTGTATGAAACACCACAATCTATGGAGCTTTGTTAGCACTACATTTTAAAGTGCCCCTATTATGCTTAAGGGTTCCTCATTTTGTTTTGGAGGTCTCCTACAATAGGTTTAAATGCATTCAAGGTCAAAAACACACTTTCATTTTTGCATAATATACTTTGCAACGTCACCTCCTTTCTTGTCTGAAATGGTTCGATCAAGGATTCGGTCTCGATCAAGGACTGTGCCTTCTCGACATGTCGACATCATGAACCAAACTCTTCCAGTCTCAGCGACAACTAGTGTTTGTGGATCAAAGTAGACGTTGTTCTCCAACAGCCAATGAAGACCATACACTGGCATTATGCAAATTAGTTACAAACCTACATAGGTTCGAGCTAATACTGGAATTACTGACGACTCGTTTCAGTCAGTTCAGAATCGGTTCTTTCGTTTGAGAGACAATAACTTAATTTATCATGACCTTTGAAACTTTGCAGACCTTTTACAAAAAGCTAAATTACACATTACATGAAAGGTAATATCCGAAAAAGCATAATAGGGGAACATTAAGATCTAATTTACATAGTCCAGATACTGGAAAGTAAACAATAGTTTTTTTGTTGTACCCTAGAAATGTGAACCATGCGGTGGATTGGGAGTGAAACCCTGTTCTTCTTGCTTTGGAACTGGAAGAGTAAGTGACGATTGACTGGCAAACACCAGGCCAGTTTTACCAGGCTTTTTATTATTCACTCAGTTGTTTTTGGTATACATGGCTATTATAGGAGGTCATATAATGGGACGTAAATCTAGAGACACTTTTATTTGTGTCTTTATGCAGAAAGTGTGCTCCCAGTGTTACGGTTCTGGTCGATGTCCTGATAACACGGCCTGCTATAATTGTAACTGTAGTGGACATGAAATGTAAGTCTGCCATTCTGTAGTAACTGTTTGTACTATTCTAGCTTTTGAGAAAGGAACACATCCATTGGTCTTTTTTTTTTATTTATTTTTTATGAAATTTAAATAGGACTTACTTTTTCCACTCTTCAGCCTTTTCCTTAATTTGGTCTTTTTGACCAATTCATAAGAATCAAAAGAACTGAGACATTTGTTCACATCTCAGAATGGCTGCTGTTAGAAAAAATAGAAAAAAGGTGTTTGTGTATTATTTTGCACCAACCAACCAGTCTTTTACTCTCATCATATTTGATTCAAGCTGCCATAGAGCCCTTTATGTCCTGAACATGTTTTACTAATTTTACTACTTTTATCTGAGTGTTTGTCTGGCAACTTCCAGATGTAGATCATGTAACGGCTGCGGCTTGAAGAAGTGTAACACCTGTGATGGAAAGGGAAAGCTACTCGTCTTCGTCAGTCTCAAAGTCAAATGGTCACATATTCACTGATAATACTAACCCTATGCACTCTGTCAAAGTGAACTGTCTCATTCTGAAAGCTACTTTTTGGATAATTTCAGGAGCACTGAGAAGGATGAATACGTAGTGCAAGATTCGAGCGGTCTGAGACTGGAAAAGCTGGTGAAGGTTTCAGGGAAGGAGCTCTTCAGAGACGCCCAGATTATGGTAGGAACAGATGTGCAGACAATTAAAGATAAAAGAAAGAATAATAAAGAGGCCAAAGATGATAAAAACGTGATTGAATGTTTACTGTAGGTCTATCCAGTGCTGGGTTTCCCTGATGTTTCTGTTGCACAAGCGTCTGAGCGTTTAATAAGAGACCATCGGGTGAAATATACCAAGAACTCCCACATATTACAGCAGGTACCTGATGTGTTTTATTCACAATTTTAACCTATAATTTAGAAATTTTCCATATTCAATAATAATAATAATGCTAAAGTTTTGCCATGTAATTATCAGTCTGTCTATGACAGTAGACTTGGTCATGTTTACTTGCACTATAATATTTAGATTTGAATAAAAATTCAGTCATGTAAACTGATGTGCATGTCAACATGATTCCACAATACTGATGAAACCTGAATCTGGTTCTGTAATTCAATATTTCCTTGTTCCAGAGGCAGACAATCGAGCTCATTACCATAACAAAGGTGAACTACACTTGGAAAGAGAAGCCCTATGTTTACTATGTGTATGGAAATGAGTTGAAAGTGAACGCTGAGGACTATCCCGCAACCTGCTGCTGCTGTTGTGTGATGTAATGTTCATTCCAGACCTGTACATCCAAACATCATAACCACTGACTGTACATCCAACATTCATCACCTCAAACTCAACGCACAAAATAAAACCAGAGTCAGAGATGGCTATTTTAGGGAAAGAATGATCAAAACTAATTTCCTACTAGATCAGGTGTTCCAGTGTTTAGCTTCTACCTGCTTCAGCAAATCTGCCAGGACGTTTCTAGCAGAGCCAGACTGCAGTACTGGCAACAAGAGGCCAGTTTAGTGGATGTCAACGGAGAAGATATACTTAGATCTTTCAATGCCAGTTTAATATAATTTTCTGAGGGAAAGTTCCACAATATAGCCTACAGTAAATGTGATATAATGTAAGTCTGTTGTGAGATTGTCTTTTGTCCATGTTAAGTTACCGTAGTTTGGGTATGCTAACCACTAGACGGCACTGTATGACTATTATTGATGGAGTCCAACGGATGGCTTATGCTACTCTGTGTTGCAGTAAAATAATAAAAACGCTCTTGAATAAAGACAATGAGCCGTGTCTTACCCGATAACATGACATGGTGTCAGAATTAAGGACTTCACGCCGACATTAAGAGAAAAATGGCAAAGTTTGGACCTCCCGAGCTGTTCGATTTCTCGCAGCCAGCGGAGTGGCTTACATGGCGGCAGAGATTCTCCCGGTTTAGAGTCGCATCGAAACTGGACAAAGAGAGCAGTGAAGTATGGACAGTATGCTAGTAACTTGTTGGGCAAGGCAGTGGCAAAGCACATGGGTCTGGTAGCAAGAGTCAATGCTATCACTAGTGACGTAACAAGCGATGTGTTCGGGGAAATAGGACTACTGAACTGTGAGCCTGTTAAGATCGAGCTGACTGAGGAAGCAGTCCCGTACAGCGTCAACACGCCACGCAGAGTTCCGTTTCCGCTCCTTCCAAAAGTAGAGAAAGAGCTAAAGCGTATGCTGAGCCTCGAGATCATTGAGGAAGTTACAGAGCCGACAGACTGGTGTGCCCCAATTGTGCCCGCTCCAAAACGCAACAAGGATGAGGTCAGAGTGTGTGTGGATTTGAAACGCTTGAACAAGGGAGTGAAGCGTGAACGTTATATTTTGCCCACACTGGACGATATAACACCTAAGCTGGCAGGAGCCAAGGTTTTCTCCACTCTGGATGCCTCTAGCGGGTTCTGGCAAATTCCATTGGACCCCAGCTGCCAAAGATTGACAACCTTCATTACCCCAATGGGCCGGTTTTGCTTCAAACGTCTGCCATTTGGCATAACATCAGCGCCTGAGATTTTCCAGCGGCTGATGACCGACCTGCTCAAAGACCTAGAAGGGACTGTCGTTGTAATGGATGATATCCTGGTTTACGGATCTACAAAAGAGGAACATGACCGCCATCTCGACGCGGTGTTGCGGACGGTTAAGGCGTCCGGTCTCAAGCTCAACAGGGCCAAGTGTCACTTTGGAAAGACTGAACTGCAGTTCTTTGGACACATCATTAGCGCGGATGATGTGAAGCCTGATGAGAGCAAAGTGGAGGCTATCGCTCAGATGTCCAGCCCCTCCAACGTGGAGCAGATGCGGCAAGTGCTCGGACTGGTTAACTATGTTGGAAAATTCCTGCCAGGCCTGTCTACGGTGTTGCATCCACTCACTAACCTGCTCAAGAGAGAGACTGCGTGGGTTTGGGGTGAGCCTCAGGAGCAAGCATTTAACAAAGCAAAAGCAATGCTCATGGCTGCACCAGCTCTTTGTTATTACGACGCCAACAAACCAACAGTGGTCAGTGCCGACGCCAGCAGTTATGGCCTTGGTGCTGCCCTGTTGCAAGACCACGATGGAGAGTTGCGGCCCATTGCCTTTTGCTCGCGCACACTCACTGATGCGGAGAAGAGATATTCGCAAATCGAAAAGGAGTGTCTGGCATCTGTCTGGGCTTGTGAACGTTTCGCCCGCTACATCCAAGGTAAGGGCCGAGTCCGTTTACAAACTGACCACAAGCCACTGGTGCCATTGATCAACTCATACGATCTGGACAAAACGCCACTACGATGTCAGAGACTGCTTATGCGCCTCATGCAATTCAATGTTACTGCTGAACATGTTCCCGGTAAGCAGCTAGTAGTCGTAGATACACTCTCCAGACATCCACTGGAAGACAGTTACGTGCCTGAAACAGAAACGCAAGTAAAGGCATATGTGAACACTATGGTGGCTAGCAGACCAATCAAGTCATCCAAGCTCGAGGAAATTCGCAAAGTCACACAAAGCGATGCTGAACTTCAAAAAGTAATCACATTCATCAGAAAAGGGTGGCCTCGCAAAATGGTGGAGGGCTCACCACTGCGTGGATACTATGCAGCCAGAAGTCACTTATCAGAGTCGGACAGTCTGGTCCTATATCACGACCGCATAGTAGTTCCAGCAGTACTCAGAGCTGGGGTCCTGGACCAACTGCACGAAGGTCACCAGGGCCTCACCAAGTGTCGGGAGCGAGCCAAGTTGACAGTTTGGTGGCCAAACATCGGAGCACAGATCACAAACAAAGTGAAATTATGTGACTTTTGCAGAGAGTACAAACCTACACAAAGACTTGAACCACTGGTAACCACTACCCTGCCCAGTGGCCCATGGCAAAGGATTGCCGTTGACCTTTTCGAGTTAGAGGGTAAGACTTTTCTTGTCGCTGTCGATTATTTCTCTAGAGACATTGAGATTGCTTCCCTCACCACCATGACCAGCAAGCAGGTTATTAACAAGCTCAAGCATATTTTTGTGAGATGGGGCATCCCGCTAGAACTGGTCAGTGACAACGGGACACAGTTCACATCAGCAGAGTTCCAAGATTTCAAACAGAGGTATGGTTCAGACTGCAGTACTGGCAACAAGAGGCCAGTTTAGTGGATGTCAACGGAGAAGATATACTTAGATCTTTCAATGCCAGTTTAATATAATTTTCTGAGGGAAAGTTCCACAATATAGCCTACAGTAAATGTGATATAATGTAAGTCTGTTGTGAGATTGTCTTTTGTCCATGTTAAGTTACCGTAGTTTGGGTATGCTAACCACTAGAGGTCACTGTATGACTATTATTGATGGAGTCCAACGGATGGCTTATGCTACTCTGTGTTGCAGTAAAATAATAAAAACGCTCTTGAATAAAGACAACGAGCCGTGTCTTACCTGATAACATAACAAAGTCTAAATAAAATGTGAGCTTTGTAACACGAGTTTGTACTTTTTTTACTTTTGAAAAAACTTTTATAATGTTAATTTAATCATGAGACTTCTTTCAGCACACTTCAAGTGTAAGCTTCAAAAGTGAAAAACTACTCAGAAATAACTTGTTTCTAAAAATAGTTTAAATGGAATGGCTGGAGAAGTGTTAATCAGCGACCAAATATTTGAAGATAAATTGCTGATGTGAGTTTGAATCAATAGAATCTGTTTGAATGTAAAGTAAATACATTAACTCTTTAATGTGCATTGTAACCGCACGTTTGACCTTTTTCGCGATCAAATTGCTGTAATTAAAACTCGCCAAACTTAATTTTTGGCTCTTTGTCAAGTCAAGTATATTTGTATAGCGCTTTTCACAATACAGATTGTATCAAAGCAGCTTCACAGTATTAAATTAAAATGATACAACAAGGTTTGTTTCTAGTGGAATTTATTGATTGATAAAATCAAATTAAATATCCCCAGAATATCCCCAACTGAGCAAGCCAAAGGCAACAGTGGCAAGGAACCGAAAAACTCCATCAAGTGACCTAATGGTGTCCTAAAACTCCATCAGGTGACCCAATGGAGAAAACAAAACCTTGGGAGAACCCAGGCTCAGTCGGGGGCCAGTTCTCCTCTGGCATTTATGAACTAGAGGCCGGATTGTAGTTTGAACTGTAAGATTAAAAATATTATATGAATGCCTGGCTGAAGAGATGCGACTTTAATCTAGTTTTAAACTGGGAGAGCGAGTCTGAGCAACGAACACTATAAGGAAGGCTATTCCAGAGTTTTGGGGCTAAATGTGAAAATGCTCTCCCTCCTTTGGTGGTTCTGGATATCCTAGGTATGACCAAAAGCCTTGAATTTAGTGATCTTAAAGAGCGCGATGGATTATAGGGCGATAGAAGATCCGTTAAATAGACTGGAGCTAAGCCGTTTAGGGCTTTATAAGTCAGTAGCAATACCTTGTAATTAATACGGAACTTTATAGGTAACCAATGCAGTGATGATAAAATCGGTGTTATATGATCATATTTTCTTGATCTAGTAAGAACTCTAGCGGCGGCATTTTGGACTAACTGTAGCTTGTTTATTGAGGATGCAGGACAACCTGCTAATAAAGCATTACAGTAATCTAGTCTCGAGGTCATGAATGCATGGACTAACTTTTCTGCATCAGAAACTGATAGCATATTACGTAGCTTAGCAATGTTTCTAAGGTGGAAAAAGGCAGTTTTTGTAACATATGAAATATGATTTTCGAAAGACAGGTTGCAATCGAGTATAACACCCAGGTCTTTTACTGTAGAGGATAAAGTAACAGGACATCCTACGATGTTAAAGTTGTATTGCGAGAGGTTTTGTGGGCGGTTTTTTGAACCGATGATTAGTACCTCTGTTTTGTCTGGATTTAATAAAAGAAAATTACGCGTCATCCAATCTTTTATATCTTTAACACACTCTGTCAATTTGGATAATTTAGCGTTTTCATCTGGCCGTGATGAAATATATATTTGAGTGTCATCAGCATAACAATGGAAACTAATTCCATGTTTCCTTATAATATTTCCAAGTGGCATCATATATACTGAGAATAACAGAGGACCTAACACAGATCCCTGCGGCAATCAGTTTACTGGAGTTATGATCTCCATTTAAATAGACAAAATGGTAGCGGTCAGATAAGTATGATCTGAACCAGCTTAATGCTTGTCCTTGAACTCCAGTATAATTTTGTAGTCGATCTAAGAGTATTGTGTGATCTATAGTATCGAACGCAGCACTAAGATCAAGTAAAACTAGTATTGAGATACAGCCTTGGTCAGAAGCTAAAAGTAAATCATTTGTGATTTTAACGAGCGCAGTTTCTGTGCCTGAATCCTGACTGAAACTTTGTCCATAATACCCTTCATTGAAAAGACTGTGTAATGGCAATTATATCCACTGGGTGGCCATGCTGCTAAAGTATATAGTTGCTGAGAAGCTGAAACAAACCCGGACGTGTATTAACGCGACACCTCTCTACTGGCTGAAATTGACGCTTAAAGTTGAGACTTTTTTTTTTTTTTTTTTAAGCGGATTTCATGTTATAGGTGCAAAGGGGGGACCAACTTAATATTAATGTCTATTTGTTTAGAATAAAGTCACTTTTGTTGTAATGATCGGGTGTATAATAAGTTGTGTAAATGATAAGTTGTTCCTTATCAACAAAAACCAATGCCAATGCCTTGTTACCATATCATATCAATAATTTGTTTTATTATATTTCTATAAATTACATTGACTATTTGTCTTTTACCATACATTTTATACAGATTGTCACTCGATCTTTTATTTATGTTTATTATTTATATTATCATCATTTATTTTGTTTTGTTGTATTTGTTTATTTACTTTACATTTTATTAGATTGTTATTATATTAAGTTGACTGCACTTTTTACAATGCATTTATGTTATAATTAGAACGTGTTTTTTAATGATTTTTTTTTTACTAATTCATTGATAATGTTAATGTTTTTATATGAAAAAACTTCAACTTCAGTTGCACAAATGAAAAATTCCATTAATGCCTAATACTTGTCAGTTCATGCCGAGAATTGCCCTAAATGGGCAAGTCAACTGGCTGGTTGATTTGTGTGTCCGCTTAGTGAATGGGTCATCTGAACACCTGAAAAGTTGCTAAATGAGGTGTCAAGAACACAATTTTAGCAACAAAAAAAAAGTATATATATATAAAAAAAAGTGTGACTGTTAAAAGGTTAATATTCTAAGATGTTCTAATTTGTTCAAACTTTACTGTTTCAGCAACTTCGTTAGACTTAAAAACAAATGAGAAACTAACAATGTTAGAAACTAACTTCACTGTAAACACCAACATTAAATGTAAAATGAGCTTTAAGAGCAGAGAGCAGCTCCTACTCATTCCTCTCGGACTGGTAAATTTGCCCTTACAATCAACTCACTAATTATCACCTGGTATACTTTGATTAAAGATGAAAGATAACAAATATTAAGGTCCCACATCATGCTTTAAAATGCAGTAAATAGTGTTTATGACGAAACATGAATAAGAATTGAGTTTTCCCTGGTTTTCGTTTTAGGACATTAAGACACATTAAATGTTTTAATGTGCCCTGACTCTTCTGAGAACACACTGGTTTACTTGTCTTGAATTATTGTCATTCACTTGTTTCTTTTCTTGGTTGTTTGCATTAACACATTCACAGATTCTTCTCAGTGCGCACAGCTAAACACATAGTATTTCCTTCCTTACATGTAAAATCTATTTTTTGTTTAAGATTTTGTCTGACTTAGTATGATTAGTGGTTTTGCTTTTATTACATGCAAATGACAAGTACCAGTCTTTAGCACAGGAAATGTGAAGGAGAAGAACTGAAGAGAGAAACTGAACCAGTGCAAGAAAAATAGTTTGAGGCACGATGAAGCTCCTTTTTCAGGACCTTTTGCTGATTGTAATATTAGCTTTACATAAATACATTATTTTATCCCATGTTTTATTTTTAACTTAAAGTGTACAGGGAATGCATCACTATATTTATGATAAACTATTGTAATTGGTCATATATCTTATACAGAGAAATGTCAGACAGCAGAAGAGAACATTCCGATTGATATCAATCTGAGGAATATCGATGTGAGTGATGTTATTAAGGTTCAAAAGATTTGTAGCCTAATCATATTCTGTTGTAATATTTTAAGTTTATAATATATATATATATATATATATATATATATATATATATATATATATATATATATATATATATATATCAGATATTATAATAGTTGTTACGTTTTTTTTCCCAACTAAACACTGTATATAGCTGCTGAGACTAAATTGATTTTTTTTTTCTGTTAGCCCTTCAGATCTAGCATAGACAAATAATGTACATTTTATTTGTGTTTTTATGTGTCTTTACTGGATAAGTGGTTATTACTCTGAGGAAGGTATGCAACAATCTGATGTTGTTGGGTTTAAAAAAAATTGAAAGAGCTTTGTTTAAGTGTGAAATGAAGTTGAAGTCATTCAGCCATTAATTCTGATGTCTTTCTTTAATAAAATAATTTAAAAGCAAAATTAATCACTTTCCTCACAACAACATCATTGTCTGTCTGGCTTCCTACTAACACATGGTTATTGATTATTAAAGTTACATCTATTGCATTAAAGTCACCCTCATATGTCTGCACCTCTCCACCACATTGTGAAGTCGGGAGAGCTATATATGCCTCACCTCCCCTCCATCAGCCTGCCTCCTCATTATCCACCCTCACCTCTTCTACAAGCCTAACAAAGGACCAGGTAAGAAGTGAACTACAGAGAATCAAAGTGAGAAAAGCTACAGGGCCAGACGGTATTTGCTCCAGACTGCTCAAGGACTGTGCAGACCAGCTTTGTCAGGTGGTTCTGTACATTATTAACCGGAGCCTTTGTCTAGAGAAAGTTACTGTTCTGTGGAAAACTTTCTGTGTGGTTCCAGTACCGAAGATTGCACATCCGAGGGAGCCTAACCATTTCAGACCTGTGGTGTTAACTTCTCACTTGATGAAAATCATAGAGAGGCTGATATTGAACCTACGACCCCTGGTGAGCCCGAAGATAGACCCCCTCCAGTTTGCATACAAACCAGGCATTGGGGTGGACGATGCTGTCATCTACTGGCTGCACAGATCCCTCTTGCACCTCGAGGAGCCCAGAGGCACTGTGAGGGTCACGTTCTTTGATGTTTCTAGTGCCTTTAATACAACCATCGCTGCTCAAAGGGAAGTTGGAGGAGGCGGGGGTTGACAGTCAATGAGACAGTTGAGGCCTTAGATAGCTCCTTTAGTCAGAGACTGTTGCACGCCCGGTGTAAGAAGGAGCGCTACCGAAGATCCTTTGTTCCGACAGCATCTAGTCCTTTTAATATTAGCATATCTATTGACAATACCATGGTACCTGTTTTATTTTTGGGGGGATTTTTTTTATTTTTTTATTTAAATATTTTTCATTTATATTTAATGGTCTGTTATTACGCTTTTTTGGTCTTCCTACATAATTTATCTTTGGAATATACACTCACCTAAAGGATTATTAGGAACACCTGTTCAATTTCTCATTAATGCAATTATCTAATCAACCAATCACATGGCAGTTGCTTCAATGCATTTAGGGGTGTGGTCCTGGTCAAGACAATCTCCTGAACTCCAAACTGAATGTCAGAATGGGAAAGAAAGGTGATTTAAGCAATTTTGAGCGTGGCACGGTTGTTGGTGCCAGACGGGCCGGTCTGAGTATTTCACAATCTGCTCAGTTACTGGGATTTTCACGCACAACCATTTCTAGGGTTTATAAAGAATGGTGTGAAAAGGGAAAAACATCCAGTATGCGGCAGTCCTGTGGGCGAAAATGCCTTGTTGATGCTACAGGTCAGAGGAGAATGGGTCAACTGATTCAAGCTGATAGAAGAGCAACTTTGACTGAAATAACCACTCGTTACAACCGAGGTATGCAGCAAAGCATTTGTGAAGCCACAACACGCACAACCTTGAGGCGGATGGGCTACAACAGCAGAAGACCCCACCGGGTACCACTCATCTCCACTACAAATAGGAAAAAGAGGCTACAATTTGCACGAGCTCATCAAAATTGGACAGTTGAAGACTGGAAAAATGTTGCCTGGTCTGATGAGTCTCGATTTCTGTTGAGACATTCAGATGGTAGAGTCAGAATTTGGCGTAAACAGAATGAGAACATGGATCCATCATGCCTTGTTACCACTGTGCAGGCTGGTGGTGGTGGTGTAATGGTGTGGGGGATGTTTTCTTGGCACACTTTAGGCCCCTTAGTGCCAATTGGGCATCGTTTAAATGCCACGGCCTACCTGAGCATTGTTTCTGACCATGTCCATCCCTTTATGACCACCATGTACCCATCCTCTGATGGCTACTTCCAGCAGGATAATGCACCATGTCACAAAGCTCGAATCATTTCAAATTGGTTTCTTGAACATGACAATGAGTTCACTGTACTAAAATGGCCCCCACAGTCACCAGATCTCAACCCAATAGAGCATCTTTGGGATGTGGTGGAACGGGAGCTTCGTGCCCTGGATGTGCATCCCACAAATCTCCATCAACTGCAAGATGCTATCCTATCAATATGGGCCAACATTTCTAAAGAATGCTTTCAGCACCTTGTTGAATCAATGCCACGTAGAATTAAGGCAGTTCTAAAGGCGAAAGGGGGTCAAACACAGTATTAGTATGGTGTTCCTAATAATCCTTTAGGTGAGTGTATAGTTGCAATATATTTTTTTATCTTTTTAAGTGTAATATTTGTTTTTGTCCTGTTTATGCTGCTGTAACGCCTAAATTTCGCCTTGGGGATAAATCAAGTTTTATCTATATCTTATCTCTTATCTTATTTTAATCTGCGGCTTGACTTTAGCTTTGTCTGTGAAACCGGGGACAGAAGTTCAAAACTGTTGGTGGGTTGTCTTGCAGATATTTGTAACACTTTAAAATGTCATCTCACTATTCATAAGAAATTGTAATGCTAGTTTACTATAATTTTCTGAGTAACAGGTCTGGAATATGGCCTACAGCAAATTGTGTGTAATGAAAAAAAGTCATAATAACATGTGAGTTTTGAGAAGGGAACACGCTGATTGAGAAGGGAACACAAGATTTGACTATCAAAAAATCAAAAAATTATACTTCTTTAACACTTCAGCATTTACAAAGTTTAAGTTTCAGAAGTGAAAAACAACTACTATGGTAATATGGAGTTTTACTCTCACAGTGGAATGACCGTGAAAGTATGGCAAGCCGGTTTAACATTTATTTATTTCCAGGATATGAATTGTTGATATCAGGAATTACATTTTTGATATCAACAATTACATTTTTGATATCAACAAGTGTTGATATCAACAATTGAATTCTTGATATCAACGATTTAATTGTTGATATCAAAAATGTAATTCTTGATATCTGTAATTATATTTTCACTAGTGAAATGTCACCATAGGCTGATTCAAAATCAATAGTTGATATCAAGAATTGATTTCTTACTAGTAGAAATATCATTTTTGATATCAATAATTACATTGTTACTAGTAAAAATGCGGATAACTGATATCAATAATTCAATTGTCACTAGTTGAAATGTCCATTCTTGATATCAACAATTGAATTGCTACTAGTAAAATTTTTCATTTTTGATATCTGAACATGTATTTCTGATATCAATATTATTTCAGATATCTAAAATGGCTTTCTTACTAGTAACAATCACATTCATGATATCAGAAATTAACATTGTCACTAGTGAAAATTGAATTATTGATATCAAAAATGAACATTGTTACTAGTAGCAATTCAGTTGTTGATATCAAGAATAGACATTTCAACTAGTGACAGTTTAATTCTTGATATCGAAAAAAATAAAGGTTTTTACTAGTAAGAATTGTATTTCTGATATGTGAAATTGGAATTTCAGCAAGTAAGAAATCAATTCTTGATATCAACAACTGATTTTGAATGGCAGCTTATGGTGACATTTCACTAGTGAAGATACAATTACAAATATCAAGAATTATAGTTTTTACTAGTTGAAATTAAATTGTTGATATCAGGAATTAGCATTGTTACTAGTGGAAATGTAATTTCTGATATCAATAACTATCATTTTAACTAGTAAAAATTTTATTGTTGATATCAAGAATTAGTATCCTGGAAATTAATAAAAGTTAAAACGGCTTGCCATAGTGAAAGTGTTTATTGGCAACCAAATGTTTATGAAAGATAATTTATTGATGTGAGTTTGAATCAATGAGGAGACCTTATTTGAATGTAAAGTAAATTAATACAACATGTGCCTCATGCAAATAACAAGAACTAAACTTCTTTAATACAGGAAGAAGAAGAAGAAGAATGTGAAGAAGAACTGAGAAGTGAAACTGAGCTTTAGGGCACAGTGTGTTGGAAAGCACAATAGTTTGAGGCACGATGGAGATGAAGCTCTCTTTTCAGGTCCTTTTGCTGGTTGTAATGTTTGCTTTACGTAAGTACATTGCTTTCTCTCGCGTTTTACTTCACAATGTGTACAGGTAATAAATCATACATTAAAAATAAACTATTGTTATTTGTTTTTATCCAGAGAAAAGCCAGGTCACAGAGATTGAGTGGACTACTGATCCAAGTTTTGAGGTTTTCATTCAGTTCCAGAGTTTGTTTTGATGTTTATACTGTATGCAGTCTATATATTTAAACAGAACATAAATATTATTTGTCTTTTAGCCCTGGCAATTAGACTTAATGTAGAATATAGAAAATAATTTTAAAAAATTATTCATGAGGTGTATATGTGCTTTTGTTGGACAGTATTACTTTGACTGGGAGATGTTAGAGCCAATAGATGAATCTGTGGAAAGTATGAGCAAATTTTTTCCCCCCTCTATTCTCTAACTGTATTAAAAAAGCCCTAATCTCACAACTGCCTTTAAGTTAAAGTGATTCTGTTTTTGTTTTTATCATTGTTTATGTCTTTTAGTAAACTAATACACTGGAATTAACTTAAAAATCAACATTACGTCGCTGTCCGATGAAAACCGCGTATGTCCATTTTGCCGATTTTAAGATTTTTCGACGGATAGAATGTCCAGGTTCATTTCCGTATACAGTATGCTTCACATATCTTAATGACCAATGAAAAGTTGTGAAATCATGTCATCTGATTTTCACGTATATCCATTTGGTGTCAAAGCTGTCAATCACGCCGCGTATCCTCCGCCCTGTGGAGGCATCTCGCCGGTCTCTGGAAGCTCAGCATTGGATAGCCGAATAACTCTGTGAGGTAAAGTATCAGCAAACGTTTGTTTTGACAACTGTTCAAGTTTATTATATATTCGCAATATATTTACAACTGTTATTTACCGGTAAATGGTCTAGACGAAGTAATTGTCACTGTTTATTGTGGAGATGTTAACGCACCGGCCTGTTAACTTAAGCAATACTTTTAAGGTAGTCTAATATTTTTCTGACTAATAAATTACTGACACAGTAAAGGGTAGATTTAAATAAAGAATAACTAATTTTAAATAAAGAAAAACCAAATTTAAATAAAGAAGTAACTAAATTTAAAAAAAGAACAAATGAAATTTAAATAAAGAAAAATGACATTTAAAGAAAGAAAAAAAACCAAAATTAAATAAAGAAAAAAACGAAATTTAAATAAAGAAAAACGAAATTTAAATAAAGAAAAACGAAATTAAGTTAAATTAAAAACGAGATTAATTTAGACTGATAACGGGTAAAAAGGCTAATAGCCTACATGTTGGGTCCATGTACTTTTTCGTTCATTCATTATTCTATTTCGGAATGAAAGATGAAATGTAAAAAAAAAGGGTGCAGCTTGTTTTTTTTGTTTAAAAGAAAAAAACAGAAATGGCTATTTTTTTTTTTTGTACATAGCATAGCCTACTTTGTTATGATTTTAGTGTCATAATGATTAATAAATGCACGCACAATTATCCGTGAACTTGATTTGAAGCCTTTCAACTTGTGTGTGCAAAATTCAGAATTAAATGAATGTGCAGCAATTTGTACAAATAGTCTGTAGGTCTACTATACTGTTGAAAGTATGAAAAGTGAACAGCACGAGTAATAGGATGCACAATTTGAGACGGGTCAGACATGATTTTGACCACTTCATTAAGTTTTGTTTTGTAGAAAACCTTTCTTTAAAGTGAATTTCGTTTTGTATAAATTGTATCTTAATTTTAATCAATTTTTCATCAACCAATTGCCTGGAGTGGATTTAATAAATAAGAAGCAAATATATAGCAAACAATATAATCATGGAGGCGCCCACGCGGTCACTTGCATTGCACTGGAGCGCATCTCATCCTAACTTAACTAAACTCGGTGTATGCCTCACACAGACATGAGAAAGACATAATTGAAAAGTCTTTTAACTAAATAATTCAAAACGAAAAGAAAAAGGCTATTCTCTGATTATGTATGATTATATGATCATATAGCCTAGCCTATTTTGTGAATTGTTCATTCCCGGTTGGCACACATTTTGCCTTTACAAAAGTGCCGCTCTAGGCAATTGCCTAGTTCGCCTATATGGACGCGCCGGCCCTGGGGTCAGCAATGAGTGTATTGATTCATTGTCCCTTCATAGTTTGCAAGAGACATTTAATAAACTGAGCGTATTTAATAAACTGAGACGTAGGCTATTTAATAAACTGAGCGTAGCCTATTCATCTGTCAATATGAAACGCGACTTGGCCATTCTAATTAATGATCGGTAGAACGCGTATCGACCACCATTACTGTAAAATATGCACGTATGTCCATTTAAACTCGATTTTGGTCAAATGTGGATTATATCATTACACTGGCAAGAATATGGTTACATTTAAAGATGCCGTACCAAGTATGACAATGCTACGTTCAACTGATTTTGAAATGATGTGTTTTTTTTCACTTCCTGAAAAGTAACCGTTTTGGACATAGGCTACGTGAGTTTCATCGGGCAGCGACCTCAAAAAAATGACATTGCATAATCTGGCTTCCTTTAGACACACAGTACATGATTATTTAAGTATGTTTTGTGCTGGTGATATAAATGAACATAAATAATGTATTACAATGTGTGCAGCTATTATTTAAATATCCAGTGCCAGCACATTAGAAGATGAAGATGCACAAAAATTGTTGGCACAATTTTAGCTGCAGAAATTTGTAACTTGTTCATATTTCACCAGCACGTTTGTGAAGTTTCAGATGTTACAGTGCCGAACATCACAGTGTACCGAGTCTACCGACAGATGGAGGACAGAGAGCATGATGGAGTCATGGTGGTGTGCATGTTTGACCAGATGTTTGAAAGGGGTTACAGTTGGCGGATGCAGTCTTTTGAGCTGTCTGTGGAGAGTGAACTGAACTACACCAAGGAAATAGAAAAATGCACTACTTTAGATAGACACAGTGAAATATGTATGTTTCTGGTCACTGTGAGTCCACCTGCTTCCTTCACCTGTGAGCATGAGATTCATTCTAATGGAGAAGTCAAGAACCTGCGCAGCCAGACCTACATGTACTATCGGTCAGGTAAAACAAATGCATCTCTGCTATAGGATGTTTAGATGTTACATTAGATGATACAATATTGCCATGTGTTTGCATTTTGCTATTTTGAAACATTTTTATATGCCGCCTTCTCTCTACCTTTCTTTCTTCCTCATCTGGTGATGTTTGGGGTGTATAATTAGCTATTTAAAAATGTACAATGATAACACAGCTGATCTTTGTATGTGTCTGTATGAGACTGTATATTTCAATGGATACAAGCCAAAACTTCTTTTTGCCTGTCATTGCATTTCCACGCAGTCTTGGATCATCATGAGGAAGGAGTATCTTTATTCTACATCTGCTTTTCCTCCTTCATTGCTGTTGGTCTCTTCATCATGACCGTGGCAGTGATCATGACCACCATCAGGAGCAAAGCTAAAGGTGTGCGTTTCACCAGATACACAGTCAGATCAAAATCTAAAAATTAAAATGCATACACAATGTGCTGAGAGCATCTTAAAATGCTTTATTATAGATTTAATTTCATTACTGGCTCAATCATCATTTATTTTGGCTGCTAAAGATTCCTTTCAAGAAGCTCAAAGACTAACATGCAGGCTTTAGTTCCCTTTCAGTTCGGTCACTGATTGGGATCACGCTTAGGGAGCCTGTCATCTTTGAGTATTGATAAAACGAGCCAATGCACATTGGCGTGCGAGGTTTGCATCTTGCCTATTACCCTGCATAGCTTATTTTGAGCAGTCTGCAATATATTTTTGGTTCGTTTCGTACTAGGCCTACCACTAAACCAAAATGTTGCAGCATAATCATAGTGTGCCTGCACTAATGCTCCAGCTAACATTTTTAAAGAGTATTTAGAAAAGCCCCCTGTCTTGTTAAATTTTTTATCCTATTACATATTTTAGAATGAACTAAAACAGCCATATTTTCTCCTGTCAATTTATTATTTAATACACATCCCAGATACTTTACTTCCTGTTTTGGTGTGATGATCAATTCACTAACCTTTACCTCTAATCTAGAGCTTTATTTTATATATTTTTTTATTTAGCAGCCGAACCAAATAATATAGATTCGGTTTTTCCAAAGTGTAAAAAAAAAAGCTTATTATTAATAAACCATTTAGAGACCCTTTCAATCTCTCTACTTAACTCATTGTCAACGCATTGTCAACTCTTCGCATAGAAGCCAGTCAACACTGTAAGCCCCGCTCAAAGTACCATTGCACCATTCCCCTCCTATGGACTGGATACGTCCGCCATTCTTGCTCCAGTAGAGTTTCTCATTAGCCGAACCCTGTTGAGCTCCTCCACACCCCTCGGCAATGGACGTGGTGGAGCGTCCGATGCCAGGCCTAAAACTCGTATGCATTGGTGGAACCTGTGCTAGGCTGGGTCCCATATGTTGTGATCCCTACGGCGATCCCATATGTGTAGTCTTCCACGGTACGGCTTCCTGTGGCGAGCCCGTGTTTTTCCCATGGCAGAGCCCGCCCTGCCATCTCTGACCGGTGTTGTCTCCACCCTGCTATACGCCGGAGCCACCTCAGTGACATTCCATATGTTGTACTTCCCGGAAACGGCCAGTCCATATGTGTAACCTCCACATGATACCTCCCTACAGGCAGGATGTGGCTTCCGCAGTGTCTCCCTTTCCACCGGAAGGGCATGCTTTCCCAGTGTTATCCAAGTCTGTCTGATGCAAATCATGTCTGATGCAATGTGCATTGGCTCGTTTTATCAATACTCGAAGATGACAGGCTGCCTAAGCGTGATCCCAATCAGTACGGTACGTCCGACTACGTCTCCGTTCCCTCCTTCAGGGAACGAGGGTTACATACGTAACCGAGACATTTCTGAGCTGAAGAGGAAGTCAATGAACAGAGTTTCTCTTCCTCAGTCTTATTGCTGATGACTGTAAAGGCATCACGCATCAGGCCTATTATAGTCAGAGCTCAATATAGTTTCCTGCAAGTGTTTCTTAAAATCTCACACCAGTTGTTGATGTGAGGTGCATTCTGATGCAATGCCTTTGAAGACAACTCTGGCATAAATATATATTATGATCATATTTGTCCTTGATGAGATGATGATCTGATGAAGTTTAGTGTCCTTGCTGTGTTTCTGATGAGTTTGTGTTCAGGATTAGATTCTTCAGCTTCAGTAGTTTTCCAGCACACACAGACTAACCCAGCGAACTCTTTCTACACGTTTGTTAACACAGACTCCATCAACCCCACCACAACCGTTACAGACAACGACTACATGCACTCAAAAAAATGATTCTTTAAACTTACTTAATTTAATTATGGACAGTGGTTCCACACAAGCAAATTGCTTTTTATTAACATTAATGGAATTTTTTGAATCTATGTAATTTCCTTGTGTTGGGACAACACAACTGAATGGGGAAGAATCTATGTGAAATAGTAATGTCGAACTAAATCAATGGAATTGCTTCCCTGTAACTTAAATCGGTTAAGTTAAGTGAACATGCAGTAGTTTATTTAAAACTGTCCAAATAGGTTACATTCAACAAACACAAGGAGATTTGTTTCAAATTACTCATTTAAATTATGGACAGTGGTTCCATCCAATAAGTTCTTGTTACTTTAACTCAGTAGTATCTATTTAAAGTTACTCCTTTCAAAGCAGCATTTGTTTGTGTGTGATTGTCTTGTAGAGTCATAAAAAGACAAGTTATGTAACAAATTATAAACTGTATTTATTCAACAGTTTCAATAAACAGTTTAACAGCCTGCTCACCCATACATTCAACTCTTTAAACTTGTGCAAATGTATTAACATCAGCAAAAAATACTTTTACACATTGTTCAAAAAAGTCAAGACTTCTGCAAATTCAAAGACTTCAAACAAATTTACACAATACAATAATAATTTAAAAAAAAATCCTCCATGCAACCAAAATGTCCAGATGGCAATGTGTCTAACGATATGTTTAACAATTATCAAATGACATATTACTGCTAAAACAGCCTGGTCTCATTGTTAATACGTAGGTATTAATACGTAATTTTCAAAGATAGAAAACGTACTTTTTTGTACGTTTGGATAGATGCTGAAACGTATAATATGGACGTATCTGCAACGTTTAAACGTACGTATTATTACGTTTTTACAGCTAAAAAACGTAAACTATTTACGAATATTTCATATCATAAAGATATCTGTATAATTTCCTTTTTTACCATTTTATAGATTATAAATGTAAGATCCCTTAACCCTACTCCCACACCTAAACATACCCGTAACCCATTTTATTGACAATATTAAAAGGATAAAACGTAATGGACAGATATGTGTAGGGAAATTGGAGTTTTATTAACAATATAGCATTCAAAAATAGTTTGAGCCACTAATCCTACCCCTACCCCTAAACCTAACCATTTCTTAAAACTACGTAGGCTACAATTATAAAGAAAAACAGACAGACACGTATAAATCACAATCATTTTTTTATTGAGAAAATGTCAAAACCGGTACCAAAAGTCGTTCACATGACGATGTGTCGCAGTCCTCTCTGGCAGTATATAATAGTTGTGTATGAGGTAACGTTACAGATCAGAATTTAAGTTATTAATCCATGAAAATGTTAATCCGGTTTCGGTTCGCTGTTCGCTCTGTGAAGGCGCGCGCGCTTCTCCATTTCAAATGTAGCACACCAACTTAAACACGGCATGTCGCAATCTGTGACAAAGCATGCGAGAGCCAATGAGCGTTTGATATCACTGCCGTAAAACATGTCGTAACGCTTCGGGTGCATTTTTTGAATTTGAATTCACTACGAGCGCGGGATTTGACGTTGACGGTCTCCGCTGAGAAATGGAGATGAAGATCACTGGATAAAGGGCTGAATTTGGATCTGTTTCTTGCAAACAATGTATGGATTCTAAAGATTTGGATTACATCAAGCTAATAAAATAGATGTCTTTTGTGAATTTATGTTGTGTTTTAGTGTATTATGGGTCTGTAGGAGAAAACGCCTTCTGTGTCTCACGGTAAATAAACCAAATATTACATAGTCGGTAAAGTTATTTAATACGTAAATAAATTACGTTTTTGTGCTGTCAATTACGTGCATTTTATACGTTTTAGTGCTGTAAATACGTCAGTATTATACGTTTCTGTGTGTATAAAACGTAAATAAATGTACGTATGGTAGAACTACACTTTACGTAAAAATACACACGTATTCTCATGAGATCACGTTGGCTAAAATGTACTAGACATCTTTTCACAGAAAATAACAGATGCACCGAGCACCAAATGGGCAGCTTGTAACTAAGTTCAACAATTTTGAACATTGAAAAATACAACAAGTGTAACCTGCAATAGAAAATCTAAATATTGCCCTTTTTTAACATTAACATTCTGGCATTCCAGGAACAGTCCTTAAGAGTCCTTACTCAGACACATCAAAGAAGAGCTTGGTCTTCAGTGTTTGGACTTTAATGGACAACTTCTTGTCATCTAGCTCCAGAATTATTTTTTGAAGGACTTCGATTGTGTACCTTAGTTCAGGAGGGTAGCTCAGGTTCAGTCCATAAATCAGTCCCAGCAACATGGCTGCACTGGTAAGGTCCTGAAGAACCTTCTGACACTCTAATACCACTCAAGGATCTGCTGGTCTGTCTTCCATGTCTGCACCTTCATGTCTTATGACATAAATTCCCATCACAGTCTTCTGGATCGCCACCTCAGTGCTGGCAACGTCTGTATCCTAGAGGGGATATTTAAAAAAAATAAAGTACTCTTAAATTCCTGTGTATTAACTTTAACAAAACATTAAGCTTGAAAATACAGCAACATTTTAAAAAGCACATACTCACCATTTACTCCCAAACCAGACTGCTAGGGTCTTCGATCAGGTATGCACAGAGAGATTTGATTATGCATGCTCTCCTCACTTCAATGTCATTAGTCTAAAGATGCAAATAACAACATTCATTTATTATTACTTTGCCTGATTATTTCCTTAAAGGGATAGTTCACTTTAAAATGAAAATTCGGTCATCATATACTCACCCTCATGTTGAATTTCTTTCTTCTGCTGAACACAAAGGAAGATATTTTGAAGAATGTCGGTAACTAAACAGTTATCTGGTCCCATTGACTTCCATAGTAGAAAACATTTTTTATATGGAAGTCAATGGAACCAGATAACTGTTTGGTTACCGACATTCTTCAAAATATCTTCCTTTGTGTTCAGCAGAAGAAAGAAATTCATACTTTTGCAGTCAAGTCGAGTAGATTGTTGATTTTCTACATTTTACATTACTACTTGTTATATGTTGAATTCATGTTTATAAAAAAAAGGGTGCGACTTCATATCACGATCGTTGCAGTGCCCGAAGAAATTTTGCATGCTCAAAAGTCTAGTGTGGCCGCGGCATAAGCCATTGATCATCTGGAATCTGATATGGAACTGATTTAGAATTAGTAATTCAAAATTATTACTACTTTTTATAAATCCTAAAAAGGAGCTTCACTTACCTTAGCCAACACGTTGTTTTCTCAATCAGTAAAGTTGTGGCATTCCTTCATTTCACCAAATTTAAGCAGTGATGATGAACTGGAAAAAGCAAAAACATACTGTCTATCATAAAAAAGAACATCAGAAAACATGGCAAAATATAGGCTATCCGTCTGACAGGCGAATGTGGCCTTATTTGTGCTTGCTTCAGAGCTTCAGCCAATTTTACTGGGACTGTAACATTAGCTTAGATTAAAGGGAGGTTTTGTTATTAAACATTCTAAAACGCTTAATGTGTTTAATGTACTAATACTAACCATACTATGCCATACTAAGAAAGCATACTATGTACAGAAAAGCTAATTTACTCACAGGTTATACATGCTTAAGCTGGCTAAATACTTAATACTGAGAAATTAATATTAAAAGATCAAATTCTGTAACGTTACATACCTTCTTATTAATAAACCACAGGCTGATGTTAAACAGATTAACCAAGAATATGAACAAAACGCGTTGCATTCTATGCTGGGTTTATCGGTTTATCTGCCCATTGTAAGGTGTATCATATATTATTCAGTTGAAGTAATGAAATGACTAACGAGGGACATTCTAAAACGTTTAATGTGGCTAACAGTGATATTATACAAATCTAGATTTGTATAATATCACTGTTAGCCACATTAAACGTTTTAGAATGTCCCTCGTTAGTCATTTCATTACTTCAACTGAAAACCATTTTGAATTATTGTCAAATAACTTGTCCCACGAGCACACATAAGTATTACACGACAGAGAATCATGCGTTTTCCACAACCACAATTAAACTCGCATGCATCTTTCGAATGCAATTATCAATTAATACCGTAATCAACGCATTCAACACAATATTTGATAGTTAAACAATATTAAAAGCATCCCAGAACAGACTTAACGAAACACTAAAAGAAATTAAACACTTTGCATTCGGAATAACTTTATAATTAACTTTTCTTACCTGGCTGGTACTTCTAGCTCTGACACCATGCATGCACCTTGTTGTCACCTCGTTCGCGCGCGCCGTCTTCATCCAATACGTTGGAAATCGTCACATCCGGTTTTTTGAATCGCGAAATCAAACCACTTACGTTAGTTTAACGCTTGGTAATTAAGTATAGTGGACCATTACACAACTTAAGTTACTTAAACGCAATACAATAGTGTTTTGATGGGAAAATAAATATATGTGGGTTATTTTAACAAAAACAATTTGGGTAGAACGAACAGTGCCCCAAAACCATTTTTTTGAGTGTGGATGCATAAATAATCACAAGACTTTCTGAAGAGAGAAGAGCAGACCTGAAGAGGAGAAACAAACTTCTACTGTACATTTACATTTTACATTTAATCATTTAGCAGACGCTTTTTTCCAAAGTGACTTAGAAATGAGGAGAGCAATAGACAACACACACAGTCAAACCAACAATAGGGCAACAATATGAAAGTTCGCGACCCAGTTAGTCCAGCACCGTATACACGTAGCCAAGGTTGTTTTGTTTTTGTTTTTTTAATTAATAGATATAGAATAGTTAGTGTTAGTATTAATGGGTCAAATGTTGGCAAAAGATATATAAAAATGTGAATAAAAAAATATATGAATTATTCAATAAACCTTTTGTATTTATTTATTTTTTTAGCAATGTATATATGTGATAATTTTAAATACAATTTTAGAAGAAAATGTTTTTTTGTTGAGAATTTCTTTAAAAAAATTTGTGATGCAATTTTATTTTCTCATTAGGATGAATTTCTTATGCTGTAACATTCAACTGTTTAGATAAAAAAATATGTTTAGATAAAAATGCCTGCATGTTAAATAAATAAATTAGGGCTGTCAAAAGATTAATCGCGATTAATCGCATCCAAAATAATAGTTTGTGTTTACATAATATATGTGTGTGTACTGTGTATAATTATTTTGTATATATCAATACACACACATGCATGTATATATTTAAGAAATATTTGCATACATATACTGTATATATTTATATATAATATATATTATATATAAATATTAATTTCTATATATATAAATTACACATTTTTCTTAAATATATACAAGCATGTGTGTGTATTGATATATACAATATAATTATACACAGCACACATATATTATGTAAACACAAACTTTTATTTTGGATGCGATTAATCGCGATTAATCTTTTGACAGCCCTAAAATTAATATAAAAATAAATGCTTCACTTACTGCTGTAGCTTCAATTTCTGTCTACAGCAGCTGTATGTTATATTATGCAAATATTTTTTGTATTAAAGGAATAGTTCACTGTAAAAAGACAATTCTGTCATCATTTACTCACCCTCAAGTTGTTTCAAACATACTTTATAGTTTCTTTCTTCTGTTGAACACAAAAAAAAGATGTTTTGAAGAATGTTGATGTTGACTTTTTTTTTGTAAATTGTATTTTTTCCTACTATGGAAGTCAATGGGGTCCATCAACTGTCTGGTTACCGACAAGGCCAAAGGGTACGTAGAGATCCCACAGGTGGAGCGTGAAGTTATGACCACCTGGCGGGGTCGTTTGCGCCACCCATCCAAGGCCTGTAAGTTCTCGGCTGCTCTCGTGGCCAAGGCTTACAGTGACGGTAGGGTTAGGATAGGATTTGAATTATGAGTAGGTTGGATTAGCGCAATACAGCGCCATATAGGGTCACTGAATACTGAACACCGGCGCGCATTTTTACCAAGTTGCTGATACTATGTAGGCCTATTGCTGTGATCTGTTTCAGGCTTGCCATCTCGTAACATTTTTTATATAAATTTATTCTAATAACATTTTAGAAAATACATTCTAATATCAACAAGTACATCATGGAGATTTAGACAACAGATTGCTATACACTGTTGTACTTACTTGAGCATCAAGAACAATAACACTGAGCATCCTGAATAGGCTAAAGGAGAACAAGAGATAAAGTACAAGAGCTTATGTAATGGGTAGAACTAATAGAATAGAATATTATGGCTATTGTTATGTGAGGGATAATGTACATCCAGTTGGTTGTTATCGTAGAATAAACCCCGACAGGGTGATCAGGACCCCGACGCGAAGCCAAAGGGTCTTGCATCACTCTGAAGGGGTTTATTCTGCGATAACAACCGGCTGGATGTACATTATCCCGCTTATTACATGGCTACTTGCCACATAAGTAAATAAGTCAACACGAAATATTGATTTGAGTAGAAATATTTTATTAGGTCTTGAAACGCAAGGCTCCCGCGAACAATGCAGTTGCTAGCAAGTGGCAAGTTCAAACTAAACGGACATTAAAGGGATACAGCACAGTTACCACTTATTACACAGCATTTCACCACATAAATAATGACGGGCTTTTGCATTTTGCGAACGTTGATTTGATAATGTTCCTGCTCTGTTATTATGGAACATTGCGCCAATGTTTTATTGAGAACATTGTATAATCTTTTATCTCAACAACATTCCCAAAATATCCTCAAAGTTTTACAGTTAAAACGTTATATCTTAGTTAACATTTAACCTCATAGGAACATTATTTGAAATGAGAAAACATCCTTCAAACATTCTTTGAACATTACATTTTTTTCTTTAAAACATTAACCAAACTTGTAGGGAATGTTAGCCAAACTTCTGAGAGCGTTCCCTGCTAGCTGGCTTTTATTTTGCTTTGATTGTTTGTTTCTTTTTGTTTGCGCTGGGTTGTTTTCAATATCTTTTTTTGGTGATTTTGGTTTCTTTTGCTAACAGTGGGTTTATTTTGTTGTTAATTACTTCCTATTGTGTTATTCTTTGTGGTTATTTTTTTTTCTGTTGATGTGGTTTTGATCTATTTTGCAGCTTTACCATATTACTAAGCTGTTTTTTTCCCCTTTTCCTGGTAATGTATTTTATTTTAAAGGGTTTATCCCCCCTTCACAGTTTTTGCTGTGTACCTTTTAGGAGAACATTCTGGGAACCAAAATAAAAACTACCCGCTGAAAACATTATTAGAACTGCATGATAATGTTCTCAAAACATTTGTAGAACAAAAAATTTCTAGCTGCTTTAAAATGCAGTACATAGTGTTTATGATGAGAGAAATAAGAGAGAATTGAGTTTTCCCAGGTTGTTGTTTTAGAATTGTGGTCGCAAACAAAATTCTATCACCGTATAAGAGACAAATATTTCCAATTGTCTTTGATGAGGTTTATTTTCTTGCCAGCAGTCATACAGTCACAGAGTGGCTGAAGAGTGTGACAAAGAGAGGGCATCTATCCTCTTTTATAGTCTTGACTCCCAGAATGTTATCTTTCCAGGCCAATGATGGTATTTCAACCATATGTGGAAAATTCTTAGATTTGTTCATTATATTTTATCCTTGAGTGGAGGCCCTCCTGCCACGTACCAACACTCTTACCATTCCAATACAATTCCATATTAGAATAAGGTTTGTGTGTGCTCTTTTACTGTCATATGATGGTCACACACATCTTAAAGATCAAATTTCTTCCACAGGATATTAAGCCACGTTAAACGTCTTGATGTCCCCTGACTCTTCTGAGAACATTATTGTCATTTACTTGTTTATTTTCTTGGTTGTTTGCATTTCCTTCCCTGTAAAAATCTAGTTTTTGTTTAAAATGTTCATTTCATTTGATGTTATTTTGTCTGACTTGGTATGATTATGGTTTTTGCTTTTATTATATTCAACTCTGCACATGAATCTTAACACATGCAAATGACAAGGACTAGACTTTAGCACAGGAAATGTGAAGGAGAAGAACTGAAGAGAGAAACTGAGCCAGTGCAAGAAAAATAGTTTGAGGCACGATGAAGCTCCTTTTTCAGGACCTTTTGCTAGTTGTAATGTTAGCTTTACGTAAGTACATTATTTTTTCCCATGTTTTATTTTTAACTTAAAGTGTACAGGGAATGCATCACTTTTACACATTTATAATGAACTATGGTATTTGTCATCTTTTTTATACAGAGAAATGTCAGACAACAGAAGAGAATATTTGGAGTGAAATCGATCTAAGTGATATCGAGTCGAGTGAAATCGATCTGAGTTATATCGATATGCTGTGGAATGTCAATGTGAGTGATGTTATTAAGGTTCAAAAGATTTTTTTATCAAATTCTGTTATGTTTTTCAATTATTATTATTTTTTAAGTAAATAATGTATATAGCTGCTGAAACTAAATAGGTTTTTTTTTCTGTCAGCCCTGCTGTTTAGCATAGACAAATAATTATACATTGTATTTGTGTTTTTATGTGTTTTTATTGGACAGGGCTTTGATGACATGGTAAGTGGTGATTACTCTGAGGAAGGTAACTTTTTTTTCTTTTTTTTTATTGAAAGAAAAAAATGAAACACTATTTAAAAGCAACATTAAACACTTTCCTCATAACAACATCATTGTCTGTCTGGCTTCCTATAACACATGGTTATTGATATTAAAGCTATCTATTATTCCAAAGTGCCAACACATAGGAGTTCTGTTAAAGATGCACATTTTTTTCATTTTATTTCAGCTGCATTTTTAGCACATTGATGTTTCACCGGCATGTTTGTGTTTCAGATCTCTCGGTGCCGAACATCACAGTGTATCGACAGGTGGAGGACAGAGAGCATGTGATAGTGCTGTGCGAGTTTGACATGACATTTAAGTCTTTCATACTGTCTGTAGAGAGTAAACTGAACTACACCATGAAAAGACTCACAAGCTCTCAGTGTTCAGATTCATGTGTGTTTCTGGTCACTGTGAGTCCACCTGCTTCCTTCACCTGTGAGTATGAGGTTTATTCTAATGGAGAAGTCAAGAACCTGAGCAGCCAGACCTACACTTACGGTTTGTCAGGTAAAACAAATGCATCTCTGCAAGAACATTTAGATGTTACATGCTTGCCTAGTTGCTGCAACATTTGTATATGTTTGTATTTTCATATTTTGTTCAAACACAGACATTTCACTCAACAAGATGCTCCACCACGACATTGATTGTAATCCATTCACATTTTAAATGACAATTCAGTTTTGCTTTGACATGCTTTTGAACATGATGCATGGAGGAGATCCAGTCAGATGATTGTCAAATTTAATTTCTTAACAGACAATCAAATAATGAAGAGTAAATTTAATTCATCCATAATCAGTATTAAAAGTTTAAAAAGAAACATAAAATGAACAGTTCAAATGACTTATAATATTTATTTAATTAAAAAATTAACACGAGTATAATATTCTTGCCTAAAGATAATTAAAGTTGGTTGAGAGATCTCTCTTTGAACAGACGGGTTGAGAAGGGTATAGACTGTCCAAGGTATAGACTGACCTGTTTGATCTCCCTATTATACAGTATCACAGTTGCTTATCAGAACAGAGCTAAGTTCCTCTTTTCATATTGCATCGAAGCAGACACACAAGACACAAACATTTTCACACTCTGAGGTGTTAGCCCGTACACTTCAAGAAGTTTAGCTAAGATAACATTCATTTGCCACTTTACTCTGAGACATTCGAGCATTTGTGGTCTGTTGATCAGAAACTTAGACTTTATTCCTCATCGAAACAGCAAGTACAAATGTTCAACCAAAGTCAATCAGCTACATTTGAGGCATAAAGAGTAATGAAAGAAAAGCATTAAACATACATTTCAAATTATATCAATGATTAATGATAACATAAAACATAAGCAAATGATCAAACATAAGCAAGAAATGACAAAAATATATTTTTCTGATTCATCAGAATGATGCCAAATGTACATAAATTCATAATTAGCCATTTAAATATATTAACAGTACGGCTGATCTCTGTGTATATTTCAGTGAATTCATCTTTGTTCCTGTTTTTCTGTTTGCACTTCCATGCAGTCTTGGATCATCAAGAGGAAGGAGTATCTTTATTCTACATCTGCTTTTCCTCCTTCATTGCTGTTGGTCTCTTCATCATGACTGTGGCAGTGATCCTGACCACCATCAGGAGCAAAGCTAAAGGTGTGTGTTTTACCAATGTAACAGTTTATTTATTTAAATAGTTATATATATATATATATATTTAGTTTATATATTATATATAGTTTTCTGAGCTGAAGATGAAGTCAATGAACAGAGTTTCTCTTCCTCAATCTTATTTCTGATAACTAATGGCATCACACATCAGGCCTATAGTCAGAGCTCAATATAGTTTCCTGCAAGTATTTCTTAAAATCTCACACCAGTTGTTGCAACGCTATCTCACGTCACGACCAATTTGCACGAATTCGTACAAGCGACTAAAAGGTGGCTAATTCAAACGAATTCGTACGACCTCACTGATTTGTCTAAACCCACGTGATGGGTAGGTTAGGCGTTGTTGATGTGAGGTGCATTGTGACATGCAATGCTATTGAAGACAACTCTGGCATAAATGCATATTATAATTACATTTGTCATTGATGAGATGATGATCTGATGAGGTTTAGTGTCCTGTGTTTCTGATGAGTTTGTGTTCAGGATTAGATTTGATCAGTCTTCAGGTTTAGTGGTTTTCCAGCACACACACACTAACCCAGCGAACTCTTTCTACACGTTTGTTAACACAGACTCCATCAACCCCACCACAATTGTTACAGACAACGACTACATGGATGCATAAATAATCAGAAGACTTTCTGAAGAGAGAAGAACAAGACCTGAAGAGGAGAAACAAACTTCTACTGTACATTTACATTTTACATTTAATGCATTCTCCTGAGAAGCCTCTCTTCCCTTCTATGACACATGAAATGAATGCTTATACAATGTTCAGGATAATGCAGAAAGAGCTATTCTGTACTGTAATGTCAATGTGTCATACAAAGAAAAGGGATTCATTTAAACTATAGTCTCACATTGCTAGATCTACAGTAGGCCTACATGCAAAATTGTCAAAATGCCCGTTTCGTTGTGAGTATCCTCGTAAACACAGTCGCTTATGGCTTAAGTGAACGTAAAAAATTTAGAAAGAAAATGGATGCATATCACTATATTGGATCTATGCATTCTGTGTCATTAATGTTAATCAAAACAACACAATTCAGGAAATTCAAAGATTAATATTATACAGTGAAGATGAAGTGTTATTTTAAATTTGATTATTCTATTTTTGTTCCTGAATACTGCTGAAACTTACCTGAAAAACATAAAGCACTGTTTATTTCATTTGTATCTTTGTTATTGTATTTATCTATGGTTGTAATTTGTTTATTATTTTCTACGCAGATTCACTCCCTTACAAAATCACCCCAATCATTCTACAATGATTAATTCTTTACAAATAAAGTTATTCAAGTCATCTGGTGAAGTTGTTTTTTATTTTGCAATATATATATTGCAGAAAAACGAAATATCGCAATGTCATTTTTTTCCAATATCGTGCAGACCTAGTTGCAAGAGCAGCACAAAGAATTTCAATATGTTTCCCAATTCCTTCCTGTTACGTTAAGCACAGCATATAAAATGTTTAGGTTCAGAAGACTCTATGCCTTTTTTCTCTCCTTGCATTCTGCAGATATCTTAATCCTTTTGGGCCCTTCTTTCTCTATACTCTTCACAAACCTCACCTGTTAGATACAGTACTATGGATATTAGTACTTAGATTTATTTTTTTCTATTTCAATTTTCATATTTACTTGATTAATTTGTTTGTCATTATAATTTTACAATTCCTTATTTAAATGTAATCTCTGACATAGTTTGATCATCTTCCTGGACCATACTACATCAAGAATGAACCTGCTTTATGTCCTTTTATTGGTCTTTTGGTCAGCTTTCAGTAAGTAGATCACATTTCCTTTGCCTCAGATTTAGTCTATCTACTGTAAAGATAGGAGTCCATAGAATTGTTGCTATGTTTGAGATTCATCTGATGCATGGTATAAATTACTAATATACAACGGCAGATGCATCATCAAATGGCTTTGATCTATACATTTTTTTATCAGTATTCATCTGAAAAAATATTTTAACGTCCAAGGATAGAAGTCAATTTAATTTTTCCAAATTGTTTTTTTTATAATGCCATCTAATACATGCGACCCTGATTACCTTTCAATGACAGGTGCATCGTCTAATGACTTTAATCTACATATTTTACGGCCGTGTTCTTTTTTTTTAGCGCTATTTAAAATGGGGACGAACCTTGAAATATCAGTTGCTCTATAACAGTGTTGAAACTTTTTTTAAAACATTGTTAATTGAATTAAAGCTAAAATAAAATATAAATATTAGATGAAAAATTGTAAAGGAGAATTAGAAATGTTTTCTTCGCAACTAACTGAAATAAATTTGTGTTGAAGAACTAAAATTATTAACTGGAAAAAAATGAATACTGAATAAAACAAAATTTTTAAAAACATGCAATTTCTAAAAAATTATACTATGATTAAAATGAAAAAGCACTTCAAAATATTAATAGCATTCACACATGCACCGGAAGAATGTAGAGGAGAACACATTTTGGCTTTGGCTCAATTATTTAAAAAAGAATTAAGTTAGATTAATAATTTTTTTACACAAGCAACATACACATCTCTGCTACAAATGAACACTTAGTTTTTTTCTAGGACCTACCATTTTCATACAGTTGCACTGAAAGTGACAGAAGTGCAAATGTTACAACTTACCCCATATGCAGGGTTAATTGTAACAGACAGAGGGGTTAGTTGTAACACTTGTGTGTAACACACATAATTCAGTACTATTTTATCTGTATAGTTTGATATTGTTTGTGCATCTTTTTAAATAGATATCCATACATCCACCCCTCATCCAATCATCCTTCTTTTATGGATCAATATCATGGATAGAGATATAGGAAAGGGCTGAACAGTTTTGCAATAAATAAATAAAATCATCAAATATTGTAATTGCAATTGAATTATATTTGTGTGTGGCAGCAGCATGCAAAATTATTATTATTAATAATGATAGTAATAATAATAAAAACAAGGGATTGCATGAAAAACAGGCTATGTTTTCAATAATAATAATTTGTTACATTTATATTGCACTTTTCTAGGTACTCAAAGTGCTTTACATATGGAAGGGGGAATCTCCTCAACCACCACCAATGTGCAGCATCCACCTGGATGATTTTAATAAACAAGTGATCAATGCATAGTAAATAAATGTGAAAAAAAACGTTGACATTTAAATTCCAACATTGTTTGTGAAAGTTAACAACAAAGTTAAATGTGGCAAAATAAATATATAAATAAATCCTCAAACCTGAAAAGTTGTGTGGCTCCCTGTTTTCATTTCATTACCACACTTTGGCGGCTTAGTTGTAACACTGTGCTACAACTAACCCCGCTGTGTAAAAAATATTTTAAGCCTAGCTTACAGTTGCTAGGAGTTGCTGATGTTTCAAAATGGTGCTACTGTATGTTTTAGCCAATAAGACAGTTATTAAGGTAAAAAAAAACAACCCATCTACTCAGGAAACCACCTGTCTTACATTTTAATAAGTAGCCTAGACATTTTTCTCAACTTGAACTCATAATGGAATGTGCTGCCTATTACAGTGTCTGATATAATGTTTCATATATTCAGATAGTACCAGCTCCTTCCTTATCTACAACGAAGACCACAACAAATGTGTGTATGCCGCGAGTGCTACTGTAGTGCTGACTGCGCCATGCGACGCATCTTTCACAGCTCAGCATTTCCAATGGATTTCCTCTTCACGAATCATCAGCCTCGCTTTTAGTCTCTGCTTGGAGGCCGAGAAGATCGAAGACAGGTCCAAAGTTATCCTTCTGCCCTGCAATGAATCTAACCCCAGACAAACCTGGGAATGTAATGATGAGACCTTGCTTGTGTTGAAGGGACATCCACTGCACTTGAACTATGGAAATGATAAGCAAAATATGATGCTGTTTAATGAAACAGGTGTTTGGAGTCGCTGGCTGATTTATGGGACTGACAAAGATTTGTGTTCTCGTGGATATCAAGGTATGACAACCAAACATCCACCTGACAGCCATTAAAACCTTTATAATAATGGCTGCCAAAATGTTAAATTAATTTCCCTGTATGATGTTAGCATTTGTTTAACTAGGTGAAAGACTTGTTTCCCTTAGTCATGTACATTTTTCAGATCATCAACTCCTTCATTTATTCTAAATTAAACTTAAACCCCTATATTTCATTTATTTTTGTTCTGCAGAGATGGCTAGTGCTCCAAATGGGAAACCATGCTATTTCCCTTTTAAGTTTAATGGAGATGTGTATGCTGAGTGCACTGTGGATGGCAGGGGTGATGGTCTGCTGTGGTGTTCCACAGAAAATGATTTTGAAAAGGGAAAGTGGGGCTTCTGCCACCCAATAAGTAAGACAACACAACTATTCACTACAGAAACATCTCTATTTATTACTTAAGCACCATAGGCACTTTCTATAGCAGTGGTTCTCAACCAACCTCAACCTCAAGATGACATACAATGATTTCAAATAAGATAAAACAAGCGTTCATAATATGTATTTTAATAAAGTTAGCTGAATCAAAGTGGTGGATATTTTGTGGTGCTGTAAGGCTGTTTTGAATAATGCCTTAATTGTTTAAATTTAGTTTCGAGAAATGTGTTGCATTTGGGGGGAAAATATTCTATATAGCAGGGAATAAATAGGCATAATGACTTTAAATTAGTGACATAATTAAGGGCCAAGCACTGAAGGTGTGAAGCACCTATTGTTTCCATTAGTGTTATTTTCCCCCATCAGATCCTGTCAATGGCATGGCAAACACTGCCTGTGTGAGTTTAGTCAAATGGCTGATTTGGCGAGTGCTTACGAGAATACAAAACCTTGAATAGCTAAAATTGGAAGAAAAAAAATCTGTTTAGTAGAGACATCAGTAGCAGTGATGATACTTGCCTTTAATCATATTACTTAGTAAAAATATACCATTAAACACATATTTAAAATCAATAGTCTTTGTGCTGTTTTTAACGTTAATTCATGCTGGTGTGTTTTATTTCAGATGCCCCCGTGCCCAACATCACAGTGTATGGGCAGATGCAGGACAGAGAGCACGTGATAGTGATGTGTTCATTTGGCTGGAGGTTCACTAAGAGCTCTTTCCAGCTGTCAGTGGCGGGTGAACACAACTACACACTGAAGAACCCACTGTGTTATTCAAATGAAAAGTGTGTGTTTGATGTGAAAGTGAGTCCACCTGTTTCCTTCACCTGTGTGCATGAGATTAATTCTGCGGTGAACCGTCAGAGTGAGACTTACACAGATCAAGGAGTATCTTTATTCTACATCTGCTTTTCCTCCTGCATTGCTATTGGTCTCGTCATCATGACTGTGGCAGTGATCGTGACCACCATCAGGAGCAAATAAAGGTGGTGTGTTAACCAGTTAGTCACAGTCAGATCAAAATCTATAAATGAAAATAATGAAAATGCATTCACAATGTGCTGAGAGCATCTCTAAATGCTTTGTTATACAATTAATTTCATTTCCTTATTTTCTTACAAGTTCAAAGTCTAACATGCAGGTTTTGGTTTTCTGAGCTGAAGATGCAAGTTTCTCTTCCTCAATCTTATTGCTGATGACAATAATGGCATTACATATGCCTACAGATCTCAATATTGATTCCGTATGTGTTTCTATATTAAAATCTCACACAGTTGTTGGTGAGAAAAAACTTTTCAGAATTTGCAGTGTATAGTCTGTGTGCAGTGCAACAGCAAAGAGCTTATTTATATTTTAGACAAGTCAAGCTGTGATACACAACAGGACCACATGTTTGTGCTTCAATATAACAGTCATTCATTCCCACTGGTTTGCTTTATTCTGGTGGTTTGAATTTTCATTTTTGGGTGAACTATCCTTTTAATGTTGACAGCCCAATTGTATTACATAATTTGCTTATGCTGTAACATTCCTTATTTGTATGTTTAGATAAAATTGTCTTTAAATGAATTAATATAAAAATAAATGCTTCACTTACTGCTGTAGCTTTAATTTCTGTCTACATAAGTGGGCAGCAGCTATATATATATATATATATATATATATATATATATATATATATAATCTTTATATTGTCTAAAGTACAAAATATTCTATTTGTCCAAATTTCCAATAATTATGTCCCAGTTCTCATTTCTAACTATATCCAGCTAGTTTTCTGTGGCTTAATATTGCCATAAAAGATTCCTTTGAATTCTCTATATGCTTCAGTTCTAGATAATATCAGAATATTCTAAAGAAGAATATCAAGAAGAAAAAAAAGTCTTGCAGAAATAGTTTCTATTGTGATGACATCATACCACAACAGTTACACCAAACCACATGTACAGAAAGAACAAATGACACGTGTTGTTGAAGTGTTGCAACGTTAACCAAAGCAGTGCCACTGCAAACAATGATAATGGCCAAATCCTGAGGTCACAATTTGTGCAATAGGCCGTTTTACTTCTTCAGAATGTAATGATTTGTGTGAGTGGTTTCTTTCCTTTTACATTTTGATACAACAATATTTGGTATATATGTAACTGTACTAATTAATTTCTTAATGATAACTTTTGCAACCTTATATAACATAGGCCTTGTTTCTGAAAAACTCCCTTTTTTGGAAATAAAGTGAAGTAAAAACCCAAACCCAGCTACTGCACAACATGAAGCACAATAAAGTTCCTTCTTTTGCTGTTTAGCTGCTCAGCCTTACATAAAACATGAGAATTTTGTGAATGCATTATAGAGAATAAGTAAATAAATAATGTATACTTTTACAAGTTGAAAGAATTTCCAATGTTTATTTTATCCAGAGAAATGTGCTATATTGTATAAACCCTATTATGGTTTAACAGAGCAAACTCTCCCTGTGAGTATTAAAGGGGTCATATAATGCCATTTTTGTACAAGCTAATATGATTCTTTAGGGTCTAAATTAAAAGTTTGTAATATACTTTAATTAAAAATTCTCATTAGTATTGTAAGAAAACACTCATTTTACCTGGTCAAAAACAGCTCTGTTTTCAGCACGCCGTTTAAGTGCATGTGTCTTTAAATGATAATGAGCTTTGCTCACCCCGCCCCTCTGTTCTGTGCATACACCGTTTGTAACATAATAACACAATAACCATAACGCGTTGTTCATTATAAAGGTGGGATTATGAATTATATTGAGAACGTCACACATAGAAAACATGCCGTACCCTGAGTGTAAACAGCATTCATCGTGAAGCGTGCTAGCGATTTGCAAAGATTAATATAAATATAAATATAAATATAAAGGTTAATAAAACGTTACACTCACTTCTTCTTCTGGAGGTGCAGCAGGAACACGAATAGTTGGTACCGATCCTTTTTTCAGGAGCAGCTTCTTAGCAAAACCAGCTTTATAACGTTACTGACCCTCGTTTGTAAAGCAGTCTGGTGAAATGATTTGCGCAAACATGAAAGCATTGCTGTTGATCGTGGGGAATATTCCTTTCGAAAACAAAACTCAGCCACTGCGTCTTCAGCGGTTCGGATTTAGGAACATCAAAATGACTGCTGTGTTCCTTATTGCACCCAAGAACAGAACACCACATTCTGCTCATAGATAGTGCTCCAACGTTTCAACAATGACCGCGCCGGTCCGCGCGGACTATGATTGACAGCTCGCTCACGAGCGAGGGCGGGTCTGTGTTTGTCAAGCTTTGTGTGTTTTCTGACTGACCACAGCTCTGCCCAAACTTGAAAACTGCTTTATCTCTGATGAACGCAAAGGACAACTCAAATCTTTTCACTTTTTGATTTTTTATTTTCTTAAAGATGGCTTGATAGATTGGGATGGAACAGAATAGGTTGATAACCTTTAAGATACACAAACAAAAACATGAATTAGTTACAAATAAATCTCAATACCACTTTCTCAAAGTAATAATAAATAAATGTTACTGAATCCTCAAACCAAACAAAGTCATTTAGATTAACCTAGAATCTCTAATAGTTAATAATTAAAATATCAATCCCATAATTAAACTTATATAATAATTAAACAATACACATGCTTAGAGTAACATTACTTCTGTCAAGTTCTACGTTCACATAATAAAGTCTTCACTATTTAATTTAAATTGCACGTTACAACCAAGCACAAGTCATATAGAAGCATGAACTCAACACATTCAAACACATTCAATCACATTCTGTCCTACCAGTTGCATCTTTGGATGATCAGGAGCTGTGGGTGAGAGGGCCAACTGAGCTCTTACCAAACATTTCAATGCCATTGGGTGCGCAGGTAAATATGGTCCCAAGAGCACTTCCTAGAAGTTGGTTCCACCAACTCCGGTTGCATGGTTTCCCCCTGCAGATTGGGAGTGCTCTGAGTGTCCTGGGTGAATCTAGGCTGGAGTGCTCAGTACAACTGGTAACCATGAATTGACACAACACCTCCCACTTGACCTCCTGGTTCTTCAACCCAAGGAGGTCACACCAGTACTGTGATGTGTTGGATTTAGTTACTCCATCTTTGATCCTGTTGCTGCTGCTGCTCTTCAACTGGAAGCAGGACAACTATCCGTCTGACATCCCTGTGAAGAACTGTTGCAGGTATCTTGGTTGATTGGTTTTTCATCTTTTTAGTGGGCTTCACAGTTGCGACTGGGTAGCTGGGGAAGGATCGGAGATATACATCCCTCACAATTCCCTTCCTGTCAGTGTTGACGTCAATGACTCTGGCAAGCCTGAACTGACTCCTCAAGGCGTTCTGGTCAGCCAGCCAGACGACATCTCCAATTGCCACATTCCTGTGAGCTGTGTGCCACTTGGTCCGGACAAACAGGTTTGGTCCGGCTAACTGGCTCCATTTCCTCCAGAACCGGTCAACTTCTGTGGATGGTTCTTAACCTCTTGTAAGTCAAAGGTCCCTGGATCTCCTCTGGGTCCAGTTCTTCCGAGCAGAAGTGAATTTGGGCTAATATATTCTACACAGTCCTCCCGGCTCTGAGTCCTGGCATCAATAGGTCATTCATTGGCGAGGTTGGAAGCCATATAAAGGAAAGTTTGAAACTCACCCCATGTGAAGACTCCATTACCCCCCAGATTGTGCAAAACCCGCTTCACAGTCCAGACAGCAGCTTCAGCAGCTCCGTTTCTGTGAGGTGAGTCTGCTGGATGGATCCTCCAGCTCCATTCTGTGCCATGCTTGGAGACTTCATCTTCAAGCTTTGATTTCTCCAGTCGGTCCAGAAACATGTAGAGCTCTTTGAGGGCAGGTCTGGCTCCGACAAAGTTCTTTCCAGGATCCAACCACAATTTTCTTGGATGTCCCCTCAGTGCCGTAAATCTTTGGTAGGTTAACAGGAAGCCTTCAGCTGACTGGTCACTGACAAGGTCTGTGTGCATAGCTCTGGACGCCATGCAACAAAAGACAATTCCCCACACTTTGAGTTTCACCTTCTTTCTCACCTCATCTTTCACTTTGTAAGGTCCAAATAAGTCCACCGTCGTGTACTCAAATGGATTGGCTGGTGTTATTCGCTCCGATGGAAGGTCACTCATGATCTGTTGGCAGGTTCGGGCCTTAAGTCTCCTGCATATCACACAGTTATCAACGATCTTCTGAGCTAGTTTCCGGCCTCTTACCACCCATGCTTTCCTTCTCATCCGGAGGAGTGTGCCTACGATTCCTTCATGATTTGCCTTGTGGGCTTCTTGAGCTAGAAGAGTGGATAGCCATGATGTGCAGGGCAAGATTGGTACTGCAGTTTTTTCTTCATTAAAGATTTGGAATCTTCCTCCACAGAGCAAAAGTCCAGTGCTTTCCTCTCTGACCACAGTAAGCCTGCTGAGTGTGGTGTCTGGCAAGGTTACCTCCTTTTGAGCCGCAAGGAAGAGATCCCTGAGTGCATCTTCACACTCCATGATGGTAAGTGTAGCTTCCTTGACTCTGGACTTGATCTCAAGAGCTGAAGGAATCTCCTTCTTCTTTGGCTTGCTTGTGGTTGAGGTCTTGGCCAGCATTTCTTTCCACTTTGTGGCAGCTCTCCACACCCAGGCAATGACTCTCATCAACCTGGTTAAACTGCTGAACTTACTGATGTTAAGGATTTTCCTCACTGAAGAACCAGAAGGTGGCCTCCGGCCTTTTCCGCTAGGGCTGCTTTGCAGGTCCTTGTTTTGGTCAGAGGTTGGAGACATTGGCATTGCAGTGGCAGGTGGAGCATGTTGGTTTTTTCCCACCTGTGCTCGGGTCAGTGCTGCTGTAAAACATTTCCTTTGGAGCTTGTTTATACCTTCTTTGGCATCTGCAGCGACATCTTTGGTTGACTTTGTCGGCCACTCCTCCACAGGTCGTTTCAGAAACTCTGGGCCATTTTGCCACACAGAGTTCTCTTTGAGGTCTTCTGGGGTTGCTCCTCTTGTTGTGAGGTCAGCAATGTTTTGCTCACCTGGAATCCATCTCCAGTCTTCAACTGATGTGGACTTCTGGATCTCTCCCACTCTGTTTGCAAAAAAGGTCTGGTACCCATAACTGTCCCTTTGGATTGCACCCAGCACAGTTTGACTGTCCAACAGATAGACCCAAACGTTCAACTTGCATCCGACTGTGCTTTTCAATGTATTCCTGAGTCTTGCAGCGAACACAGCACCACAGACCTCAGTCTTCACTGGTTCTCCCTTTTGGTCAAGTGGTGTGAGCTTGGCTTTGGACTCAACAAGCCGGACCAGGATGCCTTGTTCGGTCTCCCACCTGAAGTATGCAACAGCTCCATAGCTCCGGTCGCTCCCATCTGAGAATGTTATTCCCCAGGGTCCTCCAATCCTTTTGACTGGTGTGAGGCTTCTATGGAAGGTAATTTGGTTGAGGCGTGTGTACTCCTCAAACAGCTGGATGGCTTCTTCTCTAAGTCTTTCAGACAGAGGTGTGTCTCATGTTAGAGTTTTGCCTCCAGCTTCTTGAAATGCTTTTCTGACTAGAATGGCTCCTTTCTGTTTGGCAGGTGTTACAAGGCCTATTGGGTCATAAAAACTAGCTACTTGGCTAAGCAGTTGTCTTCTAGTCAGTGGATTTGGAGTTTTTCCTTTCACCTCTTCTCCGACGAGATTTTGGCTGATTCTCATCTTTTTTCTCTTTGAGAAGTTTATTGAGGTCATGAGGTACAGTTTGTCTGGTTCGACCAGGTAACCAACTCCAAGGGCTTTGTTGTCTCCTTCTTTCATTTGGTTGGGGAGAATGAAGACTTCATCTGACGATGCTGGATGTTCTGATGTAGACGTCTGCCTCCCACTTTGGCCTGATCGGACCCACGGCTTGAGGAAGAATCCACCTGCCTTCAGAATTTCTTCTACTTTTTTGGTGGTTTCGTCTAGCTTTTCCAGGTCATTATGGGATGTCAGGATGTCATCTACATAGGAATCGTCTTCAAGGACTCTCCGTTCCTCCTCCAGATGAGTGAACATGGGCAGCTTTGCTGTCTCTCTCATAGCCAGTTGTGCGATGCACCCTGCTGGTCGATCGCCAATGTTGACCCTAGTGATGGCATATTCCTCAATTTCTCCATCTTCACTGTCTCTCCAGAGAAATCTATGGAGGTGCATCTCCAGGTCTTCAAGCCACACAGAATTGTATATCTTCTTGATGTCGCCGAGGGCAGCATGGACTCTCCTGAACCTTAGTAGCACTGCTCGGATGGGATTAAGTACATCAGGCCCTTTCAGGAGAAGGTCATTCATGCTGATTCCTCTAAACTTCTGGCTGCTGTTCCATACCAGTCGGACAGGTGTTGTTACAGAGTGTTGGTTTGGCGCCACCAAGTGACTGACGTACCATACTGGTCCTTTCCAGTCAGCAAACAGTGTTGAAACGCTGCTGTCAATCAACAATCGTGAGAGGGGCATCGATTTTGTGACATCACAAAATAAGAACGGCTTGATTTGAGATGTGGGAAAACATATTTTCCAAAAACAAAACAAAATATCTCCTAGAGGGAAATTTTTCTGGAACTCTCAAGATTGAAAATATTGACTGGAGAAGAGCTTGGTTAATTCCTTTCAAATACTGTATTAATAATAAAATAAAATAAATACACTTCAAAATTCTACATACCATTTATCCTTCTAAAGCTTTAATATCAAGATTCTCTGATATTGATGATATGTGCTGTTTTTGTAATAATGAGAAAGAGATACTGACTCACTTATTTTTTGACTGTGTCATGAACCAGTTTTGGACTGATTTGGCAGATTTTATATTTAATCTGATGAATATTAATTATTGCTTTACTTTAAAGGATGTTACCTTGTATTATGAAAATCAAAGCAATAAGGATCTGGAATTAATTGTTAACCTTTTTATTTTATTAGCAAAATTTAACATACATAAACAAAAAGTTCTTAATTCATCTCCTATGTTAAATTTGTTTTGCTCTGACTTTGACTTTTATATTTCTTCAATAAGACTGTTAAAAAACAAAAAGTCTGTGAAATATTTAAAATGCTATGATACACTCTTCAATACCCCTGGTATTTTGTAATATCCTTATTTGTTAAAACTGAATGTGAGCTATGCTTTTTTTTTTTTTTTTTGTCTTGATTGTTTATATTTTGTGTTATTATCTGTATATTATCTTTTCTGCAATAAAAAAAAAGATGGGGGGAAAACATAAGAAGATTTAAAAAAAAAAAACACTGGATGGATTTTTATCATTTTATGATGGTTGTGTACACTGCCAACACACATTTCAGTACAATCAACTTGTAAAAGTGCATGTACCATTATATGACCCCTTTAAATCATTTGATTCTTAATGGATATTTTCAATACTTAATGAGAATCATACATGTGCACAGAAATCTAACTTTTGCTCTTTTCTTTCTCTCTAGCCTCGAATATTATATACTATATCAATTAAAGCTGCTCAGTTTAAGTTAAGAAAGAAGTTTGGTCAACAGCAAAAAAAATATATAAAGGCAACCAATTGCATTCAACAAAACATTTAATTCTATATTATATCTAGGGAGAGGGTATAAGTTTTCTTTGAATGTTCTGTCTTCAAAGAAATTCGTTAGACTTCCTACAGGGAGTGAAAGATGGCAGAAAGCAGGCCAGAAAAGGAATACAAGAGTTCACAACATTCTTCCACTGAAGCTGTAGGATCATCTGGAGACCTGGAGATGAATCGAGAATCAGTCAAATGCTTATCCATACATTGATAACAAAAGCATTCAAACTCTACACTAAAAGTAATTCTATAGTTACTTGGATTTTTGGGTGAGAGCATTTCACTGCCAGAAGCAGAGCGTTTCATAGACCCCAGAGGAGTCCGGCTCTTGAGTCAGTCAAGCCTGTTGCTGTTGGAGAGAACTGGGTGTGGTAAAGAAAGCGGAAATGGTGTTAAGGTTAATACATTGAAGGACAGATTAAATCCACATTGAAAGCATAACATTTTTGAAAGCAGACAAATTTAAAAAATAAAGTCATTTATTGTCTTATTTTTTAATAAAGAAATATTATTAAATAAAGCTAAAATGTATTCATTCAAGTGTAGTGTGTATTCGTGTTTTATTGATGTAATAAATACATCATCAGCTGGCAGGTTAGGTGCATAATGCAATGCTTCGTGACTCGTGTCAATTTTTGAACTCTATTTACAATAGTGTTAAAGACAGGGCTTTTGAACACGTAATCATTCGGTCGATTGCGGTGCGCATCGATAATGAAGAGTGACAATAGCCTACCCGACAGGCTGTGGACGGTAGTTTTCTTATTCACAGCGAAATAACAACACAACCTGTCTTTAAGTAGGCTACGTCTTGATCTTGACTCTCCCGGCCTCCCTCTCATTCTTTTCATGGCGTTTCTGCTACCCTAATTTATGTTTTCTTTTCCGCGACATTTTGTCAGTCAGTCTCCCGCTCTTCCACCAAGTTCATCGTTAAAGGGATACTCCACTTTTTTCGGAAATAAGCTCATTTTACAACTCCCCCAGAGTTAAACAGTTGAGTTTTACCGTTTTAGAATCCATTCAGCCGAACTCCGGGTCTGACGGTACCACTTTTAGCATAGCTTAGCACAGATCATTGATTCTGATGAGTCCAGTAGCATTTCTTTCAAAATGACCAAAGAGTTTCAATATTTTTCCTATTTAAAACTTGACTCTTCTGTAGTTAAACCGTGTACTAAGATCGACGGAAAATGAAAAGTTGCGATTTTCTAAGCCTATATGCCTAGGAACTACTCTCATTCCGGCGTAATAATCAAGGAACTGTGCGGCTGTACCATGGGTGCAGCAGGCGTAATGATATGACGCTGCGCCTGAAAATAGTCCCCAGCTCGGTAACTTCTTCCAACGTGACCGGGACTAAGTTTGTCTAACCTATTAGACCTATTTTCAGGCGCTGCGTCATATCACTACGCCTGCTGCACCCATGTTACGGCCGCACAGTTCCTTGATTATTACGCCGGAATGAGAGTAGTTCCTAGCCATATAGGTTTAGAAAATCGCAACTTTTCATTTTCCGTCGATCTTAGTACACGGTTTAACTACAGAAGAGTCAAGTTTTAAATAGGAAAAATATTGAAAGAAATGCTACTGGACTCGTCTGAATCAATGATCTATGCTAAGCTATGCTAAAAGTGGTACCGTCAGACCCGGAGTTCGGCTGAATGGATTCTAAAACGGTAAAACTCAACTGTTTAACTCTGGGGGAGATGTAAAATGAGCATATTTCCGAAAAAAGTGGAGTATCCCTTTAACTTCAGGCACATGCCGCCTCAACTCTGATTGGTTCTGTTCACGAGCTGGGGTGGGATTTACAATTTTATTGGGTCCATCTGATGTTTGTCACTGACTGAATAATTAATAAATACTTTAGATCGGACTAAACCATTCATAGGGAGGTAAGAGAATATTTGGAAAAAATATTTAACCAAATTGCATGTTTTTGTGGTTTTCATTTAAATCTCAGGCATACAACTAATATAAATAGTAGAATTATTCATGCAACAAGGGCCTATATAGTGTAACTGCTGGATTTTGTGGGGCCCCCTGGGCAGTGGGGGCCCCTATAATTGTCACCACCTTTCACCCCACTAGCGACGGCCCTGATTGTGATGCAAGTTTTTAACTCGAAAGTTGGCAGCCCTGGAGCTGCATGAAGTCGAACAAGCCTTTTTTTCCTTGCGTCCTACCCTTGTATCCTTTCAGGGAGTGGAGCGGAGAAGCGAGGAAAGGAAACTAGGCTGCACAAATAAGAATTGAGAAGCACCCAGTGTGTTTGGAAAGCACAATAGTTTGAGGTACGATGAAGATGAAGCTCCTTTTTCAGGCCCTTTTGCTGGTTGTAATGCTCACTTTACGTAAGTACATTGCTTTCTCCCGCGTTTTACTTCACAATGTGTACAGGTAATAAATCATACAATAAAAATAAACTATTGTTATTTGTTTTATCCAGAGAAATGCCAGGAAGACGAATACATGGACGATTCAGATTATTACTACTCTGTGGATACTAGTATGATCTAATTTCTCCATTTTCTCCTAATTTTCTAGTTTTCTCCATTCTCGAACTGTATTAAAAGTCCTTGAAATACAATTTAAAAAGCCCTAATCTCTCAACTGCCGTGTTTTAAGTTAAAGTGATTCTGTTTTTTTTTTTTTTTTTTCACTGTTAATGTCTTTTACTAAACTAATACACTAGAAGTAATTTAAAAACAACATTAATTACTTTCCTCAAAACAATGGGATTGCATCATGGCTTCCTTTTGGCACACAGTACTTGATTATTGAAGAAATGAGTTGGCTGTTGATAGCACAATCACATTTATTTATATTGCCAGTTAAGTTGAAAACCCGCCACAGGGTGTCTGGTAAGAGACTGGTCAGTAGATGTCCGATATTTGGGAATAACCCGTTTATTTGTCACCACTTGTCCTTAATTAGGGTGTATAAGTGGGTGTGGTTTTTCTATAAAAACAGAAAATATAGACAAGTATAAACATACATGATAATAACATTAAGTGTTTTAAAACAGGTAGCCTACATAATGAATATGAACAAAATGCAGAAATGAAATTAATAATGAAAGAAAAACAAACTTTCTCTGTCATAATTTAATTAAACTGTAAACAGTTTTATCTGCGTCACATGGTTTGTCAGCGGAGCTTTGTCTGGTCTTGTTTCACGCATGTGCATTAAGTTGTTTACAACTTCAGAATACCTCGACCGCAGACTTTGACAATTGAAATGCACCAAACACAGATGAAATATACACAAATGACATCAATATAAAAAAACTAAGCATAACGATAACATCCTATATACAGCGCAACATCGTTCCAAAGACGTGGCAACTCCTATAATTAACCGTAACGAGCTAGTGCACGTTATAACAGCAAAACTAAATATTAAACAGGTCTAGTATTGCACATGATTGCTAGAGATCGAATATAATACAATTACTTTGCATTGACGTACAACACACATGAAATGAACAAACTATATGTTATTTACAACGGCCAAGTTCAGAGTTAGCATCAGTGCTCCAACAGAATCAACTTTCAACTTCACACTGAGGGCGGGATGTTTGCATGCACGTAGATCCGCAAACGCTGATTGGCTGCTGTGCTGGATGCTGTGTGTCGATCAATCTCGGCAAAAGAAAAAGATTTAAGTCAGGAGGCATATTATTCTTACTAGTAATGGCCTTTTTAACAATTATTATGCAAGTTATTTTTGCAAGACTGGTGATAAATGAACATAAATAAAGGGATCAAAATGTGTGCAGCTATTATTTAAATATCCAGCACATTAGTTGAAGATGCACACAACTGTAGGCACAATTTGAGCTGCAGAAATTTGTAACATGTTCATATTTCACCAGCATGTTGATGTGTTGTGTTTCAGATATTGCAGTGTTTGACATCACAGTGTACCGACAAATAGAAGACGGAGAGCATGATAGAGTCATGGTGGTGTGCACGTTTGACCGAGGGTTTAAATGGGAACACAGTCGGTGGATAAGTCCTTTTGTGCTGTCTGTGGAGAGTGAACTGAACTACACCAAGGGAAATGTCCATTGCACTTCTTCAGATACTAGAATAACATGTGTGTATATGGTCACTGTGAGTCCACCTGCTTCCTTCACCTGTGAGCGTGAGGTTCCTTTTAATGCAATGTCCATAAACATGCGCACCCAGACCTACACTTACAAGCGCTCAGGTAAAACAAATGCATCTCTGCTATAGGATGTTTAGATGTTACACCCCTGCCTAGATGATACAATATTGCCATGTGTTTGCATTTTCCTATTCTGAAACATTTTTATATGCCTTCTTCTCTCTACCTTTCTTTCTTCCTCATCTGGTGATGTTTGGGGTGTATAATTAGCTATTTAAAAATGTACAATGATAATACAGCTGATCTTTGCATGTGTGTGTATGAGACTGTGTATTTCAATGCATACAAGCCAAAACTTCTTTTTGCCTGTCATTGCATTTCCACGCAGTCTTGGATCATTGTGAGGAAGCAGTATCTTCATTCTGCACCTGCTTTTCCTCGTTCCTTGCTGTTGGTCTCGTCATCATGACTGTGGCAGTGATCGTGACCTGACCACCATCAGAAGAAGCTAAAAGTGTGTTTTACCAATGTAACAGTTTAATTATTTATAGCAGCAATGAATATTATGAAAGTTCTGATGACCACAGTCAGATAAAAGTCTAAAACTGAAAATATGTACACAATGTACTGAGAGCATGCTTTATGCGTTTCATTTCATATGTTTCATTCAACATATACGTGCTTTAGTTTTCTGAGCTGAAGATGAAGTCAATGAACAGAGTTTCTCTTCCTCAATCTTATTTCTGATGACTAATGGCATCACACATCAGGCCTATAGTCAGAGCTCAATATAGTTTCCTGCAAGTATTTCTTAAAATCTCACACCAGTTGTTGCAACGCTCTCACGTCACGACCAATTCGCACGAGCGACTAAAGGGTGGCTAAATCGAATGAATTCGTACGACCTCACTGATTTGTCTAAACCCACGTGATGGGTAGGTTAGGCATTGTTGATGTGACGTGCATTGTAACATGCAATGCTTTTGAAGACAACTCTGGCATAAATACATACTATAATCACATTTGTCCTTGATGAGATGATGATCTGATGAGGGTTAGTGTCCTGACTGTGTTTCTGATGAGTTTGTGTTCAGGATTAGATTTTCAGTCTTCATGTTTAGTGGTTTTCCAGCACACACAGACTAACCCAGCGAACTCTTTCTACACGTTTGTTAACACAGACTCCATCAACCCCACCACAACTGTTACAGACAACGACTACATGGATGCATAAATAATCACAAGACTTTCTGTAGAGAGAAGAACAAGACCTGAAGAGGAGAAACAAACTTCTACTGTACATTTACATTTTACATTTAATCATTTAGCAGACACTTTTTTCCAAAGTGACTTAGTCCAGCACAGAACACGTAGCCAAGTTTTTTATTATTTTTTATTAATAGATATAGAATAGTCTGTTTTAGTATTAATGAGTCAAGTGTTGCCAAAAAAGACATAAAAAATAAAAATATATTAATTATTCAGTTAACCTTTTGTATTAATGAATGTATATATGAATTTATATTGTTATGATTATTTTATATACAATAAAAAAAAAACATTTTTGAGATTTTCTATTTAAATTTTGTGATGCAATTTTATTTTCTCATAAGGATGAATTGCTTATGCTGTAACAGTCTACATTTGTATGTTTAGATAAATGTATGTTTAGATAAAAATGCCTGCTATATGAATTAATATAACTATAAATGCTTCACTTACTGCTGTCTACATCAGAGGGCAGTAGCTGTATGTTATATTACACATATATTTATTATATTAAGATCATAATGATTACTTGCATGAATTACTAGAGAACATGTTAATTACAAATAATGTGTGTGTGTGTGTGTGTGTGTGTGTGTGTGTGTGTGTGTGTGTGTGTGTGTGTGTGTGTGTACCATGGTGTGTACTGAACTAAAGCTTAACAGAAAGTGGTTATACAGTTTTTAAAAAATCCTGCAGAAATAGTCCACATAATTCAGTTACAACAAGCCCAAACCGGTGTACAAAACAATCATTGCAAAATGGCAGCAGCTGCATTTGTATGAAACAAGAGTGTGAGTCCTCGATACCCGGATGACATAATTAAATAATTGTTCACAAAATATTGATTTGAGTACAAATATTGACACAGAACTTCCAAAAGCACCGACTTCAGTGACAGTTACCATCCGTGTACCAGCCTGTGTTGTTTTTACGTGTTGTTTACTGGGGAATAACATACCACTGGATGGCGCAATTGACCAATCAGTATCAAGAATGCAGGTTCCCTTCCCCCAGTCTTATAATACTGAGGGAAACGCAACAAGTTTTCATGCATGTTCTTAAAAATATCATATTTCAGTTAAGCCCCTCAATATCTTAATATTGATGCTGATATGAGTATGAAGATGTGATTACTGTGATACTGTTATCTGTAAGACAAAGATGGAAGGAAACAGAACAAGTGTTCGTGTCTGTTCTTTAAAATATCACTGTTCCACTTTTCAGGGGGAAGATTACATTTGGCAGCGCAAATAGAATAGTCTTCCCCCTCAAAAGGGGAACATAGATAAAAATGTATTAAATGAAATCCTGTGCTGACAAGCTGGCCCCTATCTTCACAAACATCTTCAACAGATCACTGGAGCAATGCAAATCCCTGCTTCAAATCCTGCTTAAAATCATCAATCCTGCTCCACCATCATCCCCATCCCAGAGAAACCCAAAATCACAGGACTGAATGACAACAGACATGTTGCTTTAACATCTGTGGTCATGAAGTCATTTGAAAGACCTGAAGGACATCACTGAACCCTTGCTGGACCCCTGCAGATTACTTATTGGGCAAACAGGTCCGTGGATGATGCAGTCAACATGGGACTGTACTAAATCTTGAAAGATCTGGGACCTATGTGAGAAAAAAATTCACGTCCAACACCTGTACAATCAGCACTGATGCTCTCCCCACTGCTCTTCTTCCTCTACACCAATTACTGCCCTGCAAAAGACCCCTCTGTCAAGCTCCTGAAGTTTGCAGATGACACTACACTCATTGTCCTCATCCAGGACGGTCACGAGTCTGTCTACAGACATAAGGTTAAAGAGCTGGCTGCCTGGTGCAGTCACAACAACCTGGAGCAGAACACACTCAAAACAGTGGAGATGATTGTGGAATTTAGGAGAGAGAAACCCCCAGCACTCCCTCCGCTCACCATAATGAACAGCACTTTGGCAACAGTGGAGTCAATAAGGTCCCTGGACACCACCGTCTCTCAGGACCTGAAATGGGACACTCACATAGGCTCCATTGTGAAAAAGGTTCAACCTGCCACAGGAGCTACTTCTGCAGTTCTACTCTGCAGTCATTTTTAGTCACTTATTTTACTTTTATTATCTGCCTTGTCACTGTCATTCTGCACTGGAAGCGTCTGTCATGTGTAAGCATACTTGGCAATAAATCTCATTCTGATTCTAGATTTTTTTTCTATTGCGGGTCCCACTCTGGTTACACTAATCCCATCCTATAAATAGTCATTAAAAGGATAGTTCACTTCAAAATGAAAATTGTGTCATCATATACTCAACCTCAAGTTGTTTCAAACCTGTATGAATTTCTTTCTTCTGCTGAACACAAAGGAAGATATTTTGAAGAATGTCAGTAACCAAACAGTTAACTGGACCCATTGAGTTCCATAGTAGGAAAAAAATACTATGGAAGTCAATGGGTCCAGTTAACTGTTTGGTATTGTATTAAATTCAACTGAGTGCAGTTTTTTAAATATATTATATTATCTATTATTTGATATCCTACAGGCAATATGTGGTGCACAGGCTACCTTTATAAAGACTTCTGAAAGTTAATACATATTAAAATAGCGAATAGGTGTTTGTTGTTTTTTTTACAGAACTTGTGTGCTAAATGTGATAGACAGACGTGTCACAGTGTCTAAAAATGTGCAGCTAGAAGTTTGTGGTTGTGTGTTCAGAGCTGCATGTCCAGAAAGCCACAAAGAACAAACATGCAAGTTTAAACTGTGAAGAGCTATATACATATTGAGCCTGCATATTTAAATATAATGTCTCTTTTGAATGTAATAATACTGCCTTATTTGGCCTTTGTTGGTATAGGTATAAAATATCTTACAATTAGCCTGCTTTTACAAACCCAGCAGCAATGTTTAAAAAGTAGAAAGTTAATGTTCGTCTTGAGAGGCACTTCTGCTTTGCCACATCAACTCTGCAATATTTTGTTTTTAAGACAAGACATCACTATATCAGACTCAGTCACTGTCACACATGTGTCTCAGAAAGCTGTAGATCTCTCATTTATGGCAGCATGACCTGCTTTGTATATACTTTTATTGGTCCTTTGGTCAGCTTTCAGTAAGTAAAGCACATTTCAGGACAGGAGTCAGTAGAACTTTTCTGTTTTTGTACAGTTCATCCTTGCAAGTGCATTGTCTAATAATAATGACAACCTTAAACTATTTTATCTATACACTTTGCTGTACGTTTTCAGTCAATATAATTTTATATATTGAGTCAATATATAATTTTTTAGAATTTAAGTATCTGTTAGTCAGATATTTTTGCTATGTTTTTGTACAGTTCAATTTACCATTTTGCACTAGTGTTCTATTTAAAAAAAAATAGTGTAAGGACAGGAGTCAATAGAATTCTTACTGTTTTTGTACAGATTGGTCTGATGTATGTCACCCAGATTTCCATAAAATGACAGGTGAATAAAGTAATGACTTTAATCTATACACCTTTCTGTCAGTATTCATATAATATTCCAAAATATGTTAAAATACAAGGATAGCAGTCAAACAAATTTTTGTCCTTTTTCGGTTATCTCTAGCTTAAAGGTGAACTAAGTAACTTTTTTTACCTTAACTGAACAGCTACAACAGGAGTCATTGGAATGGTTATATTACTTATTTCGGGTTGAATGGTGGTCGTTTCGCACCCCCCTGGTGCCCTTGAGCGGAAAATTCGCACTTGTAACTTTGAGACGGCGGGCCGCCGGCCGCCGCATCAGGAAGTATCGCGTGATATCAGGTCTCGCGATGTAAACAATTGCTTTACGGCCAAAAGAAATCTGCTCAAATACTGTCATTATTGCGCTCCCTCACACTGTCCCGAACCCGAAGGAAGAAGACGTTTTAAAGAATGTCCCATCTGCTTTGATGTCGTTGATCTACTAGCCTCTGGTGTCTGAGAATCGCCAACGAGGTTTTACAACAGTGTTGTCAAATATCTATTCCGAAGCTGTGGGGGGAGCTCTAGAGAGAAACCTGCGAGCAAAAAGCGAGAATACAGCGAAGAAATCCCGAAGCTACTGAGTGCTGCTTTAAGTTACAAGTGCTCTTCTGTAGCTTCCGTATTATCATCATCCATGTTCATTAAAGACTTTGTTATTTCTGCATCAGCATTAGGATCTGTCATAATTCCTGTCTTGTGTTCCCCTTGTCTTGTGTGGACTTTTGTCATTTCCTTTCCTGTGCCATGTTTTGTAGTCCTTTGTAGTTTTTCTTGTTTATTAGTCTTCCCAGGTGTTTCTGTTTAACCACGGCCCCTTGTTATCTTGTTTAGCTTGTTTGCCTGTGTATTTATGCCCTGTGTCTAGTTCAGTCCTTGTGAATTCTTGATGTTGTATGTTCCCTAGTCTGATTTTGTCAAGTTTTGAGTTTATTTAATAAAGTGTGTTGCATGTGGATCCTGCTTCCTCCTATGTTTCAACCGCATCGTTACAGAAGAACTCACCAAAGATGGATCCAGCAGTCACCCTGGTCCGACTATGCCAAGGGACTCACTCACTCGAGGACCACACTTCTAAGACTTTTTGATCATTGCAAACATCACTGACCTCCCTGACTTTGCTTTGATGTTTTTTGTTTTTTTCTATGGACTCAACAACCAGGTACAATCCAAACTCATCCATCACGGAGGGTCCTCGAGGGTCACTGAGTGAGTTCCTGGTAAGCGGCTCAACTTTTACTGTGGGTTTGGTGGACGAGGAGTCCCGCAACCCCACAGTGCCCGCCAAATCTGAGTCTCTCCACTTCATGCCTCCCAAGTCTGAGTCTCCTTACGTCATGTCTGCCAAGTCTGAGTATCTTCAAGTCATGCCTGCTCACACACCATGTCTGCGGTGCCTGTGTCTTCGGACAAGATGGCTGCCGTGCCAGAGTCAGCTCTGGAAGATGCAGCGCTGATGTTAGTGGCCACAGCTATTTTGTGTATGTGGGCAACATACACATCAGCTACAACCCGTGAGCCCTCGGTCGAGTTGGCCACCACCACGCCAGAGTCTCGTTCCAAGATGGCCGCCGCCACGCCAGAGTCTTCAGCAGAGATGGCTGACCACGCCTTAACCTGAGCCCTCAGCAGAGATGGCCGTCGCCACGCCTGAACCTGAGCCCTCAGCAGAGATGGCCACCATTGCCAGGTCCTGTTCCATTCCCCTGCATGGGCCTGGCCCTCCATCCCTCCCCCCGGACCGCCTCTGCTCCACCACCCTCCTGGACTGTTTCTTGAGGAGCGTCTGGAATCCGCTCCTTAAGTGGGGAGCTCTGTTATAATTCCTGTCTTGTGTTCCCCTTGTCTTGTGTGGACTTTTGTCATTTCCTTTCCTGTGCCATGTTTTGTAGTCCTTTGTAGTTTTTCTTGTTTATAAGTCTTCCCAGGTGTTTCTGTTTAACCATGCCCCCTTGTTGTCTTGTTTAGCTTGTTTAAAGGGGTCATGACATGGTTTTTTCTTTTCTTTTATTGTGTTCCCTTAGGTGCAATTATAGTATTACTATAGTTTTTTGGACAAAAAAACGTTTAAAATTGAGTGATTTATGACCTTTTCCCACCCTGTTTCTCATGCTCTGATTCAAACAGTCTGTTTTGAGGGTGTTTCCCCTTTAAGAGTTCAGTGTTAACACCCACTGTTATGATTGGATAACGTCAGTGCCTATGCATCAATTGTTAACGCCCCCTTGTCAAAACGTGCGGATTTTGCGGAGCTGTGTTTACCGTTACCATAGTAACGGGTGATGTGTGCGAGGCGATGGAGATTGCAATGATGTTTGAGTCGGAATCAGAGGAAATGAACCATCAACACAACTAAGAATGTATCTGCCCGTCCACATAGAAAGTGTGAAACTATTTTGTCAGTTTAACAGCATACATCTTTAAATAGCCTAAGGGGCATGAACATGACGGTCATAAAACAATAAGTAGGCTAAAAAACACAGTGATTATTCATAATGAATTAAACTGCAATTAACGTTTTAAAAAAGTTTTAAGTTTTAAATAGCCTACATTATTTACAGTTTGCGTCGTCGTTGTGTAGCCCAGAATAGTCCACACGGCCTTATCTTGTACAAAAGTTTTCTGGCAAAGCCAGCATCAAACTGCGATTGTTCTCAACTGTCACTCATCCTTGAAATGTGGAGAACACACACTTAAATTAACACTGTCGTGACTGGGACGTCCGCGAAAAATAAACTGCATCCATCTTCCCCTGACGTCTGGATCTTTCAGCAGCGTATATTATTCAAACATGTTGTTTGTCCACAGCCAGGAACAGCACATCTGCGTGACATCGCAATCTTCTTGTAAACAGACCCACTCGCTGCATGTCGACTGAACACATGTGAAGCGCGTGACAGATGCGATGATGAAATGAGGCGTAGTTATCTTGCGCTTGAAGCGTAGTTGTCTACGCTAGAGGCGGTCATATGCAAACGACTGCTACGTCACTTCGTACCGTGACGTCACTTCATACCATGGATCCAGAACGAGCTGTATTTAGAGCTTGATTAAATAAATGATTCGTTTATAATGGGGAGGACGTCTTAAGCTATGAAACTTGCAGGATGTTTTAATGGTACAAAGACCTCTTATATGCCAAAAGATCAAGGCAAATTTGGTTTCTCATGTCATGACCCCTTTAAGCCCTGTGTCTAGTTCAGTCTTTGAGTTCTTGATGTTGTATGTTGGTTGTCCTGTTCCCTAGTCTGAGTCAAATTTTGTCAAGTTTTGAGTTTATTTAATAAAGTGTGTTGCACATGGATCCTGCTTCCTCCTATGTTTCAACTGCATCGTTACAGGATCACTTCATTCATGCATGTGACAGATAGCAGTCAATAAAATTTTGCTGTGTATTTTGTACAGATTCTCCTGATGCTACAGCTGTTGCCAAATGTTTGGGACGAGACATAAATTGTGTTTGGCAAAGTTTTTCTGGTGTCGATTTACATTGTTTCTAGATTATTGTGCAGAGTGATCATATGCATTTAAAATAACTGAAAAAAGCTTAATAGCCCTGTACACAAAGTGAGGCCAAGATTGTGGACAAAAGGCCTGGGCTGTGTTTCCCAAAAAGCATTGTAAGCCTAAATTGATTGTAGAGACCATTGGTGGCTATTGATTTACGATCAACTTAGGCTTACAACGCTTTTGGGAAATGCAGCCCTAGTGTCAAGAAGGGCAGCAAAGAAGCCACTTCTCTCCAAGAAAACATCAAGGGCTGACTAAAATTCAGCAGAAGACTAGTGCAAAGTTATTGTTTTTTGAGACAATGTTTGACTGTTTGAGACATCTGGAAAAATTAATTGTCCAGAGAAGAAAAGGGTGATACAAAGCTGATAATCAATTTGGAAATACAACAGAAATGTTAATATTATAAAAAGCTTGTCCAAAATAGAGCTACTTCCACTTTTCAGATCTACTGCATTTAATTTTTTTTTTTTTTTTTTTACAGAGGAAACCTGTTAAGTGTTAAGATGCATTCACTGGTATGCATGTGTCTCAGAAAGCTGTAGCTCTCTAATCTATGACAGAATGATGAACCTGCTTTATATCCTTTTATTGGTCCTTTGGTCAGCTTTCAGTAAGTGGATCACAAATGTATTGCCTTTTAATGATAAGTGCATAATCTAATGACTTTGATCTTAAATCTATTTATTTTAATAGCTTTTTTATTGCCAATGTGTGTACAGCTTGTAACGTACTTAAAAAAAAAAACTTAAACGAGACTTTCCCAGACTTCCTAGGTTGTCTACGAAAGCCTGTAAACTGATTTTTATTTAAAGGACTCGGGACGTTTTTACTGGGAAAATCAAATAGATGTGACGTTAATGCATTCTCCCGAGAGCATCTCTTCCATTCTATGACACATGAAATTAATGCTTATACAATGTGTTCAGGATAATGCAGAAAGAGCTATTCTGTACTGTAATGTCAATGTGTCATGCTGAGAAAAGGGATTAATTTAAACTATTGTCTCACATTGCTAGATCTATGGTCTATAGTCTCACATTTATAATCAAACTATCGTAACACTGTAATTTTAATGACCTCATCTGTCGACATGATGCCGGTGAACTGCAGAGCTTTTGCAAACACATCCACACAGCTACGATCAAATGCTTTCTTAACTGCTCTGTCATTTTTGTTGCATTTATTTTGTTATTGAGAGGAAAGCATGCAACACATACAGTATTTACATATTCATCTAAATGTCTCTCTCAGCAGCGTGGAGATGTTCGTTAACAGTATACCGCTGCAAAGTTATTTGCAACTTCTTTTTACTTCTATGCAAAGAAGTCACATTCAGTCTTTTGTAAGTAACGAATGCACGAGTCGAGTGTGAGAACGAGCAATAAGTTGCAGCTGCAGTTCACTTAATGACCACTGGTATAGATAATAACAAAGGTTTCTAAATTCTACATATAGCCCCTTTAAAACTTTTTTTTTAAAATTAACTAAAGGTGAAATAAAATTTTAAATAAGCTGCATACATACATTTACATTTGGCAGCTGCTTTTATCCAAAGCATTTCAAGGTACACATTTACATTCTTATCAGTTCTTGCTTTCCCTGGGAATTGAACCCATAACCTTGGCGTTGCAAACACCAATGCGCTACTGTTTGAGCTACAGGAAAGTGCCTAAACAGTGTCTAATAATGATGTCTGGACCAAGACATTTAGCTACAGTTGATGAGCACATATATTTTTAGTGAAAACATTATCATACCTTATCATAGATAAACACAGATCCACAAATACACAGGGGAATCCAGACACATGTGCAACAATTTAACACATGCACCGGATGAATGCACAGGGTTTTTTTTCTTACTATACAATCAACAAATATGCAAAAATCATTAAGTAATTTAATGCACAAATAAATGCTGAGCCAGTTATATTCAGATGTCTGTCTTAAGTCTCATAAAAAAGAAAATCACAAGAGGTTTAGGAACGTTTTTTGCACCACAGATATGAAACTATTACATTTTTCTTGATTTGAACCCTTGAGTGCTGTCTTTTAGTGTGTCTGATTGTGACTGTGTCATTTTTCATATATTCAGATAGTACCAGCTCCTTCCTTATCTACAACGAGGACCACAACAAATGTGTGTATGCCGCGAGTGCTACTGTAGTGCTGACTGCGCCATGCGACGCATCTTTCACAGATCAGCATTTCCAATGGATTTCCTCTTCACGAATCATCAGCCTCGCTTTTAGTCTCTGCTTGGAGGCCGAGAAGATCGAAGACAGGTCCAAAGTTATCCTTCTGCCCTGCAATGAATCTAACCCCGGACAAACCTGGGAATGTAAAGATGAGACCTTGTTTGGATTGAAGGGACATCCACTGCACTTGAACTATGGAAATGATAAGCAAAATGTGATGCTGTTTAATGGAACAGGTGTTTGGAGTCGCTGGCTGATTTATGGGACTGACAAAGATTTGTGTTCTCGTGGATATCAAGGTATGACCAAAACAGCCATTAAGACCTTTATAATAATGGCTGCAAAATGTTAAATTAATTTCCAATATGCCTATTATGAATTTCATTTCTTTATGTTCTGCAGAGATGGCTAGTGATCCAAATGGGAAACCATGCTATTTCCCTTTTAAGTTTAATGGAGATGTGTATGCTGAGTGCACTGTGTGGATGGCAGCTAAAATGACTAGCTAAAATGAATAGCTAAAATTGGAAGAAAAAAAAAATCTGTTTAATATTCACATCAGTAGCCCAATCAGCACTTTAGGATACACATATTATTTCTGAATCACCTGACTATCATTTCTGCAATTTCATTGGTTTAGATTAGGAAACCTGAATGTAGCAGTAGCAGTGATGATACTTGCCTTTAATCAAAGTACTTAGTAAAAATATACCATTAAACACATATTTAAAATCAATAGTCTTTATGCCGTTTTTAACGTTAATTCATGCTGGTGTGTTTTATTTCAGATGCCCCTGTGCCCAACATCACAGTGTATGGGCAGATGCAGGACAGAGAGCACGTGATAGTGATGTGTTCATTTGGCTGGAGGTTCACTAAGAGCTCTTTCCAGCTGTCAGTGGCGGGTGAACACAACTACACACTGAAGAACCCACTGTGTTATTCAGATAAAAAGTGTGTGTTTGATGTGAAAGTGAGTCCACCTGTTTCCTTCACCTGTGTGCATGAGATTAATTCTGCGGTGAACCGTCAGAGTGAGACTTACACAGATCATCATGAGGAAGGAGTATCTTTATTCTACATCTGCTTTACCTCCTGCATTGCTATTGGTCTCGTCATCATGACTGTGGCAATGATCGTGACCACCATCAGGAGCAAATAAAGGTGGTGTGTTAACCAGTTAGTGACAGTCAGATCAAAATCTATAAATTAAAATAATGAAAATGCATACATGTATAAATGCATATGTGCTGAGAGCATATCTAAATGCTTTGTTATGCAATTAAATTTATTTCCTTAAAAGAAGCTCAAAGTTTAACATGCAGGTTTTGCTTTTCTGAGCTGAAGATGCAAGTTTCTCTTCCTCAATCTTATTTCTGATGACAATAATGGCATTACATATGCCTACAGATCTCAATATAGTTCCCTGCATGCGTTTCTACAGTTGGTGTGAGATTCATTTTGACATGCAATGCTATTAAGGTGTTCGGAAAGAAGTACTTTAAGTTCCTCCTTGTGTTCACTTCTTTGTCTGGTATTGTTTGTGTTTAGCACACTGTCTTGCATTGTTGGCTTTTTTGTTAGTACTTGTTTAATAAACCTTGGATTTATCTTCGTCTTCTGTGGATATCAGTGTTACAAGAACATTGTGAGATACAAATTAGGGATGGGCAAATGAAGCCTCATGAAGCACTGAGGCTTTCCCCTGAATGTTTCGGGAAAAGATTCAAAGCATCAAGAGTGTCAAAAAACAGCGCCTTCTTGTGGCAGGTAAAATTTATAGCAGCCATGTTTATGCGCAGTTGAGTGCGCAGCGCCGTTGTTTTATCCATTATGCACAAATAAAGTCTGACCACGCTAAATGTTCAGTTTTCGGATAATATAATTCACATATTAAAGTGTGGCAATAAATTAAATGCAACAATTATATATGTTTGTATAACAAACCAAGAATATAAATTTAAATTAATATTATGCTACATTATGATGACTGTTATATTAAGACTTTACATCATTTAAAATATATTTTAGAATCTACTTTCCTCATTTGTAGATCATTTAAATAAAAATGTCTGCGAAATTAATTCGTGTTTTTCTGCTGTTTTCTTACAGCTGTAGCTTCTGACTAGATCCAGTAGGGGGCAGAAGTGGTTTACTACTGCTGAGTGGCGTAATTGCCTTAAAGGGATAGTTCACCCACAAATGAAAATTCTGACATTAATTACTCAGCTTCTGTTAATGTCTGCTGAATCTGATCAATGGTTAAATGTGAATAAAAGCCTAATGCTGGGTACACACCAAAAGATTTTTGACATCTTATAAGATTTTCAAAATGTGACAGACCACAAACATGAGGACAAAAAATCCTAGATTTAAGCGTTTTGCTCCTATAGTGTGTGGTGTGCCATGATGTGACAAAGACAGCACACCACACACAAACAGATTTTCAACCAGGGTCTCGACTATGAACACAGGAAATCTCGCAAAATATCGTGAGACTTCAGAATAAGCATGACGGACAACATGCAGGAAGAAATTGCGATAGTGTTTGGAATGATTTTCACAGAAAATTCACGTGAAAAAACCATTGTACCTACCATTGTATATAACCTTTTATACAGAAATATATTCATTCTTTATTGTCTTTATTTATTCTTTATTAGATTTATTGTCTCTTTAGAAAAAGTTATTTAATCCCTCTATAGAACCTCACTGAACCCTTAACACTCAGCTTCTTTTTTTTTTTTTTTTTTTGGATTTTAAGAATTACAATTACAGTCAGGGGGGTACAAAGAGTAAAGCCGATAAACAAACATAAAAAGACATTCATAAACAGTGACAAACTTAAAAGTTAAACAAAAATTTGAAAATGTTTACAGATTGAAACGCACTTTGCAGCTTTCTTATTTTTCAAACCCAATTGTGTTTAGGTATTGTAAAATTTCTGCACTTAAAATGAAAAACAAAGGCTTGTTTCCTCGAAATTTACACTTATGAATACTAAATCTTAACATTAAGCTTCCTGCAAGTGTGTGTGTGTGTGTGTGTGAGAGAGAGAGAATGACCGTGTCTTCCATCATCTCGCTTTCTGATTGGATATTGTTTTGTTTCACGTGCTAATCTCCAGAGCGTGCGCGCGTTTGTCCTCGGGGTTCCCCCCACACATCAGGATTTCTGATCGTAAATATTAAACGTTTAATATTTACGATTCACGATCGGAGCGGCTCCGACGTTCTTCCGAGCAGGTTCGGACACTCTAATACACCTCACACCAAGGGAAAATCTGATAAAATAATCTGTTAAACCATCAAGATAATCGGGACATAGCTAGGATTGTCGGAAGGGGGGAAATCGGCCCAAAATCAGCCCGATTATCTTTTGGTGTGTACCCAGCATAAATTAAATAAATTAAATAATATAGGCCTAGGCCTGGTTTCACAGACAAGGCTTAGATTAAGCCAGGATTAGGTCTTAGTTTAATTAAGACATTTAAGTAGCTTTTATAAAAAACGTGCCTTAAAAAAAAAAAACATTACTGATGTGCATCTTTAGACAAAACAATGGCACTGACATGTTTTAAGATATGTCAGAGCAAGTTTCTTTCAGTAAAGACAGCTCAAACAGAGTCAAAGTGTCAGTTGCATAGACTGTCAATAGAGGGACAGAAAGCTCTTCATTTGTGTTCCGAAGATGAACGAAAGACTTGCAGGTTTGGAACGACATGAGGGTGAGTAATTAATGACAGGTTTTTTTTTTATTTTTTATTTTTTTATCTAGATTTGAAAGCATTAGATCCCACCCTCCCTTCAGAGCGTCTCCAAAGCCACGCCTCCTTCAAAACACATGAACAGAGCAGAGTCTGCAAAGTGTCATGAGAGATGGCGTTAAATTAACTCATGTCTCAAAGCACATAACATTACAATAATAATGAACGTAAGCGACTTAAAGAGCTTGGACTTGTACCACCTGTTTCACCAATTGTGCTCACCTAATCCTTGTGTGCTCTGGTCGCTTTATATTGTGCCTCTTTCTGTCATGTCTTGGTTTCATTTTGTGTGCTTTGTGGTGTATTCTTGTTTGCTTGCCTGTGTGTGTATGGGTGATTGGGTGTGTGTGTGTGGGTGGGTAAAAATAGTTCTTGTTCTAGAATTTGAACTTGATCATTTCTAGCTGTAGTGTAGGCTATCCTTTGGCTTTTTTCCTTCAAGTCTTGTTCTATGTAGATTTGAAAGATTGATTTTCCCCATTATTGTTGAATCACGGAAGCTACACCAGTTACTTTTGCCAAGAGATTTCTTATTTTTTTACATGTGTCAGCATAGGAGAGAAACAGGCATAGAAGAATAAGGCTACATGAGAGGTGGTCTTCATTCCAGATTTCTCTGTTCCCCATTTCTCTATTCCCTCACCCCATCATGCCAGCTGTACATGGTTTCTCTGTGTTTCTCCTCCCTCACGCCTCAGTTTCTCCTTCCTCTCACCCCTTCATGCCTTTATGTTTCTCTGAGTCAGTACAGTAAGGATTGAGCTTATATACACAACTCTGTGACTTACAACTTCCTTGTAAGGTATCAAAACATGTTGCTTATGTTTGAAAATGGAATGACCTCATGCTTACACATGGTACAATCCACTTTGCATATTAAGAAACTATCACTAGGTGTATACATTCATGGTACATTTGCATCAGGTGAAACATTCCTTTCCTTGTAAAGAACATGCCAACTGTACACATTTGAAGTATCATCATCAGTGGAACATCTCTGCTCAGTGAACATGTTGCCATTGCTCACATACACAAAATATAGCTCATCCCAGATCTCTGCTCAGCACACATGTACAACTTACTCTGACTTCACAAAATACATTATGAAATTATGAAAATGAATAAAGAAAAATAATACTTAAAAATAACATTAAACAATAACATTTTAGTCTTCAAGTTAGTTTTTGGATTTTATTTCTACTCTAGATTATAATTTCCAGAATCTAGTTTAGTTCCCTGTAAGTTTGTTCTTGTTTTATTTTTTGACTGCAAGTTCCAGTCATTTTATTCCTAGTTTTCTTTTCTTTTGCTTCTCTAGTCATTGTTCTGTTTCAGTGTTTATTTTTAATTTGCCTATTTAATTACTCTCTTGTGCCTTGCCTTGCCTTGTTCATTGTGAGTCTTGTGTTCGTTCCTACCTTGTGTCATGAGATTTCCTGGCCACTGACCCTCGCTGCCTGGCAGATAGACTGTGGGAGCAGACTGATCCTCAGGTGTCAAGCCTCTGGTTCTGGGAGCTTCTGCCTGGTAGCAAGACTGGTGCTACATTGAAGAGATCAGTTTCTCTGTTTCCTTGTGTTCCTGCTTGTCTTCCTCACCATCATCCCACCTGGTGCTGGCTCTTCCTCTGCAGTCCTCAAGCTCGTTGTCACCCCAGGACTGGTCTCAGTGGTCATCCTCCCTGCCTGTCATCGCGTCGTCTGCCCTGCCATATTGTTTGAACGGTTTCACGCCTCACTCTCCTTGTGGTGCCCTGTCTACAGTCTTGTCAATAAAACATCACTGCTCATTCTGCGTCTGGGTCCTCTCTGTTGCAGAACCTGACATAATTATGACATGGCGTGAATGCAGCATAAGCTTGTTGTTGTTGCTTGCTGCTTGCTAGCGGCGCTCTGTGACTGTCTGTCATGTCTAAAACTCTGCATAGCCACATCATGGAACATGCTGACGACGTGATGTTTGCGCGAGTGGACCGAATGCAACAATTGGACGAAAATGGTCCTGAGACTTCCACAGAAAATATATGTAGATTTTTATACATATACATACATTTTATATTTTTATTTATTTAGACCACTTCTATTATTAATTGCTATCAGGATATGAAGAGAGTTTCAACCGGTATAACAAAATGTGTTTACCTTTTTGCCAACCTTTTTGCCTACCCTACCTTTAAGCAATCCTAAATAACATGCGACATGAAATGTTGGTAACGCTTTAGATTACAGCCCGGAAAGTACTGCGTAATTAAAATGAAAGTACAGTGTAACTTTCGGTAATTACAGTGTACCTATAAAGTACTTACGTGTAAGTATAGGGGAACAATATGTAAAGTCTTGGGAATAAAGGTGTAACAACCAGGAAAATACTGCGTTATTAAAACGAAATTACAGTGTAACTTTCGGTAATTACAGTGTACCTATAAAGTGCGTACGTGTAAGTATAGGGGAATAATATGTAAAGTTTTGGGAATAAATGGGTAACAACCAGGAAAATAACAAATTATTTAGGCAAATTATTTAGACTGTAAGTATTCCATGTAGTAACAGGGTAAGTATGACATTGCGGGCTGTAAATTAAAGTGGTGTTTCTTACCCTCTTGTTTCATGTAGTTACAGGGTAAGTATGACATTGCGGGCTGTAAATTAAAGTGGTGCTTCTTACCCTCTTGTTTCATGTAGTTACAGGGTAAGTACAATAAAAAAACACATGTACACACACAATCTGACATCACTTGGAAAACCTTTATTTGAAAAACAACTTATTTCAAAACAGATTTACAACATAATACACTTCTTATTTATTTAATTTATTTAATTTATTATCATTTTTTTTAAATCAACTTTTCATTTCAAATTCTAAAGTCCTGACAGAAAGTAGCATGTTTTGTCCTTTTTTGTTTCTCTTGCATGGCTTCCTCCTCCTCTTGGTCCTCCTCTTTTTCTATCGTTCCACTGATTATTAGCCTAATCTTAAGGAGTCTTTTTCTATTCTGTATTATGTATTAAAAGAAAATACAGTACACCCAGAAATGTTCTCATAATTTACTCATCTTTTCGCTACCGACCAACTTTCACCAGCGAGTGCATGAGAGTCGGCTTCATAGGGGCGGCTTGAATGGGTTTCGCGTTTGGTGAAGCTTTAAGCGTTCATTGCATTCTCGCGGGAGTTTGATGTGAAACGTGCACGAGAACTGGTGTCTCTGTTCTTCTGCATGGTTTGTTTTTCATTATTATTATCTGTTATTGTTTGTATTTTGTTGTGAGCAATAATAAAAACATAAAAAAATAATAATAATTCAACATTGGTTTTTCGGTGCGCTTACGTCACGCTTTAAGCCTCTGTTATACTCCAGTTTGGACGCGTACACGACAGCTGCGCAGCTCGGACGCGGACAGCTTGTATTTATACTTTCTCTCAACCCTCTCATGAACGCGCAGGTGACAGTTGGTCGGAAGCGATAGTCTACAGTTTAAAAATGTAAAATATTTGGTATTTTTCTTACAAACGCTTATCGTTTCACTTCAGAAGAAGAGGAACAAGAGGAGGAGGAAACCAAGCAAGAGAAACAAAGTGCTGTAAATCCGTTTTGAAATAAGTTGTTTTTCAAATAAAGTTTTCCGAGTGATATCAGATTGTGTGTGTACATGTGTTTTTATTGTACTTACCCTGTAACTACATGAAACAAGAGGGTAAGAAGCCCCACTTTAATTTACAGCCCGCAATGTCATACTTACCCTGTAACTACACGGAACAAGAGGGTAAGAAACACCACTTTAATTTACAGCCCGCAATGTCATACTTACCCTGTAACTACACGGAACAAGAGGGTAAGAAACACCACTTTAATTTACAGCCCGCAATGTCATACTTACCCTGTAACTACATGGAACAAGAGTATATTTTCCCAGCATTTAAAAAAAAAAAAGTTGCAATAGTTTTACTTGCCTTGAAACTTAATCAGTGCACCTTTGCAATAATAACAAATTAGCCTACTTTATAAATGCACTGATATGTACCCCGTGATTTAAAAAAAGCCTTTATGTATTTTTGTACACTATTATTACAAAAAGGTGCAGTGTATGTACTCGCTAAATTGCTCCCAAAAGTAAGATTCTAAAATACTTAGTCTAAATAATTTGCCTAAATAATTTGTTATTTTCCTGGTTGTTACCCCTTTATTCCCAAAACTTTACATATTATTCCCCTATACTTACACGTACGCACTTTATAGGTACACTGTAATTACCGAAAGTTACACTGTAATTTCGTTTTAATAACGCAGTATTTTCCTGGTTGTTACACCTTTATTCCCAAGACTTTACATATTGTTCCCCTATACTTACACATAAGTACTTTATAGGTACACTGTAATTACCGAAAGTTACACTGTACTTTCATTTTAATTACGCAGTACTTTCCGGGCTGTAATCTAAAGCGTTACCGAAATGTTTCTTGCTTATATATATATATATATATATATATATATATATATATTTTTTTTTTTTTTTTTTATTGTACTATGTTCAGACTTTATTTAAAAAGCACATTGTTTTAGATTTTTCTTTCAGACAAAGGTGTGAAGGCCTCAAACTAAAATATCTTAGAAGTTGAGAAATGCAGACTTGATTGGTGTCATCTTTATACACTTTAGATTAGGGTCCAATTCTCAATATAAACTAACTATTGTAAGCCCGTCTATAGGTCCAATGGCTGTTTCCAAAAGGACGGGTGAAGGTTTCTGCGCATTACTATCTTTCCTTAAAAGATAGTTGAAATACATTTTCTCATATGTATTACCTCGTTATTTCATCTGACTCCATAAATGAAAAAGGTTTTAATAATATCTGAGTATAATTAAATGTGGCTGAATATTTGATTATTCAATTCAACTCTTTACTTTATATTTTACCAGTTCAGATTAGGAAACTATGTCGCTTTGAGGTCCTCACGCTGGCCGTTTATAACACGGGTCTCAAAATCAAAAACTCGCTTGTTTCGGGTCACTAAACAGAGGTAATTGACTAATAACTTAGACGGTAGCATTCATGCTTGGTTCCTATACACCCTTGGTTCCTATACATTTGAATTAAAGTAACGTTTTATTCAGACAGAGGTCATGGCCACTACTTCAGATATAAGCCGATGTACCAATGTACTTCTCTGATAGTAGCTTTGGCTTGGTCATGCCATGGTTTCCCACGTACACTTGACTAAAGTAACATTACATTAAACAGAGGTAAGACTCACCCTATTTAGGCTGGTAATCATAATTGTATAACTATAACTATGTATATGTATATGTATATGTATATATATATATATATATATATATATATATATATACACACACACACACACACACATATTGAACAGCTGAATTTATAAACATGAAATACAATTTATACTGCATATTTTATACAGTATATTTTTATACTGTATAAAATATGCAGTTGCAGTATAAATTTTATTTCATGTTTATGAATTCAGCTGTTCAAAGTACAATATGTTTGTTTTATTGAAGATCAAACCTCCTACACTCTTAAAAATAAATGTTCTAAAGGGGGGTTTTCACAGCGATGCCATAGATAGAAGTACAGTTCCCTTTCGAGAGTACTCTTGTGTTGCGTAAGTCTTAGCTTACGCTACAGGAAAACCCCTTTTCTCGAGAAGATTGAAGCCAAAAATTATCCTTTAATTTTTCTTTAATTTAAAACGCACTTGCTGCAGCAAGCAGACCTAAGCGAGACGGCTCACACGCTTATTGGCTGCTCTGCGGCAACTGCTGCAACCAATATGTCAATGAAAGCGCGACTTACGTCACAGCACGCGCTCTTCATCCAGTACCTAGCGGCGTCATTCAAAGCTGGCAATGTCACTCCTCTCAAAATGTTTCAGAGGATTCTGGGCCGCATGGCCTCGGCTTCAGCAGTGCTTCAGCTGGGTCTGCTACAAATGCGCCCCCTCCAGTACTGGCTGAAGTCCAGAGTCCCGTCTTGCGCGTGGACCTCGGGTCACTTTCGTCTCAGGGTAACCCAGGGCTGTATCGAAGCCCTGGAACCTTGGAAGGCAGCCGACTGGTACAAGTCAGGTGTCAACATGGGGACTGTCTCAAAGCTACTAAAAGTAGTCTCAACAGATGCTTCCAACCTCGGTTGGGGTGCCCTGTACGAGGGCAGGCCAACTTCCGGCCTTTGGTCAGGCCCGGAGAAATGCCTACACATAAACTGTCTAGAGATGAGAGCGATCAAGCTAGCACTGGAGTTTTTTCTCCCATACTTGAAGGGTCACCACGTCTTAGTCTGATCGGACAACATGTCAGTGGTGTCCTACATAAACCGCCAGGGCGGTATCAGATCTCGGAGCCTGTACACCATGGCCAAACGCCTTCTCGTTTGGGCTCAGCTCAACCTGCGCTGGAGTTTTTTCTCCCATACTTGAAGGGTCACCACCACGTCTTAGTCTGATCAGACAACATGTCAGTGGTGTTCTACATAAACCGCCAGGGCGGTATCAGATCTCAGAGCCTGTACACCATGGCCAAACGCCTTCTCGTTTGGGCTCAGCACAACCTGCGCTCGCTGAGAGCAGCGCACGTGCCAGGCATTCTGAACCTGGGTCCAGACATGCTATCCAGGGGCAACGTTCCCCCAGGGGAATGGTCCCTTCACCCTCAGGTGGTTCAGTTGGTATATGGAGCACCTTCGGCAGGGCAGAGGTCGACCTCTTCGCCTCAGAAGACAACGCTCATTGCCCAACATACTTCACGAAGAGCAGGGATGCGCTGGCCCACGACTGGCCCAGTCACCCGCTCTATGCGTTCCCACCAATCTCGTTGTTACCACAGGTTATCAAACGGATCAGGGAGAGCAAGTGTGCTGTGCTCCTAGTAGCTCCGCTTTGGAGGAACCAAGTGTGGTTCCCGGAGCTGATGCAGCTACTGGGGACAGCCCCGTGGCCAATCCCAGAGAGGAGGGACCTCCTCTCTCAGGCCAAGGGGACGCTCTGGCATCCCCATCCCGAGCTGTGGGCCCTGCATGTATGAGCCCTCAACGGGTACCCGTTTACCTCCCAAAAGGAGTGTTAAACACTATCACAGAGGCTAGAGCGCCCTCTACTAGGCGGCTATACGCCTTGAAATGGTCAGTGTTCTCTAGCTGGTGCTCAGCACAGAACATGGAACCACAATGCTGTGGAGTAACGGAGGTACTCTCCTTCTTCCAAGAGCTTTTGGATGCGGGTAGATCCCCCTCCAGGCTCAAAGTATACGTGTCGGCCATAGAGGCGTCTCTAGTGCCTGTGTCTGGTCAGTCACTGAGGAAAAACTACCTAGTCGTCCGTTTCCTCAGAGAGGCTAGGAGGTTAAACCTCCTTCATTTCAGTCAATGAAACCAAAGGGCAACCTCGTGTGCCACGGCTTAATATAGCCATGAGCCACGCCCATTTTGGCGGGCACGATTGGTTCGCACGTCACAGCTGCCTCTCCATAGGTTGCAGCAGTTGCCGCAGAGCAGCCAATAAGCGCGCTAGCCGTCTTGCTTAGGTCTGCTTGCTGCAGCAAGTGTGTTTTAAATTAAAGAAAAATTAAAGGATAATTTTTGGCTTCAATCTTCACGAGAAAAGGGGTTTTCCCGTAGCGTAAGCTAAGACTTACGCAACACTCATTCCCTCATCTCAGGGAACCGAGGTTACGTTAGTAACCGAGGCGTTTTCTACCATCTTGCTGAAAACGTTTCTTTAGTTATTCGGCAGACCTGCAGCCTGAACCACTGTACCCTTACACAGTTCAGACTAACTGTTAACACGCACAAAATACTGATGTGATGAGAAAATCTAATCATACATGTATATCTATGTTCTTTCATGACAGTTACTTTCCAACAATGACTACGTTGATATTATTTAGACTATGTATAAATAACATGGTGATTTCTGAAGAGGTGGAAAAATTATCAAATGACAATTGATTTGTAATTCAAGAAAATCTTTTATTTCTTTTTGAATGATGTTCATTAATATGGTTATTATAATAAATAATCAGGTAACACTTTACAATAAGGTTTTATTAGTTAACATTAGATAACTACTTTAGTTAATATTAACTAACAATGAACAATACTAATACATTATTAAAATCAAAAGTTGTATTTGTTACCATGTTAACATGCACTGTGAACTAACATGAACAAACAATGAATGACTGTATTTCTATTAACTAACATTAACATAGTTTAACCAATACTGTAATAAACGAATTGCTTATAGTTCGTGGTAGTTAATACATTAACTAATGTTAGCAAATGAGAACTTTTTGTAAAGTGTTATCAATAATTGTATTAATATCCTTGCCACCGCGTTTTGAGTAATTATTTTGATTTATATAGATCAGGGGTGTTTAGTTCATTTGAATTAACTGTGTGGTGAATTGTAAAATTATTCAATTATTATTTTTTTATTTTACAATGATGTTATCATATATACATAATTATTAACATTCAATCTTCTTCATCTTAAAAAAAAAACGTCATATACACTGGGAAAATAACGGGAACCCATTTTTACTCAAAAGCCCAACTAATGTTTATTCTGGTCTTATTCCTCTTTTTGTTGAAAGCCTTTTCTGCACAAGAGGGGTTTTTTTTGTGGAAGTTCGCCTTTTAGGCGAAAGCTCTGTAATGCGCTCTGCCATCTTGTTTTTATGCAGTGTAAGCAAAAAGTAAGCTAGTAAACTAGCAGTCTCCTTATAAAGGCCAACAGTTTCAAAGGGGCAGGGTTTATGCAGTCTGGAAAAGTATGGAATTTGACTTGAGTAATTTCCAGGTCTGTATAAGTACGGAAACATTTTTGTTTCCAGACTATGGAACTATTGCCCCTATTCAGTTTTATATACGTATATGCAGGTTTCTTCTCATCATGTAAGCGCATGTTAACACTTTTTTTTTTTTAAAGAGGGAAAAAAAAGATAAAAATATTTAGAGATGACTGTATAATTTACCATATAATGTTGAAAATAATGTTGTATGAACCGCAAAATATGGTCTGAAAAATCTAGAGAGGTTTGAAAATTTGAGTCTGAAAAGGTATGAAATGGAAAATGTATAGGAACCCTGAAGAGAGGGTACAGAGCAAATAGTTGTTTGCTGATTCTATAAGTACATTTACAGTCATATGAAAAAGAAAGGACACCCTTTAGAATTTGATGGTTTTACGTATCAGAACATAATAAAAATCATCTGGTCGTTAGCAGGTCTTAAAATGAAGTAAATACAACCTCAGATGAACAACACATGACATATTACACCGTTATGTAACAAAAACTAGGCCAAAATGGAGAAGCCATGGATGACAAACTAAGTAAAGCCTATGTTTCAATTGCTTGTAGAGCCACCCTTAACAAGCAATAATTTGAGGGAATCGTTTTATATATGACTTCATCATCGTATCAGTCTCTCGCATCATTGTGGAGGAATTTTGGCCCGCTCTTCTTTACAACGTTGCTTCAGTTCATTGAGGTTTGCAGGCATTTGTTTATCTCTCAGGTAAATTTCAGTCAGGTTGAAGACTGGACTTTGAGTGGGCCAGTACAACCTTACAGCTTGTTTCAAAGCAGTTTAACAGTGATTATAGAAAAATAATGCAACAAAGTTTGTTTCTGCTGTACAGCAGCTCTAGAAGAAAATAGTGTTATTGTCCAGCTTAATTAATTTCAGTGTTGATTCATTTCCTTTGTAAAAATCATTCGTTATTAATTTAGTTCATTGATCTAGTCGGCAGTTCTGGAGAAAACAGTGATGTCATCGCCCAGCTCAGTTCTCATACAATGTTGTCAATGCAGGCAGATCAATAATATTGTTGAATATTAAGTGTCCCCAACTAAGCAAGCCAAAAGCCAAAGGCGACGGTGGCAAGGAACCAAACCTCAGGTGACCAAATAGAAAAAAAAACCTTGGGAGAAACCAGGCTCAGTCCGGGGTCGGTTCACCTCTGGCCAACGAGCGAACAGTGTATGATTATGATTCAGGCAGCTTAACAGGTCAGAAGTCAGATTGGATCGGAACATTCAGAATATTTATCCAGTTCCATCTGGTTGAAGATTTGAGTCATTATGCCGGTATGGAGACGGGTTTGTTGAGGATCAGTGCCGATGGCTGTCGTGTTGTCTCAATCATCTCATTTAACGACATTTGTAATTCCCTGTGATTGGAACAATTGATAAATTCACCAACTTGCCAACATGAAAGGAAATGAGCAAATCATCTTTGATCGATGTTATTTTAACTAATATACCCCATGTTTTCTCTGCAATTTTTTGTAATGATATTAGCGACCATTGTGCAATATCCTGTGTGAGAAATTCTAAGATTCTTAAGAGTTCACCCAGATTTATATTTAAACAATTATTATATATTTTTTTATTTTGTTTCAATTATACCTGATGTCGTTGATGCTTTTGACTATTTTAAATCTATTTTTCTAGAAATCTGTGATAAACATAGCCTAGAAATCTAGACGCACCCTAGCGGCAGCAAAATGTATTTGCAGCCAGGGCAGTCTAGCAACTCTCCATAGACTTTCGAGCTGCAAAAACCTAAATTGGGTCAGGCCAATAACGTCGCGTATAGAGTATGCGGGGGGGGGCTTAACATATGACGACAGAGTTGCGACAGTTCCCTGGCTGCTACTTGAAAACAAAGAATGACGGCTGCTCATCGGCTTTGGCCGCGACTCTGGAGGACTTGGAGTTAAGTTTTTCTTTGAGAAAAGAGCAAAGAACGGCACTTAAGTCATTCTTAAAAAAAGGAAGATGTGTTCGGCAAAAGCTGAATCTATCAACTAGCTCCGCTGGTGGGAAAAATGCTCTGGTTGGTTGAAGCGCTGTCCTATTGCGTGCAGAGGGAATTTGAAAGACAGCTGTTTATCCCGCCCCTCGGATTGAGCGTGTCTATGGTGAGTTGCCAGACCAAACATCTTGATGTAGGTCTGGCTTGCCAGGCTATGATAAACATGCACCTTTACGTAGATTTCGGGTGAGTGGAAGGAAAAATACTTGGTTCAATGAATCCATCTCTAAACTTATTAAGAAAAGAAATGTGGCTTGGTCCAAATCAAAGAAAACAAATAGTGATGAGGACCGGTCCCACTATAGATTATTAAGGAATAAGTGTACAAAATCGATAAAAAGTTCTAAAAGTCAGTATTATCTTAATCTGATTAACATAAACATGAATGATCCTTATAAATTTAGGAAATTAACGAAATCTCTTGTAGGGTCAAATAAATGTACTAAACTTCCAAATGCTTTAAAAGTGAACCAAAGATGAATTACAGACAAGGTTAATATTGATGAAGGGTGTGGATTTTGGAATAAACTGCTGCTTCAATGTGTTATGAGTGATTATAATCAATAAGGTATTAATCAATATTTTTCCTTCTAAATATCACATGAGTTGAATGACTTCTCTAGGATTGTGAGATTTTTCTTTGTCATAGAAGTTACCAGTGTGATTACTGAAATGTTCTTTTCATGTATTCTTTAATGTCTGTATTTGATATCTGAATGCAGTAACAGTGCTCGCTTATTTAGTCCGGCTTCCAGAAATGAAATAGGGACTTGTTTTGTGTTTGAGAAAGGTCTTCAACGTGTTAAAACATATAGGGGTCACTGAAGCCAATAGTTGAAGGGACCATTTCTTTGTTAAAGCCTTACTTTCCAGTTAGAGGAACCGCTGGCATTATTGGAGATTGACTGAGTGATTGTTCTGGACATGATGGCTCCCAGCAACCCAAATCTGAGACCTGGAAGGTCACGACGTGCCTAACTTCAGGATACGAGTGTCATGTATATGTGCGGAAAATTACTATGTTTATCTATTTCTTAGCCAATCAGAAACTGCAACCTGAAGCAAGGACGTAGCTTAGACCTTGGTGTAGGGTATAACTGCTGTGATCTTTGTAACTGTAAGCGGGGCGGCCTACAACTCCTGTGTGAGTCTTGAAGCTGACTTCTGCTGATGAAACTGCAAACTATCTTCAGTAAAACTTTTCTTCAATTTATTATAATTCTGACTCCGGGTCTTCTTTCGAACATCTGGTCCTTGGGTCCTATACTGTTACCCCCTAACCCCCTAGGGATTTTATGCTTACGTTGGAAGAACTATAGCACCAGACCATATGGGACTAAATTAGAAGTATAAGTTTTGCCGCAAAGCCTGCCTCAGGCTTCCTTTTGAGACTGTCTCTGGTTCACTTCAGTTTTAAGGAGAAAATACTCAGCAATGGTGTTGATTTATGAATTTACACATGGTCTGTCTTAAAGCATATTGAAAACAACACATAGACATATAAACAACATTAAAAACTTGATTTTCACTGAAGGGGGTCTCCATATACACACAGAATGGTGTTAATTTAACAACGAAGATTTTGCTGTGTATAAAGTTAATGTTTGTCATAATAGCCACTTCTGCTTTTCACTCCTACTCTATTTTTCTTGGTAACACTTAATAGACTTCCTCTGTATTAAAACCCAGTCTCTGCCCCGCATGTGTCTCAGAAAGCTGTAGCTCTCTAACCTATGACAGCATGAACCTGCTTTATAACCTTTTATTGGTCCTTTGGTCAGCGTTCAGTAAGTGGATCACATTTCTCTGCCTCAGATTTTGTGTATATCAACTGTGTAAGGATAGGAGTCAATATAATTTTTGCTGTGTTTTTGTACAGATGCGTCTGATGCATGGGACCCAGATTACCATATAACAACAGGTGCATTAACTTTAATCTACACACTTTTCAGTTATTTGTTTTTATTCTACATGGATAGCATCAATATAATTTTGCTGTATGTTTGTACAGCTCCTCCTGATGCACGTCATACTACTACTACTTCAGTGACAGGTGCGTCATCCGATCTAATCACAGCTCCTCCTGATGCACGTCATACTACTACTACTTCAGTGACAGGTGCGTCATCCGATCTAATCACTTTAATCTGTTAGTCTTCATTTTCAAAATACTTTAAAGGATATGAGTCAATATAATTTATGTTTTTGTACCCATTCACCGGTCAATGGTACAACAGTTTACCCTTCAATGGCATCGTCTACTGACTTTAATCCATTCAATTTACTGTCAGTGTTCTTTTTTAAGAAAAATATTTTAAAGTGCAATTTAAAACTTGAGACGAACCATGACTGAAATATTTGCCTTCACTCTTAAAAAAAAGGTACCAAAGCTGTCACTGGGGCGGTATCTTTTAGGAACTAATATGCACCCTTTAGGTACAAATGTATAATTTTTGAAAAAGGACTGCCCCAGTGACAGCTTTTGTACCTTTTTTCTGGGTGGCACTGACTGACATACACTAAGCTGAGCTCATAATGTTCATGAAGCACCTTTTTTTTTTAAATCATAAAATTATCTGAGCTGTAAAAAAAAAAAAAAAAAAATCAGGGCAGCTCTAATACCTATATGCAATTTTGGAGGGAACATATGGAGAGCATTAAAAATAATAAAATATAAATATAAGATTAGTAATTTATTACATCTTTATCAAAATTGTTTTTTTTGTTTGTGCAAAAACGTTTACATTTTTACAAGTATACAAAGTTTATGATAGTTAAAAATGTTTCATTGTGACTTATTGAATACTGTTTCCAGTTCCAAGTCTCTAGTCGGTTTAATCTCAATAGCTGTTTATGAGCACTATTCATGTTTAGCACACCTTTAAAGCGGTCATGTACTGAATTTGTTTTATACATTATTTTAACAAATTCCGTTAGAATAAAATCTGAACCATGACCGCTGTTGAGTACTGCTAGGACGGGGAACTGTGACTCTGGATCGGTCCCATTGAAGCCACTGACTTATGTCAGCCATACGGCACTCATTCCTTCAGAATGGCGGAATGGGCATTTGTTTGTTCCCATTCGAAAGGGAAAGTCTTGGGTTACGAATGTAACCATGGTTCCCTGAGAAGGTGAACGAGACACTGCGTCCCATTGCCATGCTTCAGGCATGCCTGCCCACGTCTCCTTCAGACAAGAAAAGGATAACATGTACTACAGGTGCCCTATTTATACTCTACTCACACCAGTAGTGACATCATAGGCTGTTGCTGGCCAATGTAATTGTAGTGTTTTGAAACATGCTTTAGACACTGGACATGCCAGAAGCATTCCCCATTAGCGTCCTAGACGTAGTCTCGTTCCCCTTCTCAGGGAACCATGGTTGCATTCATAACCTGTTTTTATAGCACAGTGGGATCAAGGAAAATTCATCAAGGAAAGTTTTCATGACACTTAAGCTAAACTTCTGAAAAGTATATATTTTTTATTTTTGCATCTTTATATCTATATATTATTTTTGCACTTTAAAGTATACTACTATGTTCCTATGTAGGCTATTCATTTTTGTACTTGAAATAAACCTTAAAGTAGATTTGAAGTAAATTCCTATGCACACTACCAGTGGACTACACAAAAATTCACATACCTGTGACTACAGTTTTCTTTATAAATAAATATTTTCATTTTTCAAACAATGCAAGTTTATAAGACAGTATATAAAACTGTGAAAAAAGTATGTAATAGGCTACTCAATCAAAAGAGAAAACACAACTACAAGCCAAGTATACAGTACTTAGAAAATTTAATTATACTTTGAAAACAGTTTGTAGCCCTGCAAGGAACGAAAACAAAACTGAGAAAGGAATGAAATTTTAACAGGAACATAAAAATAAAATCAAGTTTAATCGTTCTGAACAGAAACACTTTTTTGACCGGGCAATAATGTTAAATTATCATTATATTTAATATTTTAAGTCTAGTTTTTTTTAGTTGATTAAGTTTACAAAGTATGTAATGTGTTGCCTTTAGTGTCTGATATCATTTTCCATACATTCAGAAACCAGCTCCTTCCTTATCTACAACGAGGACCACAACAAATGTCTGTCAGTCGTGAGTGCTAATGTAGAGGCTGCACCATGTGATGAATCATCTAAGGCACAGCATTTCCGATGGATTTCCTCTTCACGAATCATCAGCCTCTCTTATAGTCTCTGCTTGGGGGCCGAGAAGATCGAAAACGGCGCCAAAATTATCCTTCTGCCCTGCAATGAATCTAACCCCAGACAAACCTGGGAATGTAAAGATGAGAACTTGTTTGGATTGAAGGGACATCCACTGCACTTGAACTATGGAAATAATACGAAAAATATGATGCTGTTTAATGGAACAGGTGTTTGGAGTCGCTGGCTGATTTATGGGACCGAAGAAAATTTGTGTTCTCATGGATATCAAGGTACGACCAAAAGTCCACCTAACAGATATTTGGACAACCATTAAGCCCTTTATAATGATAAAATGTAACATTCATATTTAATGTCTATTGTGAATTTCCCTGTGTGATGTTAGCATTTGTTAAACTAGGTGACAGACTTCAGTGTCCTTATTGTCATTTTAGTTGTTTAGATCAAATTCTTAAACCATTCTAAATTAAAATTAAACCCTTAATTTCATTTGTTTATGTTCCACAGAGATATCTAGTATAGGTGGTAATTCATTTGGGAAACCATGCCATTTCCCTTTTAAGTTTGGTGACAAGTGGTACGCTGAGTGCACTGTGGATGGCAGGGAAGATGGTCTGCTGTGGTGTTCCACAGAAAAAAATTACAACATCGCTGGAAAGTGGGGCTTCTGCCCCCCAAAAAGTAAGACAACACAGCTATATTCACTAAAGAAACATTTCCATTTTAATGACTACACTGAAAAATGTTATGTGCTATTTACTTAAAAATATCATGTGTAATTTTTTTTATTCTACAAGGATTGCATCAATATAATTTTGCTGTATGTTTGTACAGCTTCTCCTGATGCATGGCATACTACTACTACTTCAGTGACAGGTGCGTCATCCGATTTAATCACTTTAATCTGTCAGTTTTCATTTTCAAAATACTTTAAAGGATATGAGTCAATATAATTTATGTTTTTGTACCCATTCACCGGTCAATGGTACAACAGTTTACCCTTCAATGTCTACTGACTTTAATCTATACCATTTACTGTCAGTGTTCTTTTTTAAGAAAAATATTTTAAAGTCTTAAAAATTGAGACGAACCATGACTGAAATATTTGCCTGCACTCTCAATAAAAGGTAATAAAGCTGTCACTGGGGCGGTATCTATTAAAATCTAATATGTACGGAGCCCCTAAAGGGATGTGGTGGTGGAAAAAATTTAGGATGGGATAATTATATATTTTTTTCAAATCTTTTGCGTTCCCACGCAAAATTTTTGTGTTCCCTCGCAAAGTTATTTGCACTCCCACGCAAAACCTGTTGTGACCTCGGTTGATGAATTGCCATTTAATTCACTTTCGTGTTGGTTTCAAGAGAGAGACAGGGAGGTTGCCGCTTGGATTTTACTTCATGAAAGTTGCATAGATACAGATTTTTTGGCTTTAAAATTTGTGTGGTAACCGTTTTATAAAAGCAATAAGGTACTCTAGGCAAGTGCTGTATCGTGAATGAGTCACGGATGAAGGGGTTACTCCGCTTTGCGTCATGCCTAACAACACCGTTCAGCCGTGACTTATGCACAATACAGCACAGCCTCTCGTACCTTATTGCTTACATATATATTAAATATATATGTATATATATTATATATATGTATATATATTATATATACACACACAATTAAACACCATGTTGTATTGTATTGTTGTATATAAAAGATTAAGTGCTATGCATAGGCTGTATTGGCTGATTAGAGGGCAAATACCAGACTGTCACTCTTATTGGCTCCTTAAATACATAAAACATTAGCCTTTATAAACATTGTGGTTTTTTTTTAATAATGAAAACACTACTAATTTAAAGAACCAGTTCTTTATTTATCCTTCCACTGCAAACAAGCAGAGGTCATTTAATGCTATATTCAAATATCATTAATTTGTGTATTGGGTGAAATAGAAAACATGCTTTAATGTTCAAAAAGTACATTATTTTTCATTTATTGTACATTATTGTACATTTCCGTCGACCCAGTGCGTTGTGATAGGCCGAGCACCTCAAGCAGTACACAAGCCACGGTTCAGCTGCACTTGACAAACACCGCCAGTTTGAGAAGACAGCATAATGCATCTATGTTTGTCATGTTGTTTTCACCACAAATTATAAGCAGAGAACAGAGGATCCTGTTTGTAAGCATAAATCCATCTCTGCACTTTAGATCGCAAGAACAACAAACAATATTCATTAGGCCTACTCTACACACTGCACAAAACTCTGCATTTGAACAGTCAATAGCAAATACTTTAACAAATAATAAAACATACTTACAGGGTCTGATTCAGAAACGCCAGATTGCCCTAGCAAAGTTGGAATTGTTATTTTAGCCTTTGTGCACAGCCGGCCTTGTACTCTCTCACAGGTTTAGGAAACTGTCCACCGTAAAACATTTTTTTGGTTGTACTGTTCTGGAATATTGTTGCTTTTGCATAGAAACACAGCGTCTTACGGTATGGCGATGACAACACTACTACTACAACTGAAGCCACACCTTCTTTCTTTGCGTATACAAATATTTCCACATAGTGACGTATGTGTCACATGTCTGTGGTGTATGTTTGGACTTTCGGTTTGTGTTTTGATTTGTTCCTGTTTTCCTTTGTTCTTTTCCCGCTACTCCTTCGTTTCCATGGTCACGGTCATTATCAGTTCAGTTTTATCACCTGTTTAGTCATCATCATCATCATCATATGCATATCTCTGTCGAACCGTTACTCCGATGGATTTCAAACTCGACAGCTGTCTGGGCACGAGTAAGTGCAGTGCCAAGTTTGACGTTGTTTGGATGAGAAATGCAAAAGATATCATTAAATATATGGTAAAAGAAGCACTTAGAAGGTTGTGGTTTAAAAATAAACATTCTGACATAATCACTCTGTCAGCTACAATGTTTACTTCTGAATATTATAGTATAAACGTGATAAATCCATTTTGATTAATCTTAATAAAAAAATGTGTTTTCTTTACCAAGAAAGTGGCAAGATGAAAACCACTATTTTCTGTTTCAAACTTTCACATAGCATCTTTAGGTTAATAACATAAATAATTCAAATCCAGATTTAGATTTTCAAAGATTTATTATAAAAACTGATTATTTTTTCCCAAAAATGCAATTAATCCATTGAATCAATATAAAAGTTATTTTTCATATTGAAACTGTTGAAAATACACAACAAAGTAAGTTGATCCACATATGACAGCCTCTGAACTCGGTCAATACTAATCTTATATACAGGCACGAACTGGACTAAACATAGGCTAACGTTACATTCAATCAGCCATCGCTAAGAAATACCTCCTGAACTTTTTTGACGTAAAATGGCTTGGTCCTGCTCGGTTTTCGTTGACTTTGAGTAGGCTACAAGAATTTAAAGTTTTTTAAAAGATCCCCTGGGGTTAACGTGTCAGCATTCAACAGAAGTTTGACGCTGTCATGTGAGAACAAGCAACAGTCGGCATTTCTCTTCCTCCCGCGTGCCTCATCTTCTTAATCTCCTCACGTAAATGATTAGATTTCGATGGCTTACGTTTCTTCCCTGCAGCAGAAATCACCACAGGTTCATCAATGCCGTCAAATGTATTTTTTTTTTGTTTGTTTGTTTGTTGATCAAAAAGTACAAAGTAGATAATAAAACTAGGAGTCCGGGTGTATTCAAAGCGCCGCCGTTACTGTTTACAATGCGTGGAATGGTGCGCTGTGAATGGTTGAGCGGATTTATCGCATTCTGCAGAGAAAGGAGACTGGCGTTTGTCGCGGTTTGGAAAGAAAGTGAGAAAACATGACAGAATAACACGGCGGGCGGTGTGTGTGTGGCGAGCTGTAGGCTACCTAACGGGAAAGGTGCAAAAAATAAAGAAGCGCCGACGCAAAAAATATGACGTCGACGTAGGGATGCGCGGTATATCGGTACTGCAAAAATACCGGTATATATTATATTTCAAACGGTACAATATCATAATTTTGCTCACTTCGGTATTTGATGCGCTGCTGTTTCGAAGTTCACTGCTAGGCGGCAGTGCGCTACCCAAACTGACGCGGGTCACGCAAAACCGGCAAACGGTGACAACGGAGGAACACGATGGATCAAACAGATGAAACTCATTCTACACGCCCGAAATGAATAAATAAAGAGAGCAATAGGAGTGAAATATGACATTACTTTGCCTACAAAAGTAATGAGAAAGGTGAAGCAACAGACCTCAATGCACCACTGTACAAACGCTGCTTTAAATATTAGCCACGGGAGGCAACACATCAAATCTGGCTAACGTTGACCACTTGTCACTTGATCATCCTGACTTGTTCAAAGAGTTCAGAGATCGACACGTGAGTCCGTCATTCAACTGATTTAATTTAGACTTTTATTCACAGCGCACACAGAGCTTATCAATTAAATATGACACGGTAAACACGAAAGCTCAAATGTGCTTTCATGACACGCTAGAACCAATGAAGTTTAGTTCTCATAATTTTTTTGCACTTTCAAACAATCATATATTAATTGAATTTGAATGAATAAAGAGATTAGTGATAGTAAAATGAAAGGCATATCTATCACTGCTGCTGTAGCGACCGACTGAGGAATCAGCTGAGAGAGAGTAATATAGTAATATGGATATTACTAATATGAATGTTAGAGTAACACTTTACATTTAAGCTACATTTGTCAACATTCATTAGGTAACCTGACCTGACAGTATTATAGCATTTATTAATCTAGAATAGATCAATCCGTAATTATTATTTAAATATACTAATACATGTTTAGCATGTTAACATTACTTTATGCATTAAACTAATATGAACCCAAACCAAACAGTAATCAAACCAAGATGAATAAATGCTATAAATGCTGATAATTCTCTGTTGATGCATGACAGCTAATGGTTTACATTTCATTTCATTATTCTATTATTATTCTATATTAATCAATTATTATAGATAATAGATATTAACCTATTTTAATTGTATCATTTCAGGTGTCCTTTTCTTTTTTTTCTTTTTTTTTTTAAATCAAAATTTAACCTACTGTAAGTTCCCTGACTGTTTTTTATTTATTAAATTTTTTTGTAAACATTTTGATAACTTTTTGTTTGCACATTCGGTGCAGCAGAGTTTCAAGCAGTGTTTTTTAATAAAACTGTTTCAATTCACTTAATATTTGAGGCTGGTTATTTGTCACCCGTGGTATCGATTTAGTATCGATACCGAGGTATTAGGTTCTGGTACCGTACCGAAACCAAAATTGTGGTATCGAGCCATCCCTACGTCGACGTAATTTTGACGTCGAAGCGTCGACATCATCGACGCCCCGCTACAGCTCTAGTGTTGCTACCTTCCTTCATCCTCGTCTGCCTTCCTGCAACCACCTGTGACAGAACCACCTTCGTGGTGAACTTAGTTCGTCGAGCCGCCACTAGCCCCCTCAATGATGAAACCCTCAAGCTGCTTTTCTGGATCGGGGCCAATTTCCGCCAAGCCATCGACCTCCCAAACATCGATGGACTGAAATGGAGGGAAGCCATCAGCAGGTGTTTGGTAAGCGTCTCGATCCAGAGAACAACCATCATCACTGGCAGCCGCCGAGACCACCCTTCCAGTGTCTCGTCCCGCCGAGACCACCCTTCCAGAGTCTCGTCCCGCCGAGACCACCCTTCCAGAGTCTCGTCCCGCCCTTCCAGAGTCTCGTCCCGCCCTTCCAGAGTCTCGTCCCGCCCTTCCAGAGTCTCGTCCCGCCCTTCCAGAGTCTCATCCCGCCGAGACCACCCTTCCAGAGTCTCGTCCCACCTAGACCACCATTCCAGAGTCTCATCCCACCGAGACCACCCTTCCAGAGTCTTGTCCTGCCGAGACCACCCTTATAGAGCTTCTTCACGTCATGCCTGTCAAGCCTTCGGCAAAGATGGCTGCCACCTGAGCCCTCTGCAAAGATGGCTGCTGCCTGAGCCTTGAGCCAGGATGTCTGCCACCACGTCAAGACCTGTTCCTGTCCCTAGACCTGTTCCTGCCCCAAGAACTGTTCATGTTCCTAGACCTGCATCTGTCCCCGAGTCTGCGTCTGTCAGTCTTCGTCTGATCTCCGTTATATTTAGTGTTGCTACCTGTTCTGATGTCCTGTGTTTAATTACATTAAACCTTCGTTTTTGAAAATGCATCCTCATCTCCGTCTGCCTTCCTGCAACCACCCGTGACCGTATGTGAGAGAGAATTCAATCAAAGCGTTTTAGCTCTGGATCTGCCTTCTCTTTTAGATAGAAAGTACATTTTTATGGGAGACTTTGAGCTTTGTAACTTTGCAAATCTTATACATGCACAAACAGCTAAAACAATAGACTGAACAGGTTTTCTGCGTCTGTCCCCGAGCCTGCGTCTGATTTTTAAGTTCTGTCAGACTTCGTCCGATCTCCGTTATATTTTGTGTTGCTACCTGTTCTGCTGTCCTGTGTTTAATTACATTAAACCTTCGTCTTTGAAAATGTATCCTCGTCTCTGTCTGCCTTCCTGCAACCACTCGTGACAGTATTATATGTGAGGGAGAATTCAATCAAAGCATTTTAGCTCTGCATCTGCCTTCTCTTTTAGATAGAAAGAACATTTTTATGGGAGACTTTGAGCTTTGTAACTTTGCAAATCTTATACATGCACAAACAGCTAAAACGATCAACTGAACAGGGGTAAAATGAAATTCCAAATATGTGACTAGTGATATACTCAGGAGTGCACATAACTGGTGAGCACGCGTGGTAAAAATAAACAATGCACAGTAGAAAATGTGGAGGGAAGTGCTTTTGAGTACTAACTTTTTTGGGGACAGGAACACGTTTACTTGCTGAAGTAGAATTTTTCTCCATCTCTGGTAAGATAGCAATTATAAGCCTAGTTATTAAACATCTTTCTAGTTCGTTTTATCTAGGGCACTATGATTTCCGTGATGCAGACAGAATCCAGTAATAAAACGGAATTTACTGTATAATGTAGAATTTCACAGAATTTTCAAATTGTTGATGAATAAATAAAATAATAAAAAACTTTGAGATATCAATCTGCATATGCAAGGGACATAGGTTATGCTCATCTTTGGTAGCTCATTTGAAGGTATCTTGAGTAAATAGGCTCTATATTTAATAAAGCACATACAAAAGACCTGAACCAGAAGCAATGCAATCTGTTTTGCAGAATACAGAAGTTAAGATGTGCTTAAAGTCCCTGTAAAGGCAATTCTAAAAAAAAAAATCTAAACACATTAGAAATGTTAGAAATGTTTTGCTAAAACATATTACAAAGACTGTGAACTGTGAAGTACTGAATTGTGGAGTTAGACCGTTAAACAGTTTTTCACCATTGCTGTGTTCCGGATTTTTTGGGCGGGGCTAAAACGGGGGCTCGATGACGCACTGGAGCCCCTGACGCTGGCCCCTCCCCTAACAATATAAATAGAGCACATTCACATCAATTTGCCGATCGCGAGTTACTGGCAGCAGTACTGTTAGTTACTACCATAGATATCATATAAAGGCTTTATATGATATCTATGGTTACTACAGCCTACAGTTTGCTACTATGCCTCGTCACAGAAATGCATATAACCTGGATGCGATCACGTACAAAACAGATCGGTGTCCTTATTTAAATTTCCGAAAAACTAACGTATCACATCAACAAGAGGTGGACTAATTTTGTGAAGAGCCACCTTGGAGAGCTGAGGATCACCGCCAAAACCCGCCTCTGTAGTGATCATTTTACACAGGATAGTTTTATAAACTTTCTCCGGAGACAACTGGGATTCACTGATAATCCGCTGTTACTGGTGAATGGGGCCGAGCCGACTATCTCCCGCCTCGGTGTTCATACTCCCGTCGCGCCAACAACTGGTGCCATCGTTGGCAGTGCGTGCCCACCAATGAGTATAAGTTGCCTTGTGTGCTTATGTTATAATTATAGTAGGTAGTCCAGGCTCGAACATGAACATGTACATGTAACACAATTAAGATGCTAGGAGCATCCATTCCGGCTGTAGCGGTGATGACAGACAGTTGAGTGTGGCGACGGTAGCTTTCCCGTGAGTGGGAATGGTTTCAGTGCAGCCAGCGGACACGCCCCCAGCGTTTGAGAGCAGAGACTCCTGCTCATTTTTTCAAGATTTTGATAGCTTATTTTATGTACTTGCCGGCTTTTTTTATCATGCAAATTTGGCTGGGTGGCTAATAACACATTTTTCTGTGGTGTGACAAACTCAGAACACATACTTAATTTTGACTTTACAGGGACTTTAACCCCTATTCATTGGCTGATGGTGCAAAAGTTCATAAAAGGCTGCATCGCACCACACTTATAGGCACTTGGGGCTATACATTTTTAATTTAAAGTACTTTTTGGCATGATTGTGTTTATACTATACTATACACTAACAGTTAATGACAAGAAAATGAAATATAACATAACATAATAAACAAAATCTCACCAGAATTTCTTACTTCAGTGGACGATCAGTCTCGGCCTGTTGTTCCCATTGTGTTGTGACGCAGCATCTAATTTTTTTAGCTTATTAAGTTTACACAGGTTGTAATGTGTTGCATTTTACAGTGTCTGATATAATTTTCCATACATTCAGAAACCAGCTCCTTCCTTATCTACAACGAGGACCACAACAAATGTGTGACAGTCGTGAGCGCTAATGTAGAGGCTGCACCATGTGATGAATCATCTAAGGCACAGCATTTCCGATGGATTTCCTCTTCACGAATCATCAGCCTCTCTAATAGTCTCTGCTTGGGGGCCGAGAAGATCGAAAACTGGACCAAAATTATCCTTCTGCCCTGCAATGAATCTAACCCCAGACAAACCTGGGAATGTAAAGATGAGAACTTGTTTGGATTGAAGGGACATCCACTACACTTGAACTATGGAAATAATACGAAAAATGTGATGCTGTTTAATGGAACAGGTGTTTGGAGTCGCTGGCTGATTTATGGGACCGAAGAAAATTTGTGTTCTCGTGGATATCAAGGTATGACAACCAAACATCCACCTAACAGATATTTGGACAACCATTAAGCCCTTTATAATGATAAAATGTAACATTCATATTTAATGTCTATTGTGAATTTCCCTGTGTGATGTTAGCATTTGTTAAACTAGGTGACAGATTTCAGTGTCCTTATTGTCATTTTAGTTGTTTAGATCAAATTCTTAAACCGTTTTAAATTAAACTTAAACCCTTAATTTCATTTATGTTCCACAGAGATATCTAGTATAGGTGGTAATTCATGTGGGAAACCATGCCATTTCCCTTTTAAGTTTGGTGACAAGTGGTACGCTGAGTGCACTGTGGATGGCAGGGAAGATGGTCTGCTGTGGTGTTCCACAGAAAAAGATTTCAACATCGCTGAAAAGTGGGGCTTCTGCCCCCCAAAAAGTAAGACAACACAGCTATATTCACTAAAGAAACATTTCCATTTTAATGACTACACTGTGAAAAATGGTATGTGCTATTTACTTAAAAATATCATGTGTAATACTTTTAATATGATTTTTTGGAGTAGTTTGTTTAATGCACTGGCATTAGCAAAGCTTACTTGACTACACTTAGCAAAACATAGAATATGCTTTATATAATATGAGTTATATAATAAAAGGGCAGGCTCTCCTACATTACTACCACATTCTAAATTAAACAAATGAAAAAAAAATTAAAAAAAAAATTAAAACGCTCGAAGCACTGAGAAAACATTTTGTTCTGGTGGCTGGCAGGAAGTCTGGCCCAGTGCAACCAGCCCAGTATAGCAACAGCTCACTTCTGATGAGTGGAAGAGGAGTTTAAAAAAGCTGCCAGGCGGCAGCACACTTGACAAATCAGCGGTGATCTTAAGCTCAAAAGGAAAACATCGAAAAGCATAGGCTACACAAATATAATTAAACACAATGAAAAAGAAAGATAATAAACTTTTTATTTTTTTATTTTTTTATTTCACGATACTGGAATTTCTAACTGATACAGTACCTCAATACCTTAAAATATCAATATTCACTACCATTTTCACTACCACAGGGGAAACGTCAGGGTTCTGTCACGTATGTCTAGTTCATTTCTTGGTTTTGTGACAGAGCTCTGACACTCCTGTTTTGTCTGAGCTCGAAATAGAAACCGCGCAAGCTCTTGTCTGTGCCTTGTTTCATGTGCCGGACGTGGTGTTTGGATCCCAGCACTTCGGTCTAGTTTGGCTTCGTTTCTGTCGGGATTCGGACTTTGCGTGTTTGTATTCTGTTGTGAGCGCACAGGATGAGCTTACGCTCGTTCTCGTGCGCTCTGTCTTGTGTGAGCGTGCGGTTTAGAGTTCGCTCAGGCCTTACGCTCTTCTGTCCGTGTGTGTTGTTTTGTTTTGTGTAGCACGCAGTTCGTGTTTACATCAGCCACGTGCTTTCATGTCATGTATTGTCTTGTACTGTGTAGCACGCAGCTTGTGTTTTACACTAGCTGTGTGCTTTCATGTTGTCATGTTTTGTGTTCTCATTACCTGCGTGTGTTTATGTCTCGTTTTGTGTGAGCACAAATTATGATTGTGATTTGCTTTACTGGCCATGTGCTTGTAATCAAATAGTCTTCACTGTAAAAATCAAATACAGATTAATGTGAGTGTGAGTGATTTTCTCTTTGTCTTTTGTTCTTTGATTAAAGGTAGGGTAGGCAATTTCAGAGAGGCTAGCAATAGCAAGCTAGTTTTGAAAGCATGAGTCTGCAAAGCATTACGAGATGAGAGACGGTGTTAAATTACCTCTTGTCTCAAAGCATATAACATTATAATAATAATGAACGTAAACAACTTACAGAGCTCTTACTTGTACCACCTGACAACTGCAGATTCATTTCAGCGCTGATAGTGTTGCCATAGAAATGCATAAATCCAAGTAGGAGGACGTGAACAGCTCCGGGTAGAACGTCACGGGTTGCCATCTTGTAATTACGGTTACGACATGGCGTGAAATAATCTGTTTTGGTTCAGGATGAACTGTAAAAGATGGCTGTTATTTGTTTTTGGCGCTCAGTGACTGTCTGTCTACAACTCTGCATAGCCTTATGTAACGCACTGATGATGTGTGATGTCTGCGCGAGCAGGTGTGTGGAGGTATGGAAAAACATAGGTTGACAGGCAGGTACTGTAGGACATCCTACCAACTACCATTGCATTCGGATCGAATTGAATGATTGGAGAGAAAAAAATTGGTCCTAAGACTTCCATTGAAGATATATGTACATGCCTACATGTTTTAATATTTAGACCACTTCTATTATTGATTGCTATCAGATGTGAAGAGAGTTTCAACCAGTATAAAAAAAATTGCAAACCCAAACTTTTACATGAGAAATGGCAGCAGGTTTATTAGGCTGCTGTCATTTTAAGAGCTTATGCACAGATCCAATATACCATTACACAACATGCAATTTCTCATACTATTACGTTCCAAAACTGACTGTGTTCACCTGAGTACTTGCCAAAACGGGCCATTTGACATCATTTTGAGTGTATTTGACAGTTCAAGCTAAAAAATAAAAAATATGTTACCTTCTCCCACCCGCTACATTCATGTTTTGTCCCACCCCCACCCGCAAAAGCCAACATAAAAGTATAAATAGATTTTTTTCCGTACCTCCATGAAATACTTTCAAGTTAGCCTACATGTCGCCACCACCTACACATCAGCATAAATGCTCCCGATACATTATTTGTTATTAAAGCAATAACATTCACAAACCACTGTTAATTTAACATAAAAGCAAATTTGGCATGACAGAACGCGCGTAAAGTGCGCTCCCTTAATAATTCCTTAAAAGCTGACATCTCAGTTCATTGCGATCTCACAAATCTCTGTTATTATCAATGAAGCTGACTGCACAATGAATCTTTCCCAATATCTACAATTTGTTTGTTATAATTAGAGGATTTGCCAGCATGCAGAATTCAGCTCTGAACAAAAAGTCTGTTTTAAGCGGTGAGGGGATTTTATCTTAAATGCATCTGACTGGCCATTGCGTTCAAGAAATCATCACATATGTCTGTGATTGGCTACATTGTTCAACGTTGTAAACATGTTATAAATAGAAACTCTGGCCTGTAAATCGTTTCTATTTCATTTTGGTTGTTCTTGTTGCTTTTGTGCAACAGATGAATTACAGTTTATTAGTTTTTAGATATGAGTCCCGTGAATCGTTTTATTCTCCCGCAACCCGCATACACACGAGCACCTTTCCGCCTGCACTCGGCCATGGGGATGGGCGATACCACGTTTTCGATGCGATACCGATACTTTCAAGGCCAGTATCGCCGATACCAATACGATACCTCTAAACTGAACTTTTACATTTAAATTTTTTTTTAATTATTGAATTACTAAAAAGTTAAATGGCTAATGATACCCACTTAACATTATATTTAAAAGGCATTTTAACATACAATACACCTTAATTGGAACTTATTTAGAACTTTGGAACTTTTAACATTCAATTTAAAATTATTTAATTGCATAAACTATGTAGGCTACAATTTCAATTAGGGCTGCTCGATCATGGGAAAAATCATAATCACGATTATTTTGGTCAATATTGAAATCACGATTATGTAACACGATTATTTCACATGACTGGGAACGTGTTGCATTTATTAAAAAGACACGGTAACACTTTACAATAATGTTAATTAGTTAACATTAGTTAATGTATTAACTAACATGAACTAACAATGAGAAAAACATTTGTTACAGTATTTATTAATCTTGTTTAATGCTAGTTAATAAAAATACAGCTGTTCATTGTTTGTTCATGTTAGTTTACAGTGCATTAACTAATGTTAACAAATACAACCTTTCATTTTAATAACGTATTGGTAAATGGTGAAATTAATATTAACTAAGATGCTGTAGAATTATTGTTCAGTATTAGTTAAATTTTAACAAAGGAAGTTAGTTATAATGCTAATTAATGAACCTTATTGTAAAGTGTTACCAAAGACACCTTTCAACAATTCTTAAAAATCGAAATGTGAACATTGATTGTACTTTTTGACCTATTAAAATAAATAATGTAACAGATAATACTTCAATGAGTATTTTAATAATTCCCGCAGGTCTACCACTTATAATGCGGGAAATTCCCCACAAACATTGATTCACTTTAGCATGTAGATTGTATGAATATCTTAAATGAATCCACACAGATTATAAAATCAAATCAATAATTTTAAAACTTTCTCCGAGACGCAATTTCACAAACCGCGTGAGTGTTCAGCGGCGCTGCGTCTCCTCTCTCTCTCTCTGCCTCTCTGAATGTGCTGGACAAAAGCAAGCGTCGAAACTACACTTTCGCGTTTATGAGTCGGGACATGATGGAATTGTCACTTGTACAATCGGGCCAGCATTGCATCGTAACTAAAGTTTATCATTTTCACTTCTTTTTAAGTCTTATCAGTTTAAACATTCAAGCTGAGAGAGTTTACGGCATCGGGAGGGGCGGATGTGCGCGTGCGCGCGTCATTCAGAACACAAGACAAAATAAGAGCGTTCTTTTAAAACAGAAAATGGCAAAATAATCGTTTTTACTCGATTATACTAATTTGGTGATCGTTGGGAGCAAAAATCGAAATTGAAATTGAAATTCAATTAATTGCACAGCCCTAATTTCAATTTGTTTATTGTGAAATAACTCAAACATATTATGTTTTTCTGTGTTATGTTAAGCATTGTTCTGTGCGTTTCCCAAAAGCATTAATGGTTTCTTATGATACTTTTGGGAAACGCAGCCCTGTTTGAATGCAGTCAGCAATGTGTGTGAATGCTCTCTGTGATTGATTGGTTCTGACTTGCAGCTTTTGCATGTGTTCAGATGAGCAGGAAAATAGTTCTACTACACAATTATTCACTAACATAGGTTAGTGATTTTTATTTGAGTATCGATACATTTGATACTCGATGTCAGTATCGGTATATCAATGGGCTACTTCATATCGATATGCCCATCCCTACTCGGCCATCAAATCTAGTCCCACGCCGCACTCTGTTGCGTTGGGTCCTGCGGTATTCCTGCGGGAGTACATGCCATTTATATAGAATGATGGGTGAGCGCGAAAAACTGTGGGAATGAGTAAAATTATAACCAATACTCGCAACCCAGTGCCGAAATTTAGAACCTAACACCAACACTATTCAACTGGAGTGAATGAGACGAGTGAATAAGATATTATATATATATATATATATATATATATATAATATTTTTAGTTTCATCTCTCAGTTTGATGAACAAAAAATTAATAAGCATGATGTGTGTTTTATTTCAGATGCCCCAGTGCCCAGCATCGCAGTGTATGGGCACATGCAGGACAGAGAGCACGTGATAGTGATGTGTTCATTTGGCTGGAGGTTCACTAAGAGTTCTTTCCAGCTGTCAGTGGCGGGTGAACACAACTACACACTGAAGTACCCACTGTGTTATTCAGATGAAGAGTGTGTGTTTGATGTGAAAGTGAGTCCACCTGTTTCCTTCACCTGTGTGCATAAGATTAATTCTGCGGTGAACCATCAGAGTGAGACGTACACCTACAGCCCATCTGGTAAAGCATACTATAACATTAATGTATTCTAATTCTAATGCTCTGTTTTGCTGACATGTTGAATTTTGATCAATGTCAATTTAATCGAAACACTTTAAAAAAAAAGTGGTTTAATACAGTGGTGTACAAGTACTGGCTCATTATTTCATGTTCTGTAATTTATTAATATTATTAAATAATTTATTAATTAATTTAATGTTCATGTTTCGTTAATTGTAAAAAGTAAACAAATTGCTGTGTTTCTCTGTTTTACTGAAGCTCAAGCCACCAACATGAACACAACATATAACCAGACACAGAGTAAGTCAGCAGATTTGTTGTTTGATGCTTCTTAATTTTGATTACTGATTTATTTATTTTTTTAATGAATGAAGGTATGGATAATTTCTTTCTTATTAGTTATAGTTTAGATAAGCAATTACATTTTTCTAATGGTTTAGTGGTTATAAATACAGCTTTTCAAAATTGTAAAAAGTTAAAAATACAACTTTGTATGTGTATCTTATAAATCTTATAGAAACTCAAACCCCCAACATGACATGAGCGTTTGAGCTTCTATTGGATATATGAAAATATTACAAGACACAGAGAGTAATAAAGGCTCGTTCACACCAAGGACGATAACTATAAAGATAGTTCTAAAAATCGTGTGTGTGTGTGTGTGTGTGTGTGTATTTATTTATAGGGGATAGTGCTAGGAAGAAGTGGATCAACATTCGAGATGCCTATCATCCAGTTTCGCTACTTTGAAACCGCAACGCGCGCGAATAGAATAAAAAGATCGTTATCGTTATCGCTAATTTAGTTATCATTATAGCTATCGTTCTTGGTGTGAACGGGCCTTAAGTCAGTGGATTTACAGTGTTTTATTAATGTATTATTTTGGTTATTAAAGTAACAGCTTATTTATTAATTTATTTCAATTTAAAATGAAAAATTACCAGCACTATATGTTTCAAAGACATGCCCCACTTATTGTTTATTAGCATTCCTAAATTACAGTGAGACCTACAGTTGTAATCATAATTATTCAACCCCCATTGCAAATCAGGTTTATAGGCAAAACTTACAGACTTTCAGCTGTTTGCAATGAACAAATCAAACAAAAACAATTGAAATAGCTTAACACAACAAATGTTTCAAGTTGTTTCCCCAAATTCAACAGAAAATGCAACTTTTAATGACTTTTTAATGAGAGCCTTTGGGGCAGATTTCAGACTGCCCCGCTTATTTATTTATTTACCTCACGTAAACCTTCCTCCAGACCAAGATGATATTAGTCCGCTTCAGTTGTGTATTTTAGTCTGCATCAGGTTAGTAACTAGTTGGCATGTCTGTAGTAGCGCATCAAATAAATGAACGTATAAATCCTTTAGTTTAAACATGCAGTAAATAGCCTTCATATAGTACAGTTGTGTTTTTTTTATGTTTGTTCTGAGAATAAACATGACTTTATAACGCAAGGATGTTAGACCTCTGCCAAAAGTGCTTTTTGTTCAGCGATCAGAATATAAAACTTCCAAAATGTTTATCATAAACTAGTGTTAAGACCCAGAATCTGCCCTACCAAACTTAACGGTCAGGAGCCACTACTGATATTTAGTCAATCTGGAAAAACATATCTTGTGCCCTGTATGTCTCAAAGCCTGTGAGTGTAATTGTATTTTTTTTCTGTACATACATGTTGCTTGTGTTTGCTTTCAGATATTGTTGAAGATCAGCATGAGAAAGGAGTCTCTTTATTCTACATGGGCTTTTTCTCCTGCATTGCTGTTGGTCTCGTCATCATGACTGTGGCAATGATCATCAGGAGCAAAGCTAAAAGTATGTGTGTTCCATCCAATTCACTCATCTTCATGTCTAATATTCATAGCTTTGTGTTTTGCCACATTGTTTTGCATTTGTTTCAACAGGTTCAGTGATTGAATGATAATACTATCTAGATGTACAAGAAGACGTCAGAGTTTCATAAGAGGAAAGAAGAGGCAACCAATCAATTAATCGATTCAGATTAATCAAATCATTTTCTGCATGCTGAACTGTAATACTCTTAAGTAAAAGTAAAAGTAAAAAATTACTATAATTTAAAAGTAAAATACCTATCATATTAATTTGATCTACATCTTATTTTAAACAAATTTTTTCTTTTTTCTTTTACTGAATTCATAACCATGAATTAAATCTCTATTCTCTACTGTTCTGCAATTACACTATCACTGGCTTTTTATTATTCTGGTTCACTTTTGAAGGTCTGTATTGAAAATATTTGTGGCTTTGGCCTTTAACTTTTTTCTCATTTGTAAGTAATTTAGAAGTGTGTGCAAAATGAATAAATAAGTTTTGCATACTATGCATTTTACATAAATATATATTTTATGTTCTTATGTGTTTCTTTACATATTTACATTTTACATGCTTTTTACTACAGTATGTCTTGTAATAATAATAATTATTATAATAATATTACTACTACTACTAGGCTACTACTACAAAATTCTGAAAAAAACTTAGTCACTTGCATTTTTGATTATACTGCACAATAAAAAAAGGTACTGCCAAATACCGAAATTGTGAATTGTCATTATTTTGTTCAGCCAGACATTATTTACCCATTGATCTGATTTTTCAGATTGCAGTAGAAAATTTTCACCATCTTTACCATGCAAAATCACAAGCACACTCACACTCTCTCTCTCGCTCTCTCTCCAGAGTAACAGTGAAGCTCCTCCCTCTCTCTCTCTCTCTCTGCTGGTGTTCAGTGGCAGCCTATCTCTTCACTGCAGAGGCAGCTACATTCTCTCTTATTTCTGCCAAGCAACACATGCAGCAACAAAGAATCACAAACGGCAGTTGTGCAGTAATACTAATGTAATGCGGTCACAGGTGTATGTTTGAGTAATTTACAAGGACTTTAATGATACAAGATAAAGAACAGCGATGTTTGATGGTGGAAAGACTTTGTGAACACCCAAATGATGTGCTGCACTTTGACAACAAAACTCCACAAATAACAAATAACTACAGACTCCTATGAAATAAACAGATCATGCTTTGCCTTTTCAACCAAGCTTATCAAAACTCCACTTAATGAAAACCACCACCTATTTTGTTTCAACATTTTAGTCTCAGTTATTTATATTATCTGAGTTTTTCCGTTTTACTTCACAGAAGCTGTTAGCGTGTCGTTGGTTGCTTGGTAACAGACCTGAGAGTTGATTACCGAACTCGATGGAGGGGTTTAAAGTCCAACTAAAATCAAAATTGACCCTATTTACTTTGTTAGCGCATATTACTAGTCTTGTGGTGAAAAATTAATCTGTGCAAGTTAATACACAGAAAAAAAATTGTTTGCCGTCATAATCTTTAATCAAAGTCTTAAAAGTTACTTCCGGTCTGGAATGGCGTTCCTTCTCTGATGATGTAGGTTTGACGGCTTGGGTTGGGAAACGCTTAACCACTCCCCTCAAAGTCTGTTATGAGCAGAGATGGAGAGGAGGAGCGCTAGAGTAAAACCCTGCCCTCTGTTCAATATTCCTTTTCGCTGGGAAATACGTCACAACACTGGAGAAAAGTCGTTTGCATCTTCCGGTTCACGCGGACTTTAAGATCTCCAAACTACAGATAAGATGATATTTTGTTAGATAGGATAAGAATCCTAAATCAACATAAGATTTGCTACTGTAATACAAATTTTTGAAAAATTCTAAATTAACTTATCAGATCTTGACTTAAGAAAGTTTCTAGGACCACATGTCTGTGCTTCAATATAACGGACTCAAGTATTCTTACTGATAGCCCTAATTATATTACATGATTACTTTTAGGAAATAAAAAGTTAATTTGAGATTTTCTATTACATTTTACGTGAGGCAGTTTTATAACTGTGTATTGCAGCAACTTTATTTTCATATTAGGATGAATTGCGTACCATTCCTTATTTGTATGTTTAGGTAAAAATGTCTTCTAAATGAATTAATATAAAAATAAATGCTTCACTACTGCTGTAGCTTTAATTTCTTTCTACATCAGAGGGCAGCAGCTGTATATTATATTACACAAATGTTTTTTACATTTAGATCATAACGATAACTTGCATGAATTACTAGAGAATGTGAATTGCAGGTAAGCCTGTCGCGATAGTCAAATCAATTAATCGCACGAAAAAAAAAAATGAGTTCCATAATTTTTCCGGCCGCGATAATTCCATTTGCATGCTTGTTTGTTTTCCTCGTCTCTCTCTCTCTCTACCTAAGAGACTGGATGACCACTCTCGGTTCCTTCGCGTATATGAGGAGTAAACTCTCTTGTCAGTTGCATGGTCTTTGTGTGGGGAGGCGCCGCGCGGCGCTTGTCAGTCACATGGTCTTTGTATGGGAAAGCGCCGGCGGGACTGCTTGCGGCGACTGCCGGGAGAGAGAGAGAAGACGCTAGTTGTGAGTTGGAGAAAAAAAAAGAAGATGGAATTGGTTTCAAAGCTAAACGCGACAGCGAGCCCGATCTCATGAAAATGCGTATCTATACCACGAATGTTAGTTTGTGAGTTTTTCAGTGCGTAGCATATACGCGCAATAAAGTGCGTCTCCATCTTCCCGACAGTACACAATCACTCGGGCGTTTAGTCGACAAAGTAACAGGAGGACAGTGCAAAATGGTGTGATATGGCCTGTTGAGGCTTTTTTTTTGTTGTTTACAAAGGTCCTAACTGGCAGTTTTGCCTGTTATGGAATGTATCACTATTTATGTCTGAGCCTAATGTTTAATATTTTTTGAAGTGCAATTTTGTTTACATCCATTGTTTTCGGTATTTATTCAAGTGAATTTTCTTTGTTAACAGACACTGAGAGTCCATTGCTTTTATTGTTTTTGGTTGTTTTGTTCATTTTTTGTGGATATTTAAAATGTTTTCCGTATTCAGTGTTTAATATTCTTTAGAAATAAAAGTTTATAGATCTTTGAAAAGGTGTACCTGCATTATTATGCCATATCATTATATTAGATGAAAATGGTCTCAGAACGACAATATTATCGTTTATCGCAATAATTTCTTGGACAATTTATCGTCCAGAAAAATTTGTTATCGTGACAGGCCTAATTGCAAGTTAATTACAATTGATGATACATGAACTAATACATACATACAAAATATGTCGCAAAAAAAAAATGGATGTTGTATTTCAGGAACAGGGAAATGAATATGACAAATAGTCCATTTATATATAATTATCCATAGGAGACTCATTTGAATTCTCTACTATGCTTCACTATATAGTTCTAGATAACATCAGAATATTCTAAAGAATATCAAGATGTCAATCTAAAAAAAAAAAAATAAAAAAAAAAGTGTGACGACATCATACCACAACAGTTACACCAAGCCCCAAACCATAAGCTATGTGTACAGACACGTGTTGAAGTGTTGCAAAGTTAATCAATGCAGTGCCACTGGAAACAATGATAATGGCCACTTCCTGAGCTCACAATTTGTGCAATAGGCGTTTTACTTCTTCAAAATGTAAATATTTGTGTGAGTGGTTTCTTTCCTTAACATTTTGATACAAGAATATTTGGTATATATGTAACTGTACTATTTAATTTCTTTATGAAAACTTTTGCTACATTATAACTTAGGCCTCTTTTCTGAAAAACTACTTTTTTGGAAATAAAGTGAAGTAAAAACCCAAACTCAGCTACTGCACAACATCCTTGGAAGCACAAAGTTCTTTCTGTTGCTGTTTAGCTGCTTAGCCTTACATAAAACATGAGAATTTTGTGAATGCATTATATAGAATAAGTAAATAAATTATCTATACTTTCACAAGTTGAATGAATTTCCAAGGTTTCTTTTATTCAGAGAAATGTGCTATTTTGTATAAACCCTATTATGGTTTAACAGCAAATTCTGCCTGTGAGTATTAAATCATTTGATTCGTAATTTATATTTTTGATATTGAATGAGAATTATATTAGATTGTTTAAATTGTGTCTTGATCAAGATGTTCAGTTTTTCACCAGCATCTTGCTGTGTGTTATTTTCAGATGTCCCAGTGTCCACTATTACAGTTTACTAACAGATGGAAGACAGAAGGACCTTTGTAATGGTTATGTGTGTGTCTGGAATGATGTGTATGCTGTTACTTCCTGGTTGTCAGTGGAAAGTGATCATAACCATACATTGAATAAAAAAGCATGTATTTTCAATGAATCGTGTGTGTTTGTGGTAAAAGTGATCATGCAGTGATCATGACCACCAGTGGTGTAGTGGTAAAAAAAGAGGTGGGTAAACTATAAATTTTGGTGGACCACGACGTGGTCACCCGGTAAGGTGGGCCACTGCCTACTGGTATATGTGTATCCTGATGACATCGCTATAGGCTATTATTTGATGGTACTACCAAGGGTATCACTGGTTGTTCCCTCATCATAGGTCACACAATCAGTATTCAATTCATACATTGATCTAAGTTCTTGTTAAAGAGACTCAAAAAGGAATAATATGGTTGAAATCTATAAAGTTTACTAAATGAGAAAACAGAGAAAACAAAAATATTTAAGAGAGATCGAGAGGGAGGCTTATATCCAGGGCTTCCAATGCAATGCACTTGTAGCCTACATATGATTAGGGATTTGGGATTATTTTCATAGTTGATTAATCTGTTGAATATTTCCTCGATTAATTGATTAGTTGTTTGGTCTATCAGAAAAATGTGGATCAGTGTTTCCCTGTAGAGGGAAAGTCTTTAACCTGGTGCAGGCTTGATTCCCTCTGAATCTCTTGTACAGTTGGGTTTTGACATGCTCCCTACATTAAACCAGCTGCCTGTAATGAATAAAAATATAAACTTATAAATATAAAAATATATTTTTTTAAAAATCGCTTTTTTTGCATCGTTTTAATGATTTCCTGTTGCGGCTGCGATCAAGTTTCATTCTCGCGCAGCTTGTTTAGTAACTTCAGGAGCGTGTGTTTTCTGCTATGTATGTGCGCCATTCTCTTTGTTCCGTGTGTGTGTGTGTGTCGCGCGCTGCGCTCTCTGCTCCGTGTTTGCGCGCTGCGCGTTCTGCTCTGTAGTTAACGGCCCAAATGCTCGAATCGTGCCGATCGGCAATCACGCACTGGGAAAGCAAAGTCCGCTCAAATAATGTGAAATTTAGAGGTGGATAAACGCAATGTAGAGGTGGATAAACGCAGGTGGAGGTGGGCAAACGCTATTTACAAATTTTGGGAGGTGCGTAAACGGCGTTTACGTGCGTTTAGCCTCCACTACATCCCTGATGACCACCATCAGGAGCAAAGCTAAAGGTGTGTGTTTCACAGTAACTTTACAGTCTACAGAATTCCTCATTATGAATACAGCAAATATCAAATCCTCATATTTTTTACAACAAAACTATAGAAGACAAGTCATGGTCCTTTAGGATGACCTGTATGTGTTCAAGATTGACAAGAACTGCAAGAATTGACAGTATACACACTAAAGCCCTATAGGTGGTTTGCAGTCACGTGATTGTGATGACGCGCGAAATTCAGATGGAGGGCAGGAAGTGAAGAGCGGAATGGGCGAGATGGAGGAAAGTCCGTACTGGACTACTTTTGACGCTATTACAAGAGAAATATACAACAAAAAAAATCTAAACATATGTTGGACGTGATCCTTACGTTATGAAGAGGAGCTGTTTCAACTGAATTGAAAGATTTTTCCTGTAACGTTACGAATTTGTCTTCAGTTACAGGGGTAACTTACAAACTCAAAGAAAAGAAGAAACAATTACTTTGACTTTACAAAGTTCAGAAACTGGTACGTTACACAAACATAGCCACATAAGTTAATTCACCTTTGACAAAGTGATCACTGCACACACAGGCATTTTCCGACGTAGGTTTGCAAGCCATTTTTTCCCGGCGTTTTTCGGTCAATTTCTTGCCTTTTTCCCCCTTATGAACAACAACTTTTGGTACTCGATAAAAACTCCTCGTGGTTTCATCGATTTGAGCAACCATAAACGACGCAAAACATAGGCATTTTGAGTTTGTTATAGTGGTTCTAAATGTAGCAAATCACTTCCTGCCCTCCATCTGCATTTCGCGCCATGGCAACGCAGTGAGGTGACGTCATATGCAAACAAGCTATTCGCACGGGATTAGTATTACCTAGGGACCTCCAGTAATTTGTAATAATCGCAGAGGTCGTCTGTGATTTTTATCCCGTGCGAATCTGCCATGTCTGTAAAAATGTCTGTAAAAATTCCCCCGAAAATTACCTACCGTATTTCGGCCAATACAGGGGTCCTCTGATAATACCAGTCCCGTGCGAATCCCCATGTCTGTGATTTGGGCCGTTTTTCTGTGAGCCTATCGTTTCCTAAAGAACGTAATAACCATTGTGGGCCGTTTAACAGTCCATTTTACGTCTGTATTAAAACTATATTAACAATAAAATCTCTCGATATGCTCTACTCCAATCCGATTATAGTTTTTCTCCAATAAAAACTATGAAGTGCTGCAAAAGAGAAAACAAACTACAGTAAAGACGTGATCCGGAAGCTCAACTCGGACCGTTGTCATGGAAACGTCAAATTAAGCAGCATTTTGGCGCAACATGGAAGCTCTTTTGGAAAGTTTGGACGCTTTTTGTGGTAGTGTAATTTAGTAGTCTGTATCGTGGAGCATTTCTTTGTCTCACACGGCCTCTAAAGACGTCCATCCTGTAAGTATCTCAAGAAAATCAAAGTGTGAAAGAGTAAAAATGATATAAAATGAAAAACCAAATAAAATGAATAGAAAAACAAGCCTATCGCGACGTTTCGGTATTTATAATACCTTCTTCAGGCAGGCTTGTTGTAAATATGGACAAAGAATAAAAGAAAAAGAAGATATATTATATATTTATACAATAATATGATATTCTATAATATATAATATATTTCTCTAATAAATTGGTTTTAAATAAGTTCTTTTTTTGAATTGCAATACTGCAGCGCGATCTTCGTTTCAGCACGTTCAGCTAGTGAAGTGTGAATGGGTGGGCGCACGCTGTAAAGTCCGTAAACTCAAGGGAATTACGAACATTTATTTGCCCGTGTGAATGAGCCACCAAAAACACAGACGTCAGGGGGTAATTTCTTAATTACAGAGGTCCAGGGGTAATACTAATCCCGTGCGAATAGGGCTTAAGAGACTAACCCTGAATATGTTTCAGTTCAAAATGGCGGGCGGCGGCTTGGCAGGAGCCGCAGGTGTGCTCACCAAACTTTTATGTCTGTTTTCATCCGCACCGTCTCAAGTGGCTGAAAAATGCTATGATCGTAACCATATTACAAAAAACAAGTACCGGTATGTACCGAGGACTGAGGACTTAATACAGCGATCCGCCTTTTTGGTCTACATTATAGTGTTGCTGATCCTTTCTGTCCGCGGCTGTGAGATCAATCAGTTGATCTCACGAGACACCGCACTACTACCAACACAACCTGTTATACACAATGAATGGAGCCGATTTACCGATTTATACACGGCAATAGGCTACTACGGGATGGAAGAGCAACAGCACCATGTGAGCAAACCAACACTGCGAGTGATAGATCTAAAGTTCCACGCTCTTACAGAAAGCTGCTCACGTACCTGTTCGCTACACTTCTCCTTGCTGGCGATGTCCAGCTGAACCCAGGACTCGTCGTGGTGCAAGATCTACCCCCGTCCCCCGGCGAGCACGCTCGTAACTCCAGGTAATGCCGACCAACAGAGACACTCACATGGAAACCCGGCGGTTACAAAACACTTCAACATCGGCCTCTTCCAAACTGTTCAGCACTCCAAAATTATTTGGGACCCACGCGCAAAGCCGAGGGGCCTCATCGGAGGTCACCTTAACATTCGTAGTGTAAGAGTAAAAATGGAACAACTAGGAAAAACTTTTTACTGACTCAAATTTGGACTATTTCTGTCTGTCTGAAACATGGTTATCCAAATCGTCACCCGTAGCCTCGTTCACAATGCCTGGCTACAAGGTTTTCAGAAAGGACAGAAACAAGGGAAGAGGCGGCGGGCTACTTATGTATGTGAGAGATAATATTAGATGTGAACAAATTGATCTAACATGTGTAAATGAACTTGAATGTATTGCCATTACTATTACTCTCTCTCAGCAAATGTCATTTAATGTGATTGGCGTGTATAGACCACTGTCATATGATGTCACGTTTTATGAAAATTTTAAGAACCTGCTTAAATTATTGGACACAAAGAATGAATGTATAGTTCTGGGCGATTTAAATTGGGCTGAAAAAGCAACTAGAAAAAAGTTAAAAGCACTTACAGACAAGTTCGAACTGACTCAATTAATAGATGGACCCACACGAATAACAAACGTCTCAAAAACACAAATTGATCTCATTTTCAGTAACAAACCAGAGAGAATTATAAAATCTTATAATCTTCTCACTGGTTTGTCAGATCATAACATGACTCTTATTGCAAGGAAATTAACAAAAAAACAGATTATTTACCAACGAGAGAGAATCAAAAACTCCTATGGAATAAGGAAACATGACATGAATGCACTCAAGGAAGAACTAAGTCAAACTGACTGGAGAGATGTTTTACTCACAGATGATATAGATGCCTCCTGTGAGTCCTTCATTGGTACAATAAATAGACTTAAAGAAAAATATGCAAAAACTTTTAAAAATAGACGGAGTAAGGGCAACCTACCATGGTTTAATGACCATTTGTGGGACCTGATGAAAAACCATGACTTTGCCTTGAGTTGAAAGTAGCTCTGAAGTCTAAATTAATTACTGACAGACAAATTTTTACAAACCTTCGTAATAAAGTAGTCAATGAACTAAGGAAAGCAAAAAAGGCAAAGTTCTTTATAGACATTATTAAAGACGGAAAAGGAAATAGTAAATTGATATGGAGCAACATAAATAAACTAATAAAGAAAGACAACAAGCAAAATCAGGGAAATGGACATGAGTTGAAAATTAATGGAATTTTAAATAATGATCCCAGTGAAATAGCTTCTGCATTTAATACTTATTTTACCGCATCAGTGCAGAATTTATCTGACACTTTTGGTGCAAGAATTAAAAATATAGCAACACCAGATTATAATAAGACCATTTTTAAGATAACTGAAGTTCCTGAAAATAAAATTTGTAAGACACTAAGCACTTTAAAGTTCTCAAAGGCAAAAGATACATTCAAGTGGGATTCAATATTGCTAAAGAACAATATTCACTCCCTCAGCACCCCCATTACACACCTAGTTAATTTATCGATAAAGCAATCAATTTTTCCAACTGCCTGGAAAAATGCAGTGTTAGTTCCGATTTTCAAGGCAGGGGAACCTACTGATGTAGCTAACTATAGACCCATCAGCATTTTGCCGGTGGCATCAAAGATTGCAGAAAAAGTGGTAACTGAGCAGCAGTTAACCGACCTTCTAAATTCTGGACAAATACTTCATCCAATGCAATTTGGTTTTAGGAAAAAATACTCGACCGAAATGGCTACCTGCTATTTTGTTGAAAAAAATCAAATCAAAATTAGACAGTGGGAGTGCTGTAGGAGCTGTTTTTCTGGATTTAAAAAAAGCTTATACAGTAAATCATAATGTTCTTCTCTATAAGTTGTCAAACTTTAATTTTTCTGATGATGCTATGAAATGGATGGAGTCCTATCTCACCATGAGAAGACAAAGCACCAGAGTTGGGAACAAAATGTCATCATTCAGTAACTGTTCTGTTGGCGTCCCGCAAGGCTCAGTCTTAGGCCCTTTGTTATTCAGTCTATATGTTAACGACCTACCACTAGCATGTCCTGAAGTTGACACCCAAATGTATGCAGATGACACGGTCATTCTGGCACATGGAAGAGACAGATATGAAGTGGCAACCAAATTAACAGCAGCAATGGCAAAAATTGCCATCTGGCTCTCTGAGTCTTGCATGACACTTAACGTCAGTAAAACTGCGTGTATGTATTTTTATATAAGGAAAAATGAAAATCAGCCAGATGTCGTTGTAAATGGGGAAAAAATCCAGATTGTGTCACACTTTAAATATCTGGGAGTTACTCTTGATTCACAGTTGTCTTTTAAGAAACATATATAGCAGGTTTGTAATACTGTTAAATTTAATTTAAGAAATTTTAGACACATTCGTAATCAGTTACCTCTAGATGCTGCCAAATTGTACATGCACTCAATGATTTTCTCACATTTTACATACTGCATCACAAGCTGGTCACAAACCGGAAAAACAATACTTGCTCCTCTACAAACGCTATATAAACAAACTCTCAAAGTATTAGACAAAAAGCCATCAGGTTATCACTACTGCAATATCATTCAAAAGCACAAACTCTTGACTTTTGAAAATGTTATGCGCTTTGCCAATGTTTGTTTAGTGTACAGAGTAATTAATAATCTGGCTGCGCCCCCATTAGAGGAGTTCATATCATTGCTCTCAGTCGGAGAACAACCAGGGCGACCAGTAGAGGTCACTGTGCCGTACAGCACAGACGTACTGAGTTTGGCAGATCAGCCTTCTCTATCAGAGCCTCTAAGTACTGGAACTCAGTCCCAAACGAGATTAGAGACATCAGTACATTTACTTATTTTAAATATAAAATTATGGCTAAAATCTATACAATCATGTACCCATTAATCAAACTCAAAAAACTCATTTTTTGTCGTATCCTAACACTGCATTGTTGTGTCTATTAATATTGCACTTTATTTTGTTCTGTTGTTTTGTTTTATTGTGTTTTTAATAATGTGAAACTTTGTTGTTGTCTGAAAGGCTACAGTACTTGCGTGATGATGTTTTATGGTATATTTATATGTGTTTGTTGGATTAATTGTATGTTACCTCTTCCTGCCCAGGGACTACAGATGAAATTTAGCTTGTAGCTAATTCTGGTATGGCTGAGTGCCTTGCACTGTCCCTGTTAAATAAACAAACAAAAAAAACAAAAAAACAGGTCCTACCATGACATTTACCAAAGACAATGAGAATGCATAAAGAAATGTGCAACTTTCTGAAAGAAGAACAGTCGAGAAGGCAAAAGAAACAAACCAAGAATATAAATTTTAATTAATATTATGCTACATTATGAGGACTGTTACATTAAGACTTTACATCATTTAAAATATATTTTAAAATCTACTTTCCTCATTTGTAGATCATTTAACCCTCTGGGGTCTGAGGTGTTTTCTGGGTCCTGGAGGTGTTCTGACATTTGTGCTTATTTCTGTTACTTGTGACATTTTCATGGCTAAAGTCTGATTACACTGTATTCAGCACAAACTCTGCTACAATAATATATCAGCAGCATGTATGTAAAAGTTTGTAGTTTTGAGATAATGACATTTATGCGTGGTTTGTGAAAATACAAAAAAAAATTTGTCACTGAAATAAGGTCATGAAACCCCTACTGATTATTTCTTCACAAGATTTTTGAAAATTGTATCACGTAGCCTAGAATATTTGCTCCAAAACTATGTGAAAATCATCCTGACTGCTCATTCAGAGAAGACAATATATTGATTTAAAATTTCTAAGACGTGTTTTGTGTGAGAAAGCTTTATGCGAAAGGGGCGTGATCACCTCATTAATATGTAAGCTTTTCACACCTGAGAAAGACAAAGACACTCCCCTAATGGCCCTATTAGGAGCTATCAGGCCCTATCATTCTGAACATTGCCTTAAAGCAGGGGTCGCCAACTGGTGGACTCTGGTCCAAATCCGGACCGCGAAGCCTTTTGACAAATTGAAATAAATAAATAAATGCCGCTATTTTCTGATAAAATCACAATTATTACAGGCACATCAAAGTCAGCTCAGTAGAGCCATTTGGGTCTTACAGCGCAACGGGTTGCTATGGTTGCTACTATATTTACTATGCTCACTGTTGCTACGTTCAGACGCGTAGTCATGCTTGCAGTGAAGAGAGCAGAGAGCGCGCAGATAGATGAAACTTTCAGCGAGTGAAAAACACAGACAGATAAAAACTTTCAGTAAGTGAAAAACAATGGCATTTTCAAAAATTAGTAAAGTTGACGCTGAAAACCGAGTTTTCCAAGATGAATGGGTGGAAAAACATGCATTTATTCTTCATGCATCAAGCTGTACGAGGCCTGTGTGTCTCATTTGCTCTGAGTCGCAGTTGATAATGGCCACTTCCTGACCTCACAATTTGTGCAATAGGCGTTTTACTTCTTCAAAATGTAAATATTTGTGTGAGTGGTTTCTTTCCTTTTACATTTTGATACAAGAATATTTGGTATATATTTAACTGTACTATTTAATTTCTTTATGATAACTTTTGCTACATTATAACATAGGCCTTGTTTATGAAAAACTACTTTTTTGGAAATAAAGGGAAGTAAAAACCCAAACCCAGCTACTGCACAACATCCTTGGAAGCACAAAGTTCTTTCTTTTGCTGTGTAGCTGCTCAGCCTTACATAAAACATGAGAATTTTGGGAATGCATTATATAAAATAAGTAAATAAATAATGTGTAATGCACAAGTTGAATGAATTTCCAAGGTTTCTTTTATCCAGAGAAATGTGCTATTTTGTATAAACCCTATTATGGTTTAACAGCAAATTCTGCCTGTGAGTATTAAATCATTTGATTCGTAATTTATATTTTTGATATTGAATGAGAATTATACATGTGAACAGAAATGTAACGTGGAAAAATACGCATTTATTCTTCATGCATCGAGCTGTATGAAGCCTGTGTGTCTGAGTCTGTCGCGGTTGTCAAAAGAGGAAACATTAAATGTCATTACGAAGCTAAACATAGACACTTTGAAGAAACTTATCCTCAGCAGTCCGAGGGTAAGGGCACGGAAAATAAATGAGCTCAAAGCCCAGTATGAGCGAGCGATCTACACGGGTCCTCTCTCACTCATTCACTGCCCAACAACAAGCATTTGAGTGTTCACTGAGAATACAGTGGATTTTAGGTAAACATAGCAAGCCCTTTACAAATGGTGAAATAGTAAAGGAGTGCATGGAGGCTGCATGTGAAACACTTTTAGATGGAAAAGAAAGACATGAACTGAGAGAAAAAATTAAATAAACCCCAATTTCAGCTGCAACAGCCACAAGAAGAGCTTAAATGTTAGCAGAGGATGTGGTCACAACTTGATGCTGCTATTCAGACTGCACATTGCATAGCTTTGGTAGTTGATGAATCGGCTGATATTAATGACAATGCTCAGCTTGTGGTGTACATCAGATTTTACCATGCAGAGAAGAAAGATTTCATTGAGGACATCTTAGGTGTCACAGCACTTACAACACACACACCAAAAAAAAACCCACTTTAGTTTTCCTTTTAAGTTGTTATAATGTTCAGTGCAGATTTTGACATGAAGGCATTTTGCACAGTTTTCCTTTATCATATTTCTGTTTATATATGTCTGCTTATACATATGAAAAGACATGTTTATCCATAACATTATTTTTTGTTAAAAAAAAAAAAAAAAAATTGTATCTACACTCATTTCTTTAGTCTGGTAAAACCCATTAATTCATATTTTTAGGTATATAATTGTCCGGCCATCAATTCATATTTTTAGGTATATAATTGTCCGGACCTCGGCTGGTGAGGAGTTCATTTACTGAACCTCAAGCAATTTTAGTTGAAGACCCCTGCCTTAAAGGAACACTCCACCGTTTTTTTAAATATGGCTTATTCACCTTCTTTCCTACATTTAGATAGGTGGGCAAATGCATTTTTGTCTCAGTGCATGCATTGTTTTAGTTTGACAGGGTCGGCGCTAGCTTAGCTTAATGAATGGAATCCTTTGTTGCCAGCTAGCATGTCCTGAGTAAAAATGATTTAAAAAAAACACCTAATTACTTCTTGTGGCCTGCGTATTCACAACGAGTACAAATAGCGATGCAGATTAACACTAGGCGATTTCCTAGGCAGATATTGACTTGGGACTATATTAGGGGGAAGCACAGGCGAAGCACTGCTACTTGGGCGCAGAGATATCACGCAACACATGAAATCCCACAACTTGTGAATACAGGTATAATATGGGTCGATCTATACACGCGTCATGTTTAAAATAATCACTTACTCTGTGGACAGCTGTCCATTTGGTCCATTCGGCGTGGGGCGTTTTTTCCAGTTCACTTTATCACACCGGAAAAAATTAAATCGAGTACAGCAGGATGGATCAACGCCGTGAAATCCTAGGTAGCTGTGACACAACTGCGGGCACACTCATCTTGATCTCATACGTTGAGCCTGGTCATCGATGGCAGTAACTTGTCCCACTCGCCACAGCACAGACACTATTTCAGTCGGCATAGATTGCCATATTCCCCCACATTCACACCACCAGTTTGTGTTGGCTCTCAACCTCATGTCCTCAGGCTGTTGAGCGATCGCAACCTCCTCCTCCTGTCGTTTTATTTCCAAAGCACGCAGCTCATCTTCTGAAAACTCTGGTTCATAGAGGTATGGCTCTGGATCTTGACTGTCTGAGAAGTCCCCCTCTTCGTCTCTCACAAAATCAGCCATGTTCATCGCCATTCATGTACTGTAGGAAAAATAGCCAGATACCGCCGACCTTGTCAAACTAAAACAATGCATGCACTGAGACAAAAATGCATTGTCCACCTATCTAAATGTAGGAAAGAAGGTGAATAAGCCTTATTTCAAAAAACGGCTGAGTGTTCCTTTAAAGGGATAGTTCACCCAAAAATTTTAATTGTCATTAATTACTCAGCTTCTGTTTATGTCCGCTGATCAATGGTTAAATGTAAATAAAATATGTGTGTGTAGGAGAGAAACAGGCATAGAAGAATAAGGCTAAGGTGGTCTTCATTCTAGATTTCTTTGTTCCCCATTTCTCTATTCCCTCACCCCATCATGCCAGCTGTACATGGTTTCTCTGTGTTTCTCCTCCCTCATGCCTCAGTTTCTCCTTCCTCTCACCCCGTCATGCCTTTGTTTCCCTGAGTCAGTACAGTAAGGATTGAGCTTATATACACCACTCTGGGACTTGCAACTTCCTTGTAAGGTAGCAAAACATGTTGCTTATGTTTAAAATGGAATGTATACCTCATGCTTACCCATACAGAAAAAAAAAATTTGAAATATATTTTAAAGTGTTAAAAATATATTTGGCATATATTCCAAATACATTGAAATATATTTGCATTGTTGTTCACATATATTTATCATTTTTAAATATATTCTGAAATATAACAAAAATATATGATGTTAAGTGTGAAATATTACATTTATAACATGTAAAATGTAAACAAATGTAAAACAATGTAAAATATATGACAAAATATATGGTCATAAAATGTTTAGCTTGCTAAAGAAGGGTCGAAAATGTATTTTGATCATAGAAATTCCTCTACCTTTTCCCCTATACACAACAGTAGGCTACCATATTTCACTACTGTATTATGACACACAGCTATAATAAATACTGTACTTACATTTAAATGACTGCAATGTAAAATGACAGATAGTTGCTTTCCTAGGACTATTAGGCCATATTAGGTGGCACGTACCTACCACTAAGTGCAATTATTAGATTTATTGTTGTTTTATTGACATCTTTCCTGAAGTCATTTAAATACTGAAAATATGCACAATATTTATGATGCAAGTATAAAAGTGGCACTCCAACAGTGAAGTACACTTAAACAATAGATAGAACTCAGTGTCTAACACTGCATACACACTATTAAATAACTGTATTCAATTCTGTAAAAATAGGGGGAAAAACTCTGCATTCTGTGTGTTATGCAGTGCTCAAGCAAGTGGTAAAATATTTAACAATGTACTTATGTTAAAATCGCAAACATTTTAAATTAAAACTTAAAATGGACAAAAACAGCCGACTCCCATGCCTTTTCTTTTGCATTTAAATTTTAATACAAATAAATCTTGCATGTCACAAATAACTTGTTTTTCCACCTCCACGAATGAGACGAGTGTTGTTCATTATGTCGCCTTGTTGAGGTAAATTGTAGTTTTCCTTGCTTTACCCCGGTGACCCGGTCTTAAAGTAAAAAGACGACTGTGAAAAAAAAAAGAAGTATTTAATTAAATACATTTACTGTATGGTGAGATTACTACATTTTATTTAATTAAACGCATTTATGGTGAGATTATTATATTTTCATGTCAATCTGTGTTCATTTTGACCACGAACCATGCGCTGTCACTTTAATTTAGCGCGTGCAGCACGACTCGGTGTGGAAACGATCGCTGCACTGCTGTATACGCACCGCACCTGGAATGCATTGCCGGACCGCATCCGCGTGCAGTGTGAAAGCTCTAACCTGTTAACATGGGTACGGAAAAAAAATACGCACTGCATACGGAGTATGTGTGAAACGGGCGTTAGGGTTTGATGAAACAGGTTGGAGCAAAACACAGGTGTCACAAAGGCCTCTGACACGCATAGCCTAGACTTTTAGGGCAGAAAAATGAAGAAGTATTCAGAAGAAGCCAATCAGTTCAAACACAATAGGATTTCCTTGCTTTACCCCGGTCTTAAAGTAAAAAGATGACAGTGAAAAATAGTAGTATTTTAATTAAATACATTTAAAAATTAAAATAAAATTTATTCTATTTTATTTTATTAAATGCATTTATGGTGAGATTATTATATTTTCATGTCAATCTGTGTTCATTTTGACCACGAACTATGCGCTGTCACTTTAATTCAGCGCGTACAGCACGACTCTGTGCGGAAACGATCGCTGCACTGCTGTATACGACAATTCACCATGACGTCACAACAGTAATAGACGTTCTTCCGGGTGGCAAAAGCCGAAGCGTTCCTATGGCAACGCTAGTAAATTACTTGGAAGGGAGGCCCACCATCGACAATAAAAATTTAATAAAAATAAAAAATGTATTTAAATATAATGCATTTTTTTATCATAATAACAACTGTGTTTAACCCTCTGATGGTCTATTTATGTCTACACTTGAGGTTTTTGGGGTCTCTAGAGACCCCAGACAATAACATTTAATTTTGTAACAAGATAATAGTTTTTTTTTTTACAAATGTAATTTTATTCTGTTTGTTAATGTTTTTACTCAACATTTGTTCAGTTTTTGGAGAATTTATGATATTTTTTTAATTTCTATAAATAAATAAATAAATAAATAAATAAATATTTAAATAGCCTTTTTACAAAAAAACAGCATTTGATGTAAAATTCACTTTATAAAAGACCCAGATTTCTAACTTTCATTCATGGGGATAACATGGATAATTTTAAATGGTTTAATGTAACATTTTTGCCCATTTTTGGGAAAATGCAGTTTTAAAATAAAAAATAATAATTTTAACCACTATATGGCTATAGAGCTCCAGTATATGCTATTTGCTATTAGACTACCTGAAATATATCTTTTCACAAGTTGGATTCAGTTGGATTCATATCTAAATATTATAAAAATCACAATTATAACAAAAATAAAATATTTTTGTCAAAGTTTAGCATTTTTTTGTACCAAAAAAAAACCAGTTTTTCAATAATGTTACATTATGATTAGAACCAAACCTGAACAAAATGTTACAAAGAGAAATGTTGGAGTCTTAAGATTTTATCATTTATTTCAATCATTTATTTTTCATCTAATTCTAGATTCTAGACACACACACAATTGTGTGTGTGTGTGTGTGTGTGTGTGTGTGTGTGTGTGTGTGTGTGTGTGTGTGTGTGTCTGAGAGATAAAGAGAGAGAGAGAGTGTGTGAGTACACATTGTCGATGTGCCAGTGTCACCACACCACTTTATATTTGTAGTGGTTCTGCATTTTGGATGATTTTATTTGACAAATTATAGCCTTACAAATGTTCCTGTGTGTGTGTATGCGTGTATGTGTGTGTGTGTGCGTGTATGTGTGTGTGTGTTTACATTTTCAATGTGTCAGTGTCACCAATTTATTTTTGTGGTGGTACTGCATTTTGGATAATTTTATTTGACAAATTATAGCCTTACAAATGTTCCTGTGTGTGTGTGTGTGTGTGTGTGTGTGTGTGTGTGTGTGTGTGTGAGAGAGAGAGAGAGAGTGTGTGAGTACACATTGTCGGTGTCAGTGTCACCACTTTATATTTGTGTTGGTTCTGCATTTTGGATGATTTTATTTGACAAATTATAGCCTTACAAAAGTGTGTGTGTGTGTGTGTGTGTGTGTGTGTGTACATTTTCAATGTGTCAGTGTCACCAATTTATTTTTGTGGTGGTACTGCATTTTGGATGATTTTATTTTACAAATGATAAGAGAACAGTTTTATTAGTCTCAAAAATGTATTCATCTATATGTGTGTGTGTGTGTGTGTGTGTGTGTGTGTGTGTGTGTGTGTGTGTGTGTGTGTGTGTGTGTACACGCGTGTTGTGAGCAATATAATTTAGCATTGTGGATGTTTTTTGCATTGGTGGAAGTGTGCCACTTAATTTGTGCCATTTCTGTCGATGTGTTCTGCGTTGTTTCTGATTTTGATGATGAATTTTGTCTATTTTGATTGCGACGAGTGTCACAATTTTTGTCACGCTAACATAAAAACAGATATCATTCCAATTTAATTTTTTTTTTTGTAGATCTAGAAAGTGTTGAGAGCCGTAGAAGGTTTCATACCATTTGGACAAAGGGAACATTTTTTTTAATTTGAGTAAAAGTCATTTGGGGTCCCAAAAGACCCCATAAACCATCAGAGGGTTAATGATATAAGTAAAAAATATAATAAATATGTAATATAGTAGGCCTACACATAATTAGCAAAATACTCTCTATAGCTCTTTTTTTCTAGCCAAAATAACGTGCTATATAGCCTATCATGGACATTAAATGGCTTTCCTGAGGTAAATGTTATGTGACAATTGTTCTCCAGCTGTTATATTGACCTTTGCGCGGTTGAAAAACACTGACTGGTCGATATTATGTATGAGGAATATACATTTCGGTGTGATGGGTGAAAAAAATGTATGTGTGGCGTCAGAGCGAGTGAAAAGTGACAATTGCGTGAGTCTCACGGTGAATGCGTGAGAGTGGGCAGCCCTCTTTTACTTCAGGCAGTGACTGGCAATGAGTCTCTTCATCAAAAGAGACAAGTTTACTAATATTAGTCTCGAATTTCCCCGGCGGAAGATAAATGCTCTTCTGTGATTTTGTAGATGGACCGTTTTGAGAATACACGAAGCAGAGTTGAAGGGCAAGCAGGGTTGGCAGCAGAAATGTAAACGTTGGATGAATCATATCATTTAGGGGATTTCCTACTTTTGACGACACGACGTCCACTCGCTATAACCTCCTCACCCACAGGAAATCGATGAAACCCCTACACCTTTTGCTGTATATCTGGCAGCGCAACCCCAAACACAACACGTTTTCATCATCGTTTCAACTTTGATCAACAACAATGTTTTTAACTATGTAACTGTTGCAGTCGCCGGCTGGATCTCTTCAGTTAGTCAGTGGAAGCCGCTCGCGTTCTGCCACCCGGAAGTTACTCGGTGCCTATCGTTTACAAACATTCTGAAAAGGCCTATATGCACCGCACCTGGAACGCATTGCCGGACCGCATCCGCATGCAGTGTGAAAGCTCTAACCTGTTAACATGGGTGCAGAAAAAAAATACGCACCGCATACGCACTGCAAACGGAGTATGTGTGAAACGGGCGTAACTATCAGTGAAGATTCAAGATAGACTTTGCTGTAAAAAACACATAAGATTTCAATTGGATCACTAATCATTCACATGGGCCACTGGTGCTTGGACCCCGATGATTGACGCTTGCAGCTATACTTATATTGTATATAGGCCTACCTTATATAAATATTACTTTTACATGCATTTGATGATAGGTAGACTTGCAGATCACCTAAAATTAGGGAGCATTCCTGTGAGTGTTAGGACAGTTTTCTTAAGGGTGAAGTCTTCGTCTATCCACTGGGCAGTGGGCTCAACATGCTAACAGGACTCACGCTTGATGTCCAAATGTCCGTGGTGAAGCTAATGTGACTAGCGCCTGCGAGGAGCTTTTCAATGTGACTGGCAACAACACTATGGAGCTCAGGTAAGGCCACATCAGAAAAGTAGCGCCGGCTAGGCATAGCACACCACGGCTCTAGGTACATCATTAGCCTGCTGAAGCCAACGTCTTCCACCACGCTGAACGGCTGGTTATCAAGAGCAATAAATTCAGTTATTTTGTCGTTAAGCTCTTTTACCTTTGGGTGGTTGCTGCTGTATTTTCTAGCTTTGTCAAAGGACTTAAGCAGAGGCTGCTGTTGGGTTTTTGCCGGCATTTTTTCCTTCTTACTTTTCAAAACGTCTTGGTGCTGCTCAGGATGACGGCTCTTAAGATGCGTAATCATATTTGTAGTGTTGAAAGAGTGTTGTTTTACACCTCCTTGCATTACTTGTGCTTTACAAATACTGCAAATAGCAAGTTTGTTATCTGTTTGACAGATCTCGAAATGCCTCCACACAGCTGACATGTTGGAAGTTTAAGTTGCTGGCGCTCATGCTACGTTCACGGTCGTCACGTGCGCATAGGAACCACGCCCCCCCCCCCCCTATCGGCTAGGCTCATCGGCAGAAATATTCATATCTGCCGATGCCGATGATGGTCCTTTTAAGCTTTTATCAGCCGATACCGATGTTGTGCCGATATCATTGTGCATCCCTACCTAAAATATATTCAGTGGATGACTAAAGTACACACATGGCATTGCTGATGTCCAAACAGAATAAGCTTTACTTTCAATTTAAATACTTTTAATCCTGTGTGATTTTAAAGTTAAGTGATCTTAAAATGACAGACTTATAAGGAGTTCTAGTTTGCATTTATTACAGTTTTATGACAATTGTGTGTGGTATATGTGATACCAGGGCAAATGTCACTGTCTAAAAACTGTGATCTTGTGGTTGTGTGTACGGAGCTGCATGTCCAGATCACCACAAAGAACAAATGTGCACGCAAGCATCTATAAACGGTGTAAAAATGAAGAGCTATATCCAGATATTGTGTAAAAATATTTCAATGATAAAATGATACTGTTTGCTGCCTTAATACATCTTAAAATTAGCCTGATTTTAGAAACCCAGCAGCAATGGAAATAGAAAATTAATGTTTGTCTTGAGAGGCACTTCTGCTTTGCCTCATCTACTCTGCCTTTCTTTTGTTAAGACAAAGAGGAAGTCAGTGTCAGACTCAGTTACTGTCACTCAGAAAGCTGTAGATCTCAAATCTATGACAGCATGAATCTGCTTTATCTCCTTTTATTGGTCCTTTGGTCTGCTTTCAGTAAGTGCATCAAATTTCTTTGCTTAAGATTTTGTCTCTATCTACTGTAAGGTTTGGAGTTAATAACATTTTTGCTGTGTTTTTGCACCGAAATAACCGTATGACAGGTGCATCATATAATGACTTTAATCTATACATGTTTCTGTCAGTAAAATATATCAAAATATTTTAGAATACAAGGATAGCAGTCAATATGTTATTATTATTAAAAAAACCCGCATGTGTCTCAGAAAGCTGTAGCTCTCTAATCTATGACAGCATGAACCTGCTTTATATCCTTTTATTGGTCCTTTGGTCAGCGTTCAGTAAGTGGATCACATTTCTCTGCCTCAGATTTTGTGTATATCAACTATGTGTAAGGATAGGAGTCAATATAATTGTTGCTGTGTTTTTCTACAGATGCGTCTGATGCATGGGATTACAATATAACAACAGGTGCATTAACTTTAATCTCTACACTTTTCAGTTATTTTTTTTATTCTACAAGGATTGCATCAATATAATTTTGCTGTATGTTTGTACAGATTCTCCTGATGGACATCATAATGCTACTACTAATACTTCAGTGACAGGTGCGTCATCCAATCGAATCACTTTAATCTGTCAGTCTTCATTTTCGAAATACTTTAAAGGATATGAGTCAATATAATTTGTGTTTTTGAACCCATTCACGGTCAATGGTACAACAGTTTACCCTTCAATGGCATCGTCTACTGACTTTAATCTATACAATTTACTGTCAGTGTTCTTTTTTAAGAAAAATATTTTAAAGTGCATTTAAAACTTGAGATGAACCATGACTGAAATATTTGCCTGCACTCTTAAAAGGTACCAAAGCTGTCACTGGGGCGGTATCTTTTAGGAACTAATATGCACCCTTTAGGTACAAATGTATACTTTTTGAAAAAGGACTGCCCCAGTGACAGCTTTTGTACCTTTTTCTGGGTGGCACTGACTGACATACACTAAGCTGAGCTCATAATGTTTATGAAGCACCTTTTTTTTTTAATCATAAAATTATCTGAGCTGTAAAAAAAAAAATATTTCAGGGCATCAATAATACCCATATGCAATTTCGGAGGGAACATATGGAGAGCATTAAAAATAATAAAATATAAATATAAGATTAATCTTATCAAATCAAATCTTAATCAAAAACTTTACACTATCCACATTATTGCCCGAGCGCGTTTGACCCCCAAAGTCTGATTCGTTTGACTAGTGTGATTGCTCCGTACCGTACCCGGGCACGGTTAGAAGGTGGAAGCTTGGAAGAGGTGGGCCAGAGAACGGTTCAGTTGGGTTCGGGCGCATGTAGTGTGATCGCTAACAGCAACTACTTTTGTGTGCAGCAGCTGTGTGCTCCTGTCATCATTACAACAGCAACATCTTCTATTACTATTTGGATAGTACACTTTTCAATTGATTCGAGTATATTTAGGTTTTTAACAGGTCTGGTTCTCACTTTCTTGATGAACAGGAATTGTAGTTTGTGAGTAAAGCTGCAAATTCCTCCATCAAAGTCAGCTGCCTCTGTAATAATCTTCTGATATGTGCAGCACAATCAAGTGAAAATCACTGTGTGGCATAAATAATAAATCTATCAGGCAGTCTATTAGCGAAAGCACTACTGAGAGTGCTGGAGCCTAGAGACCAAATCATATTATAGGTTTTGCAATGGTTGTAGCCTTAGCTGGCAGCTCCCATTGGTCATTTAGGATGAGCATTGAGTAGAACCTTCCCGTTTTTGGGCAAGGTCCTCCGCTCCCTGTAATGTTTTTTTTTTAAAGTGTCTGCAGATATTATTGGCAATCCTGTTGAGTCGATTTTTTGAGTCTATCCACTAATGCAGGGGTGTCAAACTCATTTTCACTGAGGGCCACTTCAGCATTATGGCTGCCCTCAAAGGGCCGGTTGTAACTGTAAGACTTTTAAAATGTTAATATATTGTCTCTTTATTTGATTATTACTTATTTAAGTTACAAATATTGTATATGCATTTGCAGGGGTGTTTCTAGGTTTTAAAAACATCAGGGGATGAGCCCGAAACATCAGGGGCTGGGTAATAATGATTTGATACAGAGAATAATGTATATTTTATATATGCAGGGGCAAACTGGCTAAAAAAAATTCAGCCCTGGCACTGTAGCCACACCAGCACACATTACCACACAGTCATGCGTATTCAAATGTGAGGTAGTTATAAAATTTGGATTTCTCGGACCTACATGTGCATTTTAAGGTGTTTAAAGGCCAAACATTTTAATTTGGATAACAATAGCTTTAAAAGCATGTCAGTGGGCAGTAGCATAAATTATTTGTCAAGATAACAGATTCTTAAAAATGAGAATGAGGATAAATGTTGCAATGAATGATCCACACTACAAAATGGAAATGCAGAATGTTTCTGCTTATTGTTGACAATACACAATCACATATTCCAAACAGGAATGGCTTTAAATGAGAAATCTTTCAAGGATTATTTTGCACAGATGTTACATTTCAATCAAACACCAGTGCAATCTTTTTGTGTCCAGAGGCAAATGAGCAATTTATATTAACATTAAAGATTGGTTTCAGCAACTTGTTTCTTTCCTGAGTTAATCGATGTTTTTGCCACTAATCAGTTTAAAGTTCAATTGTTCACTCATAAAGACAGTCACTTGTCGCCACCTACTGGGCTTAATGATGCAAGTGGCGCAAACACAGACAAGCGGAGTGATACAAATGGTGAAAAGGCTAATACTGGTACCTATATTAAAATAATAAAAAATATCAATATATTATTCTTCAATCAGTTCTATGTTCTAACTACCGGTTATAGCTAAAGTTTTTGAATTTATGGTAAATGATCAAATTAAAGAATATCTAATTAGTCATAATATTTTAAACGCATTTCCGTCAGGTTTTAGAGCGGGCCATAGTTCGACAAGTACTACACCTGTTACTAATGATTTAATCATTGCTCTCGATTAAAGACAGTACCGTGCTGCCTTTTTTGTTGATTTGACAAAAGCATTTGAATAAGTGGATCATACCATACTGTTACAGAGGCTTAAAAGTCTAGGTTTCGGCCTCGAGTTAGTTTAAAAACTATTTATCTGATGGAACAACTCAATTTCAATGTTGCTGTAGTAGATAATTACACCTCATCCGTGTAAACTGTGAAGAAGGGTGTTACAAGGTTCTTAACTGGCACCACTTCTTTTTTCTATTTATATAATGAATTATGAATAAAATCTGCAAAGTTAAATTTTTATGCTGACGATACAATTATTTATTCAACTGCATCCTCTGTCTCAAGTTATTGAAATGCTTCAGGGGCCGGTTGCATAAACTGCTTATGGCGCTTTTCCACTGCATGATACGGCTCGGTTCGGCTCGGTACGGTTCGACTCGGCACGGAACGGTTCGGCTCGCTTCGCTTTTCCACTGTGCGGTACGACTCGGCTCGGTACGGTTCGGTTCGCTTTAGCTCAGTTGCTTTTCCACTGCAGTTAGTACCGCTTCAAAGTGGGTGGGACTGATCGTTATAGTTGCCGTCTCTACTGCCATGACATCATCATATTAAATGCGAATTTTTCATTCCGGGTTTCCCCATCCGCTCCTCGGCAACCAACGTCTGCACGTTGCAGAACGTCTGCACCTCGTCCAATGACCACGATTCAGCCATTTCTTTTTTTTAAGTTTATACTATTTTTTTGAAGCAAATACTTTTAAAACAGGCGCTACAGCGTTGGCTGTTGTCTACTGGCTATTTAAATCTAGCGGGTTTAGTGTCTCGTGTTGTAAATACAATGACGCTGGTAGTGATGATTCTGTCTGACCAATCAGTGATCTGCAGTGTTTCCACGTCACATTTTAGTATCGGTACGGTACGCTTGGAACCTCAACAGAGGTGGTACCATTTAAAGCGAGCCGAAGCGAGCCGTACCGTACCGTACCATGCAGTGGAAATGCGTCATAAGTGAGCCGTACTGAACCGAGCCGTACCGTACCATGCAGTGGAAAAGCGCCAAAGCGTGCCGTACCGAACCGAGCCGTACCGTACCATGCAGTGGAAAAGCGCCAAAGCGTGCCGTACCGAACCGAGCCGTACCGTACCATGCAGTGGAAAAGCGCCATTAGACTAGTCGTAAAGATTAGTCGTAAAGATTAGTCATCACTTTTTTTTTTATTAAAATTGTTCATACTGTTTTAAGTCAATTATGTACACTGGCCTAATTTGATACTAAAAAGTAAGACTGATTGCTCCTTGACTAACTGCTAGTTGGTCATATTAGCATTTAAGTCTTAACATAATGGCTAGGCCTAATGTTTATGCAACCGGCCCCAGGATCCTTTCTATACTTTTCTAGCCTGGGTGCCAGCCCGAACCCCGCCCACAATATTTTTTGGTCGGGAAGTTCGGTCTGGACTCGCTCCGTTGAGGAGCTATTATGCCCGAACAAAAATTGTTCGGACCAATCAAATTGTCAGGGCGGGCTTTATACGATGATGGACAGATAAGCAACGGTAACGTCATCATCCACGTCATCAACGAGCGCTTGGGTTGAATTCAAATGACTGCCGCTGAAGAATTGAGATTTCACGAGTTCACGCTTACAAATAAGTCAGATAGAATAAATGCATATTTGGCGTGCTGTCTGAGGAGAGGCTTCGGGCTCGGTATTCGGCCTGAACCCAAAGTACTCCCCCCGTATTCCTGGCTGTGGAAGAACAAGCCAAGAGTGAGTGCAGGGATGCTGAAAACTGTCATGTTAGGTGAGTTGACCGAGTGAATAAATATATGCTTTCCTCTCATGCTGATAGACGGTTGATTGGATTGATTATTTGAATGTGCTCCTCCTGAAATTTGTTTATAAAACATCATGTGTAGATTCCGCCATCGCGTCTGTTATAGAAGATATCGACAGCGCATTAATTTTAAAAGAGGAACAGAGAACCGCGATCGGAAACATGAATGAAAAACATACGTCACTTACTCCGTTGCTCTGATTGGTTGTAGGTCTATCCAATTGAGTGCAGAGGAATTTTTTTTCCTGGTTCGGTTGAAACACGCCCCATAATCAAAGCTCAATGGAGAAGTATCAGACTCACATTCTGACTAGAATTGAGTATGACGACGTCAGGCTAATACTTTTCAGCTTACTTTACTAAAACTGAAATTAGTTTTAAATGTAAACAAAACAAAGTATATTATTTTTACACGCAGCTGTTTTATGATCACTGCTCTTTCTATTTTACTATGGATGATCTGCATATAGAAAGAGTAACAACTTACAAGTATTTAGGAATATGGCTTGATGAGAAGTTGGCCTTTGATTCTCATTCTGATTACTTGGTAAAAAAGACTTCAACCAAGATTGGGTTTTCTTTTTCGGCGAAAAAAATATGCAGAGTACTTTTTTACTCATTTTAGACTATGGTGATGTTATTTATATGCATGCTTATTTATATTTATGTATTAACCCTTAATCACTCCTAAAAAAGGACAACACTTAAGGTCTTTGGGGTCATTTTGACCCCAAACTTTTAAAGAGCGATTGCGTAAGGAAATATACATTTTTTTATATGGAAAACTATATATTTTTTTTATTTACTTCTCAACTATACATTTATGCTGTGTTTTTGTGGAAATTTTGAAGTTTTTTACCTATTTACTGCACAATTACATAACTAGGCCATAAATTGGCTCATGAAAAATTATTTTTTAAAGAAAGAAAATCACTTAAATGATGATCTTAATTAAATCTAAATAGTTTTTGGACATTGCTCTAAGTGTTAGGGATAGAATACTGACATCTGCTGGTTTGTGGAAAAACTTTAGACATTATAATTAAAGAAAGAAAGTGCAATGACCACATATATCCAATAGAGGGCCATAGAGACTCATTCATTTTCACTTCATTGTTCTTGATGCTTCAACTTCTCCTCACAACTTTATGATATATATTTTGTGAATATTTATTTAAACATTTTGAAATACATAAAAAATATGTAGTTTTGTCAGAGTTAGAATTTGTTGTTTTCTGATATATTTTGAATTATCTGCTTTTGCAAATTATTATACATACATTTGCAGAAACATTACAAGTCACCACTATGACATGACTGTAATGTGTGTGTGTGTGTGTGTGTGTGTGTGTGTGTGTGTGTGTGTGTGTGTGTGTGTGTGTGTGTGTGTGTGTGTGTGTGTGTGTGTGTGTGTGTGTGTGTGTGTGTGTGTGTGTGTGTACAAGCTCCATGTTGCATATGTGACATTTTTCAGATTTATGCCAGTTTAGTTGATTTTATTTGCCAATTTCTATAAAAATGCTCTCTGTTCCAGTGACATACATGTGTGTGTTTGTGTGTGTGTATGAGATTGAAAGTTCGTTCCACTTTGGGTTTATGCTCTAGGACCAGACCTTCATTTAAATGTAATTTTTTTTTAGATTTATGCCAGTCTTGTTTATTTTAATTGCCACTTTCTGTGAAAATGCTCTCTGTTGCAGTCACATACATCTGTGTGTTTGTGTGTGTGTGTGTGTATGTGTGTGTATGAGACAGAAAGTTCGTTCTACTTTTTATTTATGCTCTAGGACCAGACCTTGGTTTATTTGTAGAATTTTTCAGATTTATAATGGATTTACTGTTATTTTTTTGACAAACAAAATTAAAAAAAAGTAATTTTTTTCATTTTCCCATTCATTTTCAATGTGGGGTCATTTTGACCCCAAAGACCTTAAAAGGTAAAAAAAAATTGACTTTGATTGCGTTCGTTGTGTTGTACGACGCGAGGGAGCTTCAAAGAGCTCTGAATTATGGCTTTGCAAATATTGCATTTTGCGGTCTTGCTCTGCGGTGTTTCCAGTGTTAAGTATTTCCACACAGCGGACGTTGTTGGCTAGCCACAAACTGCGGAATGGATTTCCTGAGCGGGGGCGTGTCTCATATCTCTGTCTCATTGAGCTGCGCCTCCGTTCAGAAAATCCATTCCGCAGTTTGCAGTCAGCTAGCAGACTCGCCCGCGGGAATCACTCACTTTTGGAGTCATTTCAGCAGACAACGTTAAAGCGCAGACATGACTCATGGATAGGGGTGGGCGATATCTCGATATTTACGATATATCGAGATTTTTTTTTAACTCGATATGGATTTTGACATATCGTATATATCGATATATTGTTTATATTTAATTCTGATTTCGCCACTTTGCTTGTTTGCCTTCTCTGTGCTGTGCTCGCCCCCGCCCTCCTCTGCTTTTGTTCCCCCTCCCCTCGCGTGTTGTCTCCTATTTTTTTACTGTCTATGGTTGTCTCATTCAAGTTAAATGATTCAACCAACCAAGTCCCCCGAGTCCGGTCACGCACATGATCAATCTTTCCCCGCCTAGCGAGTGCTTGAAGTGCGTCAGAAACAGCGCGCGCGCGATCAGTTGTTGTTCGTAATTTGTTGTGTAGCGTCGCCTCTCGCCGCATTGCTTTTGTTTTAGGGCGCTTAACACACTCACACTTAACATGCTCCCCTGTAGAAACGGGCCTGGCAGCTCGCGCCAGGTCTAGACACGGTGAAAGTTTCCTGATTGTGACGGATGGCCGAATTTTGGAAACGTTTGAATTATTTTGTTATTTCAACAGAACGAATAGAGAGTATTCGCAACGCAACGGATTGAAGCGCGCGTCGAGTGAAGACAATGCAGTGTGTGCGCGAGCCACACGAGTAAACACTGTATCTGCGCCACTGATCGCAGTGGCAACGAGCACTTTGATCACTTGATAAAAAAAAAACACATTTCAGCGCTAGTATCTTATTTAAAAAACGAACGAAATGAATGCTCTGCCAGTTAACTGGAGATGTTTTATTTAGAGAATTTGTAGAATTGGTACATTCAGGACGGAGGGGGAGACGGGGGAGCTTTACAGGGGGTATGACTTATCTAAATGAGATGTAAATGAGCCCTATTGTCATTCCCAGAAGGGTGAGAACTTGCCAATCTTTAGAAGCAGATTTCTACCATTTCAGTTTTTTTGAGTGCCTACCTTCAAATGGCCACAACTTCTCCAAATATTATCAGATTTCCATGTGTTACACATCGTTGGAAAGCTTGAATACTACACTTTCAGAATATGTGAATAACTCAAAATGCCCCAGAACCGACTTGTGTCCCTACTTTCCGTGACTGGTCACATATTTGTGTATTATTAGAAGGTTTACTCATGTGAAATGAGTAAAGGGTTATATGTAACATATGACAATCTTTTGTTATTCGTGAATGTTTATATGTAATGTGTGGCAACCTTCATTATTCTAATTTATTATTTGTATTATTTGTTAACCTTTTTTTTTTTTTTTTTTAATGTGGAGTGTTTTTATGTTCTAAAAAAGCAATAAAAAATAAGTATAAAATTTTTTTATCTAATAACCTTAATCTATTTAATATACACACTTTTCTGTAATTATTCTTTATTCTGTATTCAGTTAGTACAATTTTATATAATCTGCATATTATTTTATATATTCAGTCAATATATAATTTTTATACATTTTAAAATAATATCTGTCAGTCAATAAATTTATTTTTACTGTTTTTTTTTCCCTGTGACATCCGATGCATGGCGTATTACAGGTTACCCATCAACACCAGGTGCCTCATATAATGACTATTTTCTGAACATAAAATCATCTGTGCTGATCAATAATGTAATAGATTTGGTCTCTTTTTATATTTAGGAGCATCTTCAAAGCCCTGTGCTGGGTACTGGTACAATAAACCATGTTATTGGGCCACTAGTAAGTGTGCAGATAATAATATTCATATATTATCTTATACTTTACATTCAGCTGTTCAAAACGTTTCTCTGTTTCATTGCAGCTCAACCCAGCGACACGAGCCCACCGCATTACCAGACACAGAGTAAGTCCGCAGATTTGCACTCTTGCACTGATGCATAATTTTGGGTATCAAAGTAAGATGACTTATTTACTGTATATATTTTTTTATGTGAAATGAATGAACATTACTAAAGCACCATATTGGTACATCACAGGTAGATCTCATTTCCTTCTTATTAGTTATATTTAGTTTCTAAATTTTCCTAATGGTTTAAATGGTCGTAAATTCTGCTCTTCAAACTGTAAAAATAAAAATAAATAAAACTGTGTGACTCTCTTTATCTTAATTAAGCTCAAAACCCCTACAAGAGGAGACTGTATTACCAGACGCCAAGTAACTCAGCAGGTGATGTATTGATGAATAATTTTGGCTATTAAAGAAAGAACTGTATTTTATATTGTTCTAGAAAAAAATACAAGCATTATAAGAATACATTTTACAATAACTCCACAAATGCAGCCGGTCTGGTTAATGTTCAGTTAGGCCTATCTTGAATTAATCAATGCAAGTTTTTAGTCTTTTGTTTCTGCACCAGCATTCTCAACCATCTTTTTATATATATATTAGGGATGCTCATTTCGATTAATTTTCCCGACCGACAACCGGCACTCTTTAATCGATTATTAACCGTTAACTGATAAGATTCAAAATAAAAATGACGCGTATCTGTGACCCTTTAAAAAAATAGTTTTTTTTTTTTTTTTTAAAGGGTTTATTTTTACGTGCAAACAGCAGCATACAGAACAGATCAACAACAGAACCTGGATTCAGTTTAAATTTTCACGCACCTGCAGCATTTCTGACAGTGAGAGAAAAACAGAACAAAATAATACAAATAAAAAACAAAATAGGCCTACACTAAATATATTTTTTAAACTTAAATAATTAACAAATTAAGATGACAAAAAGAAAACACTGAATCCGTTTGAACAAAGCTTTCAAAAACCGGATTTTTTTTAATAAAAATAGCAGCCCTACACCAACACCTTGTCTAATTTTTATTTAAAAAAAGCAACATATCAATCAACGTGATGTGGGGTCAGTCTGGAGCGCAGCCTGTTGACAGTCAAACGCGAAGTGTATATTCGCATCGCGTTATTTACTCGCTCTAGATTACTCGCGGGATGTTTTTCTTGTTTTTCGCGTCACTCGCGAATAAAAATATACCGCGCAAAGGAGTGTGTCATCATCATCAACAACAACACAATTTCTTTCTGCCATAATTTTTCCGTCATGTCTGAAATAAATGATATTGCTGCTCTGTACTTGTTGTGGAAGTCCCAAATACGGAGGAAAGCCAAACGCCGACGTGTCTGGGACTGGGTTCACATCACCATCCAGAGGCGCACTCAACTCGGTGAATTTCACCTCTTCACGCAAATTTTCTGCTCGAGTTGAAATTTTTCAACTTGTCTTGCGTGGAAGACGCGATTGAGGCCATTATCGAGCTTTCGCGGCAAACGCGTCGCCCAATTCGCGTCATTCGCGTCTTTGCATTGACTTTGTATGCAATCTACTCGCGCAAATAATTAAATTCGCGTTTGGTGTGAACACGCCATTAGACCCGCGGCTGAAAACACCCTCTCCTATGGGACGGATCGATGTCCCGGGAATACACAGGTAACGTCTCGCTAGAGACGTGTGTGGTTGCGCGTGTCTACGCGCTCCGTGAGTTAATAAATATAAGCTATATAGTATTTTATTTTTCAACCATGCAGCAAAAAAAAAAAAAAAAAAAAAAAGCTTTAAAAAAAAAACGTTTTAAACCGTTTAACTGATAGTATTAATCGGTCAAAATTTTTACTTTCGGTTAACGGTTAAACGGTCAATATGAGCATCCCTAATATATATATATATATATATATATATATATATATATATATATATATATATATATATATATATATATATACATACACACACACACACACACACATGTATGCAGTAGAATTTTTTAAACATTATTATTTTAAACCGTTCATCTTGACTGTCAGTTTAGAGAACAGTTTTGAATTAATAAGCATGTCAATGTTATTTCAGATGCCCCAGTGCCCAACATCACAGTGTTTGGGCAGATGCAGGACAGAGAGCACGTGATAGTGATGTGTTCATTTGGCAGGAGGTTCATTGAGAGCTCTTTCCAGCTGTCAGTGGCACACAACTACAGACTGAAGAACCCACTGTGTTATTCAAATGAAAAGTGTGTGTTTGAAGTGAAAGTGAGTCCACCTGTTTCCTTCACCTGTGTGCATGAGATTAATTCTGCGGTGAACCGTCAGAGTGAGACGTACACCTACAGCCCATCTGGTAAGACATACTGTGAATACACTACAAATTACATTTTCAAAAGTACTGTAATCTTAATGCGGTTATGATGGCATGTTAGATTTTTGCACCTTAACATATGTCAATGTACCTAAACACTTTAAAATTATAGATTTTTCCTGTAGAGTGTTTAATGAGGTTTCCAATGGATTAATGGCAGTAAAACAGTGGCATATTAGTACTGTTGCATTATGTCATGTTCAGTAATTGTAAAAAGTACATTTAAGCTCAGCCCAGTGACACGAGCACAACGTATTACCAGACGCAGAGCAAGTCAGCATTATTGATTTTTAATTTTTGATTTTTAAAATTTCTATTTAATACTAATAAACTTTACCAGCCATATGGTCGCATTGAAGGTATGTATAATTTAATTTAATGGCATTTAGTTAACCCTAAAGAAAAATAAATATACTAAAATGTATTTGAAACTTTATACTAAGTATACAAATACATTTATATTTATGTACATAATATCCTGCAATTGCACTTTTAATATACTAAATTGAAATGCTAAAAGTCTGCTTAATTGGAATAACTAATTTTGTACTCATGTACTTTAGTTATCCGGAAATAGTGCTGAGGTCCAACTAAAGCTATACTTAAGTTTATTTGATTTTGCTACAGTGGAACTATTGCAAATATACTTTAGGTACACTTTAAATATCTTGCATTTAAAGAATTAGGCTATATTATACAGTGATCATACTATCCTTAATAACAGTGATATATTAAAACACATTTTAGGCTTAATTTTAGGAAATGTGCATTGTGCAATAAAGAAGTACTCTAAATAAAGTTAATTATATTTATATCAGTGTCAAGCGAATGAAGTGATATGTCAGTAAATATGTTAATGGATTTGTAGTAGGCTATACTTAGTATGAAATAAATGTATTTTAAATACATTTTCGTATAGGTTTTTTTCACTAGGGAAGTCACTTAAATTTTTCTTGTAACAGTTTAATGGCTATAAATACAGCTTTTCAAAATTGTAAAAAGTAAATAAAAAATAAAAATAAAAATAAAAAATCTTTAAGCTCAAAACACCCCCATCATGAGCATGTTGTATTACAACACGCAGAGTAAGTCAGCAGATTTGCTGTTGTACTAATGCATCATTTTTGGTTATTAAAAGTAAGAATTGATTGTTTTTATTTATTTATTTATTTATTTATTAATGAAATTAATCAACATTACTAATCACCATATATGGGCACATCAATTACAGCGAGATCTATACAGTCTATCTGGTAAAACATAAATATGCTACAAATGGCACTTTCATTAAAGATAAAAGAAGTATTGTAATCCTAATGCCTAATACTTGCATGTTGGATCCAGGCTCTTTGAAATAAATGTCATACTGTATGGGGCAACCCTGTGTGTCTCAAGACCTGGGAGTGTAAATGTATATTTTTTCTATTACAGAAAAATCACATGAATTTCCCATGTTTTCCACAAGTGATCACAGATTACACATGGGAACTGTTCCAAAACCACATGTTTCCCATATGTAAAGTATGTGTTGCACATGTGAAATTCATGTGGTTTTGCTGGTCCATGTATTTGCTTTCAGATTTTTCTGCAGTCTTGGATCATCATGAGGAAGGAGTATCTTCATTCTATATTGGCTTTTTCTCCTTCATTGTTGTTGGTCTCGTCATCATGACTGCAGCCGTGATCATGGCCACCTTTAAGAGCAATGCTAAAGGTGTGCATTTCACCCAAACAACTCATATTTCTGATATTCATTTGCACATATAAAACTACTGTATACATAATTTATGTTGTAGCATTTGGTTTTAGAAAAGCTCAAAAGAACAAGAAAACATCTCAAAAGAGGTCTTTTTTTGTCACAAGAAAAAGATATTAAACCTGTTATAGTACGACAAATACATTTTTTTCAACTTATTTCAATATCGTGATAATACATACCGTGATAAAAGCTTTAGCAATTATCGCAACATGAAAATTTGATATCACATGCCTACCCTGGAGTTGGTTCTCCCTCCACACACGTTTATTTAGCTGTGTGTTTTGCCACATTTATGCTGCTGTACACAACACAATCTTAAACTGTTGCATCAAATCAGAAACAAAATCAGCAGAATACATTTGTTTTTCAACAGGTTCAAAGATTACTGGGGCAGCTGACGACTATACGAATGTATAAGAAGGCATCAGAGTTTCTGAAGAGGAAAGAATGGACAACTAATCAATGAATCAATCAATTCAGATTAATTAAATCATTTTCTGCATGCTGAACTGTAATACTCAAACTCAATACTCTTTACTTTCAACATTCAAGTAAAATCCTTATTTCATAGACACACTGTAATCCCAATGTTCAAAAAAATGACAGAAGGCACGAGCAATTCATAACAATGAATTAGATCTCTATTCTCTGCTGTTCCGCAATTACACCTTTTCACTGGCTTTTTATGCTGGGGTACTCCTGAAATTCAGCATTGCAAATATTTTTGTATTTTGCTTTTTCCCCTTATTTGCTTGCAATTTAGATAGAAGTGTGTGTGAAAAATGAATATATACATTTTATGGATCCTATGCGTTTGACATAAATTCATATTTTATGTTCTTAAGTGTGAAAGTGTGAAGTGTACTTGCATTTGTATTGTTTTTACTAGATTTGTTTATTATTATTTTTCCTACTAAAGTCTTATAAATGTCTTGCATTTTTTACATTTTTTTATTGCACAATAAAAATAAAATAAAAAGTAAAATATTGCCAAATACCAATATTGTGAATAATTATTATTTTGTACAGCCAGGCATTAGTTACCCATTTACATACATGTTCATTACTAAACTCAGTACTGCAGTAGAAATCTTTCACCATCTGTAACATGCCATATCACGAGCACAGTATCTCTCTCCAGAGTAACAGTGAAGCTCCTCCCTCCCTCCCTCCCTCCCTCCCTCCCTCCCTCCCTCCCTCCCTCTCTCTCTCCCTCTCTCCCTCTCTCCCTCTCTCCCTCTGTCTATCTGTGCTGGTGTTCAGTGGCAGCGTATCTCTTCACTGCAGAGGCAGCTACATTCTCTCCTTCAGGATGTCGGGCCTTCTGACCAACTCTGTTCTGCTTTTCCTCTCTCTGACGCTGTTCCAGATCCTCACACCAGAGGCAAAGGTAAAGCAAACACCACACCAGACCCTCATCACGTGTGTTCGGTGAGACCGATTCCTCTATAGCTACATTTTAACCTGCATGTTTTCTTCCTTTTTGCCTCCATGCAGTTAGAATAAAGGTTTGAATTGACTGGTAAATGCTGATTTCATTCCGTTTCATTACTATTTCATTTTGAATATTTGTATCATTGCACATGGATTATTGTGAATATGGGAAAGTACACTGTGTACTATTTAGCTGCTTTTTATATGTTACGCTGCGTGTTCATTTCTGCTGAACTGATCGAGATCACTCGAGCCAGATTGCGTGAAATAGGGCGTACAAATCATCATTGCCTGGCAACAACAGAGCATAATCAACAGGGCTTTACTGGCGAATAGAATCCTCATTAAATTCTGGAAAATTCTGGAAATTTCTCTGAAAGGCAGTGTCCAGAAATGGAGGCTCTTGCAAACAACCCAAGATCACATTAAATATTACATGCATCGTTCAATTACAGAGCTCTATGTTATTTTATGATGAGAGATAGCATTTGTTGATTCTTCTGCTCTATTGCTGATTAAACCAGGACTGTACTATATTTTGTCATTAACTAAATGTAGGTCTATTCAGAGATTTTAAACATAGAATTATTCTATTTAATTAAATAACAAGTGTTAGCATTACAACAAGTCTTATTTGCAACAATAGGTCTCTAGGTCTCTAGATCTCTAGATAATGTATTGCAGCACTGATGCATTGGAGAGATCTGTGGGCAGCTGTTGTGAATTAAAGTAACTAGTAGAGTTTGTTTTGACCATCTGTTGCACTCATTAGCGTGTGCGCTCAGGTTTCAGCACCACGGACAGCGGCCGTCACTGATACAGAGCTGAATATAAAAGCCACAGTGATTTTGGAAATGTGTGAAGGATTATGGGCCGTATCTGAAGGACAACACAGGACAAAATCAATAGTAGAGGAAGCACAATCTCATTAGCAGAACAAACAGCCAGTCTTTCACTCCGAGCGGAGGAGGAACGCTGCCATGGCAACAGCTTTCAAAGAGCACACACAGTTTTCTCACATCCATCCATCCATTCATACTATCCATCTAGGCCTATACTGTAAAAATGCTTATGCTTCATGTGGCATAACTGATTTTTTTTAAAGAAAAAGAAAAATTTATATGTTTAATAAATATATAAAAAAAAATTATTTAAGCGGCACTATATATATATTAGGGCTTTGACTTTTGCCCAAAAATTATATTCGAAGTTCGTTTGTTTATTAATATTCGAATATTTATTCATTATATTTTGACCATTAAAATGCCTTCAGTAAGACATTATGTTGGTATCAAACTTAAGTTGTATATGTTCTGTCCACCAGAGGGCAGTGTATCAGTCAATGTCAATAGTCAGGCAATGATGTTTTCAGAAGAAAAACACAAGGTCACGACTGTTTGTTTTTTTAATTAAAAAATGGACTTTGTCCTTACTCGTGATTTTTCCCTGTTTCTTTGGTAACCCAAAGTAGCGCCACACGTTGCTTTCAAATTGTCAGGAGTGTAGATTTAAAACTCCTCGTCAGGCGTGGTTGTTGTAGGCGTTGGCGCGGCCATTGTTTTGGTATACAAAATAGGCGCTAACCAGGACGCTAACGTCACCTACCGGAGCCCAGATGACCAATAATAGCCTTGCTAATGAGCTCGCGATTCACAACTTCACCAGGCATGAAAAAGCCTCGGAATCTGATTGAAAACAACGTTTACAAGCAAACACATGTACAAAAAATAATGCCCATAACAGGTTCGAATATTAAAGGATGCCTAATATTCGTACAAATATCTTTTTTTTTTTAAATATTCAAATTATATTCGAATAACGAAGTTCGGAGTCAAAGCCCTAATATATATATTAATTAATTCATTAATTTTTATTTCAGCTTTAGTTTTAGTAATTATCTTCAGTAATAATTAATTTTAGTATTTATTTCAATTAGTTCCCATGACAACATTTCTATATGTGCTTTTTAAATTTTATTTCAGCTTTAGTTTTTAAGTAATTATTATTAGTAATAATTAGTGCTGTCAAATCGGTTAATCACACCTAACATAAAAGTTTGTAAATAAATAAATAAATAAATATATATACAGTGTGTATATATACACAAACAGCAAACATGTTTTATTGCAGACTTATGTTAGATGTGATTAATTGATTTGACAGCACTAGTGTTAATAATATTAGTATTTTTACATTTCTAATTCTAATATTTGTTATTTTATTTCAATTACTGAAAATGATTTTTAATAGTTTTAGTTGACAGTAACAACACTGATTGGCTTACACTTAAACCATACTGTAAAATGTTTTAATGTAAACAGTTTATGTTACACTATTAATATTAATAATCTCTAGTACGTTTTACAATGACACACAACTGCAAACTGATGTGACGCACTTTGGCTGGAGTCTGCGGGAGTTTAACTAGCAGAGGGTGTTTGTAACTTTGCAGAAAGTTGTTCATGTTAGAAATCTCTCCATTGGTGCAGTAATGCGGAGTAGAGCAGATGGTAAGGAACCAGAGGACATCAACACCACTTGAACTCATGGACAACAAGATCTTCCCACCACCCACACACACACACACACACACACACGTCATAATGCGCCAGAGTGAGTCATCAAATACCCTCGCACATCAGCGCCCAGAGGAATCCTGTTCCTTTAGTTTCATACGTCACTATCTACCTCATTTATTATGAATCATAACAGCCCTGAAATACCACACAAAGCTCAAACTGAAGAACTGACTCAACACAGAAACTGTTTCATTTATCATTCTGACACAACTGATGCAGAATATGATTTACAATAACACAAATCTTGCACAGAGGGTAGTTTTTGAACACCACTGCTAGTTGTCTCTCAGCACTCGCTTTGCGATTTCAAATTACGCTGCACACAGAGGGTGAAGGCAATGTCGTGACTCAGCACTTCGTGTCTAACCTCAGGCTTGAGCTGAGCAGTTCAGTGGCTAACATGAATAGAGAAACAGATTTAAGGCTCTCTAGACAATCAATCACAGCTGAATCGCAGGTCTCCTGTCAGTAATGGCTGACATAGATCATCAGAGCCAGTGACAGAACTAATATACGCTGAAGAGGAGCTGGTTACTCATACTGTCAGAATGTGCTTGCTTTGCACACTACAGTGATTTCAGCTTCTTGAAAAGCATCTTTCTTTTCTTCTCAATAGTGTGCGAGGGTAATTGAATGCCTGATTCACTGTGGATGGAGAGAAGTGTGAGGATGAGAACAGAAGAGAGGAGAGGAAAACGTGCTGACTAACGCTTCCTCTGAATTAAATGTGGCGAACTGTGACGAATGCATGAATGATTAGTATGTAAAGTGTCACATTGAAGAGGGAGGTGTGTGTTTCTGTGCTCTCAGAGGCAGATGTACTTCAGAACGTACAACATATTCTACCCTTACTGGCTGCCATTCATCATACAGTTTGTCCTCTGAATATATTAACGGCTAAATAAGATTCAATTACATTATTAAATTGCATTAAATTATTAACAATACAGAATTTAATTGCATTAATTCAAAATTTGTAATAGATGATTTCAGTCAATTTGGTCATTTCCACTAAATTTTAAAAATAATAATAAAATAAAAGTTACAAATAATGAAATAAAAAAATGCAACTGAAATCGCTCAGAGCATCTATAACCATTTTTAATTAATTCAATTTCAGACCCAGACAAATGCATCACAAATTTACTGTCATAGACCAAAAATGTATACTATGAATTCCTGAGCCCCATTCCATCATTATTGCTATAGATGATGTAAGCGATTTCAGTCACTACAGTACAAACTTTGTTGTTGTTTTTTACTAACAATCAGAGCTTGACATTAGCCTTTTTGCTCACCAGCCACTGTGGCTAGAGGTTTCCAAAATTACTAGCCACAATTTTGACATCGATACCATGGGGAAAAACTGCCATATAGATATTTTTAATTTTATTCATAATTTAGCAGCAGGTATATTAGGCTGCCGTCACTTTAAAGCCCATCGGAATCAAAATGTAAGTTTTTTTTTAGCCCTTAGGATGAATAATGTTAGCCTTAATGTTATAAATAAGCTGGTGTGTTCCAAAACAATGACAAAATTTGCATTTAGGAGATATTGCATTCAAAACTTACAGTCTCTGACTTCCGCTAAAATGGTTCACGGATTTTTATGACGTCAACGCAGACTTCAGCTTCTCATCATCACATCTTCTGTCCAATCAAATGCTCTCTAGAATCTTAGGCGTCCCGCCCCCCATGCTATAAACACAACCTGGCAGAGTAACATATACTCTGGGATATTGTTCATTTCGAGTAGGAGTGACTGTCAGGCACGTCAGAAAGCGAGTAACTTTAGAAAACTGGATCAGTGCTGACTCTGTTTTGAACGATTCAGTTTGATTTGGTGAATTGGTTCACAAAAAAAGAACCGGTTCAAAAGAACGATTCGTTTACAAACCGGACATCACTACCGTTGTCACGTCACGGAGCATTATGGGTTGGATATGTGTGTTCGGTTGCTCAAATGCTCAAGTTTTATTCCGTTTTCAGAATGAAATGGCAAGAATTTATTCACACCTCCAACGTTACCATTGAATACAACGTATCAGCGCTCAGTTTCATTTCCATGGTGCTGTCAAGTACAACTCGCAGTCTGTGAGGAAAACGAAATGCTATTGGCTATTTGAAAAGGGGGAGGAGCCATTCAATATGTCCCGCCTTAGCTTCCTGTTTCAGTGGAAATTAACACATCATACATAGCTGTGCGTTTCAAGGCACTTCAGTGGGTCTTTAAGACCTGACACACGGATCCACTATACTGTTACATGCGTTTTCTTTCTCAACTGTTTACATTTACTTAAAACATACCTGACTGTGTTTACGTGAATACTTGCCAACACCCATAGTATATGCTGGTGCATAGGCTATTGAAGTAATTACGTCTGTGTTTATTGATGCTATTACATCAATGTCCCACTAAAGGTGTACACAGTGTTACGAATGTTAAGGAAGCAAGTGCATTAAAAGACGACTAACAGTCTGCTCTCCTCATGTTTTTTATGTAAAAAACACGTATAGAAACCAACGACAAGACCGGCATTTTTACATTATTTGTGTGTATTTGACTGTTTAAGCGGAATAAGCAGGAAACAAATAACTCAATTTAGTACTGAGCAGCTTTATGTGCGCGCACTTTGGGTGAGAGCATAAAATCTGCGGGAATGAGTAAAATTATGCGCAATACGCGTAATCCCAACTGAAATTCAAGGCCTGTAACACCAACAATATTCATCCGGAGCACAAGAAACGAGTGAGGAGAGATTTGTGTGTCAACAACTCACTGTCGGAGAGATGAGAGAGCGTAAAATTAGTATTGGAGAGCGTTTCAGATATTTCAGTATAACGTTAGATAGCGAAGTATCGAAAAATCTATATATATTTTTGACAACACTACATTGCACTTAGTTTATTATTTCAGATGCCTTTTTAAAAGACTACAATTCCAAAATGTATAGTTATATAAATTTCAACACGCCAAGGACTGCATTAACGTTAACTGCTGAAATCCACCCTAATTTGGCGGGTGTTAATGTCAAGGCCTAACCAAAATAAAAATAAAGTTTAGCTGAAACTGCCAAAATGATTGAAATCGATTATAGCATGTTTATCCATTCATGTAATTTCATCAATTTAACGCTGGCTAAACCAAAACCCTGCCCACCAAAGACATGTCACCAGTCAACGGAACTAATCTTGCGGCGCCATATACAGAGTAACGTTAGACCATTATAAACATAAACATTTATGAATGGAGAGCCCCATTCCATCTTCCATCTACTTACCACTGTGCAGACTCCATCCTCCACTCCATCATATCACTGAAAATGCAGCTCTGTCGTTCAGCCTCACTTGTTTCGATGTTTCTCTTCTTCACCTGGAGTTGTTCATCTCTAACCTAATAAAAGTTTTTCAACGGCTCTGATTCAAACGAAAGGTGATACTGAACACTGATTGGCTTGAATGGGCGTCATTTGAAAACTGATTGGCGTCATTTGAATATTCTGATTGGCCAGTTTAGTAAGTAGAAGCGTTTTTTTTTTTTTTCTCCTCTAAAATTCAAATTTGAACAATCGTTCCTTCAGTGATTAAAAACGCGCCTGATTTACAGCGTACTAAAGAAAAACGTAGTGTAATTGACCTATTTTTGTTCGTTATAGGGTTTAAAATATGGGACACATGATAAAGATTGGTTAGGCAGATTTAAAAATGTATTAACAAAATAATGAAAAATGATATGTGTGTGTGTGTGTGTGTGTGTGTGTGTGTGTGTGTGTGTGTGTGTGAGTGTGTGTGTGCGAGCGTTTATTAGTATATATATAGGGCCTGTGTGTGTGTAAGATAATATACTGTAGCTTTACAAATGGTATTTAAGAGTGCAATGCATGTAAATAAAAGTTATTTGTACCAAAATGTGTTGTTTATATTGCTTTAACATGGAAACAGAAGACATTTTTCACCAATCAGCTGTTGGGTTTGTCTTCCTCCCTCTGTTTCTCAGCCTCTCTCTGCCATGCGTGGCGGAGGTCGCAGCTTTGACAGCCAGGCAGGAGGAGTGCGTCTCCGAAGAGACCTGCGGGATTCAGTGCCCTACGAGGCCCAGATGATGGCTTATCCAGCTGCTGACTTCAAGAGTCGGAGCAATGATCTGTACTACCAGCCAGAGGTCCTGAGAGCTCAAGGTCTGGGTCAGGCCCTCCAGCGCTTGGTGGAGAACGATCAGAGGCGGGAACAAGAAGCAGCTTATCTGGCATCAATGCTGCGTCTCCTTAACCAAGCACAGAACAACGGACAGGGCAAACCAGAGGAAGATGAGGAGGATGAGGGGGATTTCCAGGCACCGTACCCTCCGGACTACGATGAGACCGAGCAGGCCGTGAGCATGGCCAAGCCCCAGGGCCTTCTGGATCCTCAGCTTACTCAGGCTCTACTCAACCGCTACAAGCAGGAGAGACTGATGCAGGCTGGACTCGCTCCGACAACCAACAGGATTCCAGAGAGAGAGCAGGACAAAGACCAAGAGATGCTTAGGTAACGGAAACCAAACCAAGGCCTCAGAGTCAGGGTTATTAACTATTACAAACCTTTTTGTTCATTAAAATAAAGTTGAAACATATATATTGTTACTAGCTGGAAATAAAATAAAATAAAATATTAAATTATAAATTAATTAATAAATGAACTAAAATACATTAAAAATAGATTAAACATAAATAGTAATGTTACAAAAATAAACAATAATAACAAAAATAAAATAAATCTTGAAAATATAGTTAAAAAAAAAACGGTAACACTTTACTATAAGGTTTGTTAGTTAACATTAGTTAACTACATTAGTTAACATGAATTAATAATGAACAGCTGTATTTTTATTAAGTAACGTTAACAAAGATTAACAAACACAGTAACAAATGGATTGCTCATGGTTGGTTCATGTTAGTTAATACATTAACTAATGTTAACTAATAAACCTTATTGTAAAGTGTTACCAAAAAAGCTAATTCAAAATATTAATACAAAAATATAAATATTAGATGAAAACCCAAACTAAAAGTAAAACTAAATCATATTTTAAAAACTAAAACTAAATGACAAAAGCACATAACAAAATTGCTACAAATATTAAACTAAAATTAAAATGATATCTGAAAATAAAGAAATAAAAGCTAATTTTATTAAAGCAAAACATTTCATGTTAACTTTAAGCAAACAAACAACAGTATTTCTGTCTTTGCATTGTTAAGGTACCTTGTTGAGAAGATCCTCTCCGGCTTGGCATCGGGTGGCAGTCAGGGAGGCCCTTCAAACCAGCGTGCCAAACGGGACCTGAGCGCCGTGGAGCGATCCGGAGGCCCCGTCCTAAAACGCTCCCGCCGCTCCCTAGACTCCGCCCCCGTCCCCCAGGTGGAGGCGTCACTGCTGAGGGTGAAAAGACTCGATGACGACGACGAGGATGACGACAGAACCTCACATGTCGGCCTGCAGAGAATGAAGCGCATAGACACTGACCTGCCGCCCCCCAAAAAAACCAGCCGCAAGCGCAGAGCCCTGACCTTCGACCCCGCCATGATCGCACAGCACATCCTCCAGTACCTGCCAGCCTGAAAGAGTGCATGTGAGAGTCAGAGGAAAACAAGGGAAATGTGGGGAGGGGAAATAGAAGGAAATCTAGACAGACAAAGCGAGCTTACAGATACGCCAGCATTCATTGTCATCTGCCTAAATCTAATCTAATCAGGCCTGCTTGCCAAGGTACTCTGATATGATGTTACTCTGTTTCGATGTTATACTATAATAAATTCCACACACATAACAGCTTATGGAATATGCTTTTTGTTTTCCTTCTTTCTTGCCACATTGTACAAGCCTTTTTAATACCTGTTGGTAACCAGATAAGGCTGCTGGTCTCTCACTCAGTTCTTAAAAACAAAACCACAGCTTGACCAGGGTCATGCAAGAGTGCGTTTAGGTGACGTTTCTCATGTGAGTTTCTAAGGGCCATTTACATCTCAGCAACCCAGAATCCCTGAGCTTCTCCACAGGTTAAAGGAGCGTTTGCTGGTTCTGCTCCTATCATGCTCCGTATATCCTCGTGTATCAGAGCTTTACAGCTGTCTGTGGGTGTGGAGAACCTCTTTACCCCATTTTCAGATTATAAGCTCACATTGTACTTTCTGCGGTTAATATGGCTCTATATGGAAAATAAAGCCATTTCTAGGTTTCTGTATTGAATATTTCCTGTAATAATGAACATAAATTCACCTATAAAACAGCTACCCATTGATAATTCACAACTTAAACATTGTGAAATCTAATTTACACTACCATTAAAAGTTTGGGGTTTATTTTTTGGTCAATAAGTTAATACTTGTATTCAACAGGGATGCATTAAACTGATCAAAAGTGACAGTAATGTTACAAAAGATTTCAATTTCAAATAAATTACGTTCTTATGAATTTTCTATTCATCGTTGACACCGTTTTCAGATATTCACTGAATGACTGTTTTCAACATTGATAATAAGAAATGTTTCTTGAGCACCAAATCAGCTTATTAGAAAGATTTCTTAAGAATCACATGAAATATATTTCCATATTAATAAATATATCAAAAATATATGTTCATCATGTGTACAATACAACATATTAAAACTAAAGATTGTTATTTTAAATTGAAATAATATTTAATAATATTACTGTATTTCTGATCAAATAACTGCAGACTTGTTGAGAACTCCAAACTTTTGAACAGAAGTGACAAAGACATTTACATCCAAAAAGCAATGAATCTACACAGAACAAAACCCGAACATCAACCAATGAAACTGCTTAATCCAGAATCAGTCAATTCCACTTTTTTATTTGATTTCCCAAATTAATTTAATTTTTATTTACAGTAACAGTACAGTAACAGTACCAGATGGAAGACATACCTAAATCTACTACTACATCTATTGTATGTTCTTTTAGAAATGACATTTTTGTTTGAAACAAATGATTGAGAAACAAAAATCTCTGAAATATGATATTTATTGCAGAAGATATCTGGTACAGGTTTAAACAGCACAACACATCAGATCAGCTGCTTTATACAGCAATAAGCAGCACTATGTGAGTTTAGGCTCGTCTAAATGTAAAACAGTGAGTTTCCTGTCCTCTCTTTCTCTGATTGGCTGTTATAGTGGTGTGTCATCTTAATGTCATTTGCATCCTATCCGAGCTTGATGGAATGTTTTTTGTCCTCCTTGGCTTGGCTTTGAAACACTTTGTCTGATAATAACTAATCACTGTCCCAACTTTCATGCCCTCTGGGTTTGTAATCTGACTATATGAATTTGTGAAGGAATATGAGTATAGTGCTCTGAGTATATAAACGCTTTTCGATATTCGTGCGGTCATAAAATCTTGTACAAAAATACATATCTCTGCACTGCAAGTTTTGTCAAACAACAAAAATCACTGTACGTGCTAATAAAGTGTATGTGAACACCAACAGTTTGTTTAGAGCTTTGCATTGCTTTTTAACTGGAAGTGGATTAGAAATTACATCACATTTAACATTTAATGCATTGGCTTAATAAAATCACACAAGCACAACAAAGTCACGACTAAGAAAAGGACTTACGTATGTTTAAACGGTGGGTGAAGACGATTCAGACGGCATGTCGATTAAAGTCGGCATAAAACAGAAGTTGCAGTTGACTTTACTACCATATTGCGACATTTCCATAGAAACATAATAATCACAGCAATAATGATCCAATCTTTAAATAGGCAAATAGACAATTTGCCTATTTAAATCCAAACAGTGACGTTTTTCAGGGCCGGGCAGTGTATATGTGTGTGTGTGTGTGTGTGTGTGTGTGTGATCTGTATAGACCAGAAGCATGCAGTAAGAAAATAAATAGGTCAACAATAAAACTAATTAAACAGATATATAGAATAACACTTTAATTTAGGGTCCAATTCTCACTGTTAACCTGTTGCTTATTAGCATGCATATTATATTGACTGTTTATTGTTATAAAGCACATATCAATGCCTTCCGCATGACCATATTCTACATCTCAATACCTTAATAAACTTAACAACTAATTTACTAACATTAATTCTTTATTGAGGCAAAAGTCATCGTTAATAGTGAGAATTGGACCCTAATCTGATGTATGACTGAATTATAACACTGAAACTGTGACTACATCTTCAGATCTCATCTTTAATTCATGCACAAGAAATGTCCAGAACACAGAACCAAACATCAAACATCATGTAACAACATTCATTTTGTCTGTTAAACTTGGACTTATAACTCAAATATAAATGCACTAAAGAAAATAACCTTTCCTCTTCTCTATTTGAAGCCACCATTATTAGATCAGACTAATGTTCCTCCGTCAGGGGAGAAAGGACTCGGTTGCCAGGTGACTGTTTCTACGCAGACAGGTTTATGTAAGCTGACTTCACAGGATGATGACGACGTTTCATGTCATCATTACTTGTCGAGAGTGAAGTTCACAGACGACGTGATGAAACGGCCACCTGAGAGGGTGAGAAAGAACAGTGATGTGAGCTGGAGAAGAGAGAGGGTTGAATGCTGGTGTCCATTAAAAACATAAACTAGATTCCAGTCTTACCAGCAGTTTCTGGCTCAGGCCTCTTTCATGCTGCCAGTAACAAGCCAGTCACTGAGGAGAGAGCAGAAAACAGCATGATTGAAACATCTGGATGTAGAGGATAACATGATGATGAATAGGCAAATTAAAGAATTTAGCAAATTAAGAAAGCAAGAAGTACAGCTCCACATATCACCTTATTACCACAGTATCACAATCAAAAGGAAAGTCAGTTTTGTGTATGTCTGTATTAAAAGAAGAATTATTTGCCAACATTTATTAATATGAATATGTTAGAATATTATATGATTAATTATATTAATATATAATATATATGGGTTTTATATTGGCATATATCTTTTTTTGTAACATTTATATTCTATTATAATATTTATTAATATTTTGAATTATTATTTTCATTTTAGTTGTAGTAATTTTGTTAATATAAGTTTTAGTTTTTATTAAAATACTACTATTTAGCTTGATCTTTATTTCAGTTTAGTTTTGGTCATTTTAGCAATTTTATCTCCAACTTCATTTAATATTTATGTTTTATTTAATATCAGCTTTATTTTATTTTTTATTTTTATTTAACAATAACAATAATGAAGTAAAAAAAAGCATAAAACATTTATATTTGAATGTAATATAATGTAATATATATTAAGTTTTTTTATAATTTAGTTTAAAAATCATGCTAACTAAACTCTCTTAAAATGGTCTGTAAAACATGAATTGATTTTCCATTTACCATCACCATCCTTGGCATTTTCTGGCAGCAGGGCATCTTGGCGGTTCCCTAATACAAACGCAAGCATGGAAAGTATGCCGGCATCCAGGACCCCCAGCATGGCCAGTATGTACGCCCAGTGAACGGAGCAGTTCCCTGGGGAGAAACTACTCACACGCTCCCCGCACAGCGCCCGCATCTCAGCACACGCCCAGGAGTCTGGGAACAACACACACGCCAGGGCCAAACAGAAGCCTGGGGACAGAGAGACAGAGAGAGAGAGAGAGAGAGAGACCGAGAGAGAGAGAGAGAGAGAGAGAGAGATAATGTGCTGCTTAGCAATATCAGATTTCCAGTCAAGAAGGCCACATTTCAGTGTGGAGAGATTCTCAATATAATATAGCTCTGCAAAGAGGCTGTTATTGAAGGATGGCAGTGCAAACTATATAGGATTCGACAGCAAACCTACAGCCTGTGACCCCAGAGCCTCATTTAACATGCAAAGAGGTTAGCCAATCATAAACAAGCTCATTTACATCCTTCAGAAGTCTTAAAGGTACAATAGCAAAAACGGCATGTTTAACTCTTAGGGTCATAAATCATAAGTAAGGGTCATGAGAAAATGAATTATGATGTTTTTGGTGCAAAAAAACCCTGAATAACTTGAGGAACCTGAAAAACTGCTTTAAAAAATATATTATATGAGCTCTTTAGAGGAAATCACAAGCTTACTTACTACACTCATCTCTGGATCATACTGTATTTCACCTCAAAATCTCTCTCTCTCTCTCTCTCTCTCTCTATATATATATATATATATATATATCATAGAAGTTTCTACCTCCATGTGAAACCATTCATTCATTATTTTAATGAGAATGAGTACAAAAAATACAAAAGAGGAAAAATGTGTGATTGCATTACAGTAATGACTGTTTGAGGGAAAATGAATTGCTTGATTGTAATGAAAACTGTGTCACAATGCAAAACAACTTAATGGTCCTAAAACAGGCTTCTTTTTATACCAAGAAATTAAATTTGATTTAAATTATATATATATATATTGGAGTCCGTAAGATTTAATACTTCTATTAAGCTAGGAGTGACAGACATTTATAATGTTAAAGAAGATTTCTATTTTATATAAATGTTTTATCTCATGTTTATCTAAACCTAATTTTACAAATGCAACACTTTCCACAAAAATATTAAGCAGCACAAAAACAATCAGAAATGTTTCTTGAGCATCAAATCAGCATTTTAGAAGGATTTCTGAAGGATCATGTGACACTGAAGACTGGAGTAATGATGCTGAAAATGTAAAATATATCCAGAGAGAACACAATTCTTTTAAATGGTAATATCTCACGATATTCCAGTTTTTACTGCCTTTGGTGAGCATGAGAGACTTCTTTGACCTGAAGAAGCGGCTCACCTGCTGTGAGCTGCAGCCAAGCACAGATCTTATAGACCGTTGCTGTGTTGCAGAAGCGGAACAGACACAGGCAGCCCACGCTGGCCCACACCATGGTGAGAGACATGCACACCAGCACAGCGGGAGACTGGAAGGCAGGGAGAGGGGTCAGGGTGTGAAGAGACCCACGGCATTCTGGGACGGGCCAGTCAGTCTCCATGCAGACCTCAAAGAGGCCCAGCGTCCCGCTCGGAGGGGCCGGTCCTCCTCCGCGGTAGTGCAGCTCTCGAGTGCCAACCCAGGACGGCTGGATGAGAATGACCACCTCGATGATAGCGAAGCAGAGCGTACAGATGGCCCACAGCACGCCCACCGCCCGCGCGCTCCGGATGAACTCGGTCTGATACAGACGGGACACCTCAGGCGAGTGATGCTGCATGCTGGACACAGCGGCGGCACGAATAAACTCGCTTCTGTTTAATATAAGACGAAAGAATCAACATATTATGCACTCCAGTGACATTCTGCGAAACACAAAAGAAGATATTTTGAAGAATGTTGGTAGGAAAACAGTTTGGTTCCCATTGACTTCCATTGTGTTTGTTGTCCATACAGTGTAAGTCAAAGGGAACCGATGCAGTTTGGTTTACCAACATTCTTCACAATATCTTCTTTTGTGTTTCACAGAAGAAAGTTATTCGCACAGGTTTGGGACGACATGGATTCATTTTACTCATTGGGTCTCTAAGAGTTTAGAAAATTTAGATTTTCCCCCTGTAACCGTATTTGATTTAAGGTCCTGACTGAGTATTTATTTTTAATTTTTTTCATACAAAATCAGTTTTTACTCATTATTATTTGAAATGTTACCCTTTGAAATCTGTACCCATGGTTCAATGATTGTATCATATGATAATAATATGGTACTTTGAAAAATACTATTCTACTAAAATTCATGTACCATATTTTTTACGGTAACACTTTAAAATAAGGTACTATTGTATTAGTTAATGGTAGTTAATGGATTAAGTTAACAAACAAAGAGAAAATAATTTGTTACAGAACTTATTATTCTTTGTTAATGTTAATAAAAATACAACTGTTCATTGTTAGCTCAAGTCCATTAAATAATATTACCATATATTAATAAGGTATAAGTAAATGTTGAAATTACCATTAACTAAGATTAATAAATGTTTTAGACTTCTTAGTTTATGTTAACTAATGCAGTTAACTATAATTGAACCTTATTGTAAAGCGATACCGTTTTAATATAGTACTCTGTGGTAATACCGTTTATACTTTTTTGTAAGTGGATCATATTCATTTACATTACACTTCCGGAGCATGTCCATAAAAAACATGGTGTTACCATGGTACGAAGTACAACCACAGTAATTTTAACCCTAAAATATCACAAAGCATTGCCAAATGATAAAAAGGGACATGATGCACAAAAGAACATCTAAGAAAGCGAATGCCTACAGGAAAACGAGCACAAAAACCTGATCTCAACATGGTAAACGATGTAAAATAGATGGATGAAGGGTGATTCACCTCTCTGCTCTGGCTGATTCCAGGTCTCTTCCTCCAGAAACAGGAACTGGGTGACAAAATCACATTCAAATTTAATTACTGGAGAGCAGCATCATGTAAAAGCGTGGGAGTGAGTGAAAGAGAGATATTTACCTGAATGGAGGGATTGTTCTCCTCCTCTTGCTCCCGGTAGGATCACGGCAGGATGTGCGACATTAAAAACAGGCCCACGCTGGCTGCAACCATCTTCCTCGCACATATGGAGGGAGAAGAGAGTGGGAGAGGGGAGGGGGAGCGCAGGGCCATTCTGATTGGGGGGAGGGTCTCTGCGTGTACACACAAATACACACGCAATAGCAATGCAATCCAATGATGCACACACAATGAGAAAAGAGTTACAGCTCATTGATTGTAAAAAGCATTACATTCCATGCAGAGATGAAAGAGGAATTGAGAGAAGAACACATGGTGCAGAAGTGATGCATTTCAGATGAGTGAAAGATAAATAACACAGAAAGACAGCAGCAGAGAAATAGAGGTTTGAATGGTCAAAGGAAGAAGCTCATCTGTGCATCATTTAGCAGGTTCACTGACAGCATATGCTGTATATGTATGTATGTATGTGTATATATATATATATAATAACATTGATAAGATTTAAGATTGTATAATGCAGAAAAATATTAATGTCATATATATTACAGTATAAATTGCTATATATATATGTGTGTATAAAATGTATGTAATAATGTGTAATACTAATAATAATATAATACATATTTTTGTGTTTTTTGGTACATTATGATAATGAAAATTAAGGGATAATTGTCATTAATTGTCGTGAAAATAATGCAAAAAATATTTAATGATCATAAAATATATAAAAACAAATATCTTTTTTATTTATTTTTGCTTTGGGAAGAAATGCACTGAACATGTTTTTGGCAGGTATTATGCTCTTTATCTTATAACAAATGTGACCATAGAAAGAACTGGCTTTTAAGAACATGGAACATACAGGTTTTATTTAGATTGCGACATGTACCAACGGTTACAAAGTGAGAGTTTCCAAACGTTTGTCTCACTATACTTGTGCAAAAAATAACAATGGAAATATACAAAAACACAGAATATCTCGGTTATATAGTCTTCAGACACTGTTTTGGGAAATATTGCACTTTTTATTGCTTTAAGCTTAAGGTTGTTTTGTAATTTCCACAGGTTGAATGTCTTGTCCTGGAGTGATACAATGAAAACAGGAATGCTTCACAACAGTGCAGTGCAAACACTGTTGGCTGTGCATTGAAAATGCGAAACACTAAATACTACAGTTGGTGCCGTGCTTCTGCAATAACTTAAAAAAATACTATATCAATTTGCAGAGAGTGCACCTTTTAAAAATGGATTTTCTTTAACATGAAACAAATTCTATTAATAAAATTTTTATTTTGGCAGATAAACCTCATAATGGGTACAATGATAATCTATGAAATACGTTTTAGACACAATTAAGGAAGAAAGACAGATGAACTGAAAAAAACTTGCTTCCACTGCAGCTCAGTTTGGTGTTATTTTCACTGCATTTATATGCATGCAAACAACACACACAACACACACACACACACACACACACTTCCTTCTCTCTGTTGGTTTAGCTTAGAGGAGAAATCTCCTCTCCAAACTTCACGAGGTGAGCAGCGTTTTTGGCTTCATGGAGCACCTGTGAGTGCAGATACAGACAGACAGTCACACAGCTGTTTGTGCATGTGTCTTAAAAATGTGCTGTTTTTCTAAATCCATCCCATCTTTGGAAAACATACAGTCACGCAGAGTCAAGTAGCAGTAATGTCAGAATAGATAAATGAAATGCGCATATCAATCTTATGAAGTACATCATTTATTCATGTTGCGGATCAACATTAATGTTAACAGCAGATTACAGGCCCGTGATCTGGGCGGCACCTACCTTGTTGTGGATGTATGACTCACAAGCGTAGCACCAGACAGACAGATCCGCGAAGCTCAGCACCAGAGGGTGACCCGACACCTGCCCGTGGGTCACCATGTGCTGGTTCACATAACGCCCGCAGAGCACCTGAAAAAAAGAGGAAAAAAACTCTAAATAAAAGCACACTTTGCCGAGGGCTTGTGCAGTGTCTTTATGCAGAGGAACCTCAAGCTATAACGCTCCTTTTGTTGGCAGAGGCTATTTACACTAACTCCGCCCACTGACTCCTGGTTGGGCCAGACAAAATTTCGGAAGACGCTAGATTGTCAACAGTACCAATAGTGAAGGGGTAAGGCGAGTGGCAGAAAGCTTTAAAGCAAATCGACCCGAGTTCGAATCCGCCTATAAAATAAAGCATTTATTTTCCATCAAAATTTAGAAAATATTCGAAAAGTGGAAATAAAGTGGCTAACGTGCGTTTAATAATAAAGAGTTTATCGGTTAGGGTTAGGAGTAGGTGTAGGGAGGGCTTTATTGTCCCAATAAGGCGGCATCCATTTAATAATTTTAATAAATATAATCATTTACACTATGTTATTATTGCATACCATTTAATGTACAACAACACTGAGGTGCAAATAGTATCTGCCACTAGCATCTAAGTATTTACACTTAACCTATTGCAAAGAAAATAATAATATATTTTTTAAATAGCATCTATCGCTAAGTAAATGTCGCTATTTTAATTTAGAGCAAATAGCCTCTGCCTTGTATAGAAGTTTTATTCGTGTAAATGTTCGCAGATTTCACACGCGGTTAGTGGATGAGACCCAATGTGCACCACTGTCAGCAGTGGGAAATCTAAATCATTCTAAACCTCAATATGTTGTGATTTCGAGCGTTGTTAGCTGTTACCTTGTAGCAGAAGAGGCAGATCCAGTTTTCAGCATCACCTCCACACTCTTCACACGGCAGGAAGACATCAATGCCACCTGCGGGCACCGGTCGCACTGACTCCAAGTGTGGGCACCATGGCAACGGGTTCACCACATACATGCCGTCCTAGCAACAGAGTAAAACTGAATGAGACGACAGACTGAAAACAAGTAATCTAAAATTCTGCTACTCCAGTGGTTCCCAAACCTGTCCTGGAGTACCCCCAACACTGCACGTTTTCTTTGTCTCCCTACTTAAACACACCTGATTCAACTCATCAGCTCATTAACCTATGTGATAATGAGCTGATGAGTTGAATCAGGTGTGTTTGATTAGGGAGACAAAGAAAACGTGCAGTGTTGGGGGTACTCCAGGACAGGTTTGGGAACCATTCTATATATATGAGCCACATTTATCTGCATTGTTATTATGCTACCATGAACACATTTACCACATCCGTGGGTTGTTGTCCGAAGACCTCTATGACTGTCTTCACAGTGTTACCACAAGCAGCATCCAGACCACAGTTCTCCTGCTCATACATGCCAGCTGGATTTCCAGTGACCGCAGACACTCGGATCGACTGGTCCTGGTAAACAGAGCATGTTTAATGACTGAATACATTATGAGTCACCAAAACATACTGCTAATGACATTTGAGATTGCCTACAGGTGTCTCTGCTTTTACAGCTGTAATCTCTGCATGTGTGCTGTCTCCATCTCCGCCTTTCTCAGACGAGGGTTTCAGGGGTGATTCTGACTCCTGGCCTGATGAATTCCTCTGTGGGTTGGGTTTCACCTTACGTCTGGCTCCTCCAATTGCAACTGACGCTGGGCTGGTGTTCGATGAGGTACTTGTGTTGAGATTCAGAGAAAGCAGATCCTCAGTGAGCCCATCAAGGCCGGACTGCTCAAGATTGTGCGGTTTCTGTCCGGGACTCTGAGCGGGGGTGGGCTGGCGAGGCGATTTCTTGCCCTTGCCTACCGATGCCCGCTTGCCTTTCGGTTTAGGAGACGGCAAAGACAAACGAAGTGACTCTGGAACTGATATAAACAAACAAGCAAAGCATTTTGCATTAAAATAATCATAATTTTCGTACATTTTTTAAATTCTTCAGATATGATATTGATGTGAAGTGCATGTCAGTCTCAGTTCTGAGATTGCAAACTCACTCTGTATTCTCAGGGAGCTCCAGAAGGGGGCGTGGGCACGCAGGACGTTGTTGATGGTGACAGCAGCGCTGGTCTTGGGAGGGGGCAGATGGTCTAGAAGTGGAGGGGAGTCTCCCAGCAACATACTGGTGCACATGGACATGGACTCAGAGATGGAGGTGAGGTTATATCCTCCCTATGGTGAAGAGGGTTAGATGACATCATTAACCAGTGTGTAGGACATACACTACTGTTCAACAGTTTGGAGCCGACTTTTTAATGTTTTAGTAAGAAGTTTCTTATTCGTACCAAGGTTGCATTTATTTGATCAAAAATAGAGGAAAAAACGTAATATTGTGAAATATTATTACAATTTAAAATAAGTGTTTTGTGTATTTTAAGATTTAATTTATTCCTCTGATGCAAATCTGAATCAGCATCATTGCTCCGGTCTTCAGTGTCACATGATCCTTCAGAAATCATTCTAATATTCTGATTTGCTGCTCAAGAAACATTTATTATTATTATCAATGAAAATAATGCTGCTTAATATTTTTGTGGAAACTGTGATGCACTTTTTTCAGGATTATTTGATAAGTAGAAACAGCATTCTATTTGAAATTGTGGCTTGCAGACATTGCAAATGTCTTCACTGTCACTTTTGATTCAATTTAATGCATCCTTTCTGATTGATTAAGTATTAATTATATATGATCAGCCAGGTCAATTAATCATCTGATCTCAAAGGTCATTTTGAGATTGGGTATTAACCCTGGCCAGTGGTTGGTTCAAAAATCGTTTTGTACAAGTTCCAAAATCTACTAAGTGTTGTCAATGAATAAACATTTTAACATGAACATTTAAAGAAATATTATTTAAGATATCAACTCATTTTATTATAAAGAAATTACGGCTACCATCAGGCACCATGTTCTCGAGATATTGACATCAGCATTGGCCACTGAAAAACTCAACAGTAGAAAGTGTAAACATTGTGAATGTGAGAGTGAATATAACCCACCTCCAGTATGACTAGCACTCTTCCTGCTGCCAGACCCATCAACTGATGGGTGAAGTGGGCATAGCCCTCTGGGGTCACCTGATACCCTCCTAACGGATCACCCCGTGCCGCATCAAACCCAGCAGACACCAGCACCAGCTCTGGGGCAAACTAGAACACAGACAACACCACTCACTTAGTATTTAACACCAAACAACACATGCTTTGGTCATCAGGTAAAAATTAGCATATTTTACCTCTCTGGCTATTGGCATAACTAAGTGATGGAAAGCTGCCATGTATTCTGGGTCTCCCATCTTTCCTCCATTCCAGGGGATGTTGACATTGTATCCTCTGCCTTTCCCCTGCCCCACTTTATTATAGTTAGCATCCTCCGAGTTGGGGAAAAACGTCCCGTCTTCATAACGATGCAGAGAAATGTACAGGACGCTGGAAAAAGTGAAAGACATTGGTTAAAAACCAATGCTTATGCGACTGATCTAATAAAATACATATTTATTTATAAATCAATTGACAACATTAAGAGGATCCATTACCCTTGTCTATTCACCCAGACTATTTTATAAAACAAATGAGCCCTTTTTGCCATTTCGAAATGTTCATGGTTATGAGGTCACATTATGCTACTTTGCAAACAGGCTGTTATTAAAAGATGGCGCAGCTAAACACTATATTGGACCTGATTACAAATCTAAGTTGTTACTTATAAAAATGCAAAGAGGTTGGCCAATCAAACACAAGGTCATTTGCATACAGAAGTCTCTTTGTTACATTAGTAAATACAGAGAAAAATGTCAAAAATTCTCATGCAAACTAAAATACTACTTTATTGGTGAAAGGAACATCTTAAATTATAAATGGACTTCTTATGGACACCTGACTTTGGAATACATACCAGAGTTATTTTAGTATTATTTATATACTATTACAGTATATATTAATATTTTGATAATATTAATACTTCAACTTAAATTTTAAGTTTCATCTAATTTATATTTTATATTACTTCAGATTTATTTAAATGAACAAAAATAAATTTTGACTGTTTTAGTTAACAATAACAGCACTGATCCAGACCACTATATGTACTAATATGAGATTATAGTGGGACTAACTATGGGACTGGACAAACCTGTCATCCTCCTCAAAGATGTGCTGTGTGCCGTTTCCATGATGAACATCCCAATCGAGGATGAGGACACGCAGGGATTTGTGCGTGATGCTCTGGGCATAGCGTGCGGTCAAAGCGGCCGTATTAAAGAAACAGAAACCACAAGCTGTGTCTTTCTCTGCATGATGACCGGGAGGACGGACTATGGCCACGCTGTTTCTCACCTACAGGACCAAAGAAAGAATTGAGGACACCTGGGAGCAAATTCAAGCAGTAATGTTCTAGTATACTTTATACTGAGACATGTAAAAGACACAAAAAGACAGACCTGGCCTGTGAGTATGGCCTGTACGGAGTTAAAGCATGAGCCGGCGGCCATCAGGGCACAGGTGTAGCTCTCATTATTGATGAAGATAGAGTTGTAATCGTTCCCCATTCGGTGTAGATCTCTAGGTTTCATGTGCTCCGTACTCTTAATAGTGCTTATGTGATCAGAACTAGCACAAGAAAGATAAACAGACGTGAATTAAATCAAATGCAATGTTGCATTAGTTTTACTAATCCAGATTTGTATATCATTATTTATTTACTCATCTGAATGCATTTCACCTGTGACAGAGCGCCAGCTCTTCTTCTGTTGCCAAGCGAGCTGGTATCCGATGGCAACGGGACAGCAGGCCCAACTCCTCATGTCGGGAAAAGATCCGTGAAATTCTCTGAGGGAGCTCTGGATGATGACTGTAGGAATCAATACATCCTCATCTTATTTATGCACAACCAAATAATCAAAACACACAAGTGAGAAAATTTTAATTTTTCAGCTGTGTCACGGGGATATTGTGGTGTTTATGTCATTAAGCAGCAGTCACTCTCACCCATCCCACATGTTCTGATGAAGCATCATTCTCTGGTCATAAACTAGCCCAGTGATCGGAGAGGAAACCTTCACTTCTGCACATACTGGAGCGGGCAGGGGAGGGACACCGGACAGAGGACCCCCCTCTAAAGGTCATCAAACACACATTCAAGAGCTAAGAAAACACACAAATCTTTCACCAAGGTGCCAACTGTACCAAATGACTGGGAGTTTGAATGCTTGTGCAAATGTGATGTTGGGTAGTGTTTATTGGTTTGCAGCTGAACGCTTTCTTTTTATCTGAAGATGACAGGATAATATAATGTCCCAGTGTAATCTCAATGACCAATGCATTTCCATGCTGTTTCCAATAATTTAATAATTGATATATGGGCAAAAAAAAAAAAAGGGCTTTGGTCAGGACAAATTTTTGGACAGAAAATTAGCTACATTTAAGAAAATGCACTACTTAAAAAGAAATTTTTGCCAGAATATGGGAAGTTTGATTCAGAGTGGTTAAGCAGAGTTGTGTGTAGTGATGAATCACAATGAAACACGAGTTGCATGGTGATGCTCCAGAGGGGTGTCTTCAAAAATCTGGTGAGAAATATAATAAATGCATCTCTACCACAGTGAAGCATGGAGGAAGAGGTGGCATTGTGTGGGGAGACTTTTTAGCTGCTGTATTGGTGAGCTTCTTCACTGTGATGTTTTATAAACGCTTCAGAGTACAGGGAAATGTTGCAGAATGGCTTCCTTCCCACAACTGAAAAGTTGTCATCTAAAGAGGAATGATCAGATGTTTTTTTCAACAAGACAATGATCCTGCCCAAATTGCAAAGACAACCAAGAATTGGTTTGAGAACAAGTCCATCAGGCTCATGTTTTGGCCTGGTCAGAGTCCAGATTTGAACCCTTAAGTGAATATTTGGTCTCACATTAAAGTTAAACAAACTGGGAGACTTTTTTTCCATTACTCATGAACTGTTTCAAGTCATTAGCATTGAGTGGAACAACACTGACTCTTTTTCCTGTAAAAAAAAACTATCTGCAATTTTCATAACACACTTTTCATATGAACTATATTTATAAATAGTTTTCATTATGTTTCATGAGTGCACCAACACAATATGGTGATCTGATTTGTTTATTTGTAAATAAAAATTCTTGGTTCCTACCAAAAGTCTGAAGACTCTTCCAAAATGGATACAAGGCAGAGATGGTCTTTGAGATGGAGTTCAGGGCACTGCAATAAAACCACAGGAAAAAAACACAGCAAATAGGGTGTCACAGAGAGAAATATAAGAAAATGTAGGCAGATGTGCTACTCAGTTCACTCACCTCTCACTCGGAGCACCAGGAGAGGTCAGATGAGGGCAAGGGTCACCCAGCAGTGACCTCACACTAGCGCAAACACCCTCTGCTGTGGACTCGAGGTTATACCCACCCTAACAGATGAAATACTGTGTGTGAGATGTGAATTACAAAGAAGAATATTTAGTTCTCTTAAGGCATAATATGATCATACCTCCAGAGCCAGCACGAGTCGGCCCTGTGCTACACCTTTCAGCATATGGGTCAGGATGGAGAAACATTGTGGACTCACTTGCATCTCACCCTAGATACACAGAACGTTTTAAATAATTAACATAATTGAATGAGGTTTGGAAAATGATATTAAAGGAATGAAGCTGAGCATCCTACCTTTGGATCACCGATCACAGAGTCAAAGCCGGCCGCCACTAACACCAGTTGAGGCTGAAACTGTGCAGCACAAACACAAGAGATATCGATATATTATTTCTTTATCATAAAGTTAGTTGATATCAAAGGAGACATACAACCAATTTTAAATAATATTTCTTTAAATGTTCATGTTAAAATGTTTATTCATTGACAACACTGTTAGTATATTTTGGAAGCAACCACTTGTCAATTATTGGCCAGGGTTAATACCCAATCTCTTAAATGACCTAAATATCAGATGATTAGACGATAACACATTCAATCTGATGTGCAGGTGACCGATACGAAAGGTGTACCTCATACGCCACAGGCAGGAGGAGCTGCTGGAAAGCTGTGATGTAATCTCCATCCTCCATCCCTACCTGGAGTTAAATAAAGAGATCAGGACACATTCAGCACCAGCCTACAACGGCCATATTCTACCACACTTCTGTAGCATTTTATTTTTTCATTTAAAGTCCACTATAATGTTAGTCAAGGTTGGAATTTAGTTTTAAATGATCTGTAAATCGGTTAACCTCTCGAAATGAGTCACATGAACACTGAGGTGTACCTTGTTCCAGGGCAGGTTGATATTGTAGCCCTGTCCTGCTCCTGAACCCACCGAGCTGCTGTCAGACTCCTTGAGATGCGGCCAGAACGAGCCATCTTCATATCTGTGCACTGAGAAATACAGCACACTGCCACACAGGAGGACAGAGGTTAGATGCTCTTTAAATGACAGACATTAGCTGCGTCCCAAATGACACACTATACACTATGTACCTACTATGCACCATGTACATCTGTGTAGTGTGTACATTTTATAAGGTTAATTTGTTATTCACTGTTGAGTCTGATAGCCCCTCCCCCTCCTCTACATAATTAAAGCTGTGACAGTTGAGTTCATGAAGTACATCAAGTGTCCAACATTCCACACTTTTTCGATTCATTGATTTCATCATCTGGGTATATAAAGTGTACTTTTTCTATTTGGATTTCTCACACTTTATTTATACTAAAAAACGTCATAGAATAGTGCACAAGCACGCAAATTGAGATGCATCTATTTATAAAGAACATTTGTAATATGATGTGCTGGTGCAGACAAATGTACCTGGGATCCTCTTCAAAAATATACTGGATTCCCTGTCCATGATGCACGTCCCAATCCACAATTAGAACTCTGTATGATTGGAAAAGCAACCATCCATGTTATAGATTCTCAAACCATAAACTTCATTAAAGACAACGTGAAAATGCATTTGAAACACATTCAACTTCTGTAATGTGACATTTTTGAAATTTTCAGTGGGAAATAATCCAGAACCAGACTTGATTTTATCAATCAGAATTTGATTGGATCATTAGGTTAATCTGACTGATATTACTGGCTAATATTTGAGTATGTCAAAGTCAATTGGTGGCAAAAGTCATTACATTTGATGAAAGACTTTGAAAACATTTCATCACTAGATCAAAAATGCTACAATGAATTGCTGACAACAAGACCAGTAAAATATATCAAGAAACGAAATAAAGTCAATATCATATTTGACCCCCGGCTTCATAGACAAGGCTTAAATCAAGTCCCAGACTAAAATGCATGTTTTAACTGAAAGCAACTTGCACAGGCATATCTTAAAATATGTCCGTGCCATTGTTTTGTCTCAAGATGAACACCAGTAATGTTTATAAAAGCTAATTAAATGTCCTAATTGAACTAAGGCCTAATCCTGACTTAATCTTAGCCCAGTCTGTGAAACCAGGCCATGAAGTGTTAATTAATGTATGATGCTAAAGCAAAATGCAGACTCTCACCGTTCAACTCCATGCTGTTTTTGAGCGTAGCGCGCCGCTATGGCCAGATTATTAAACATACAGTAGCCGTTCATCTTATCTGCCTGAGCGTGGTGACCCGGAGGCCTGTGAATATAGGGGGGGGGGAAACAGTAACTGTCAATGAATAAATCAATATAAAATAAAAAACAAAGAGATATTAGTACTGTTGAGAAGAACAGATGCAACAAGACCTGTTGATGGAGAAGCCATTACGCAGCTGTGATGTCATCACTTTATCCACCAGCTGGAGAACTGATCCCACCGCCAGACAGGCAGAGGTGAAAAATTCCTGATGGAATAAAAAAAATGCATTCTTTCTTATTTTGTTTTATAAAACAGTCGCCATGCTGCATGGAAACCATAAAATAATGAGTTTGGCCAAAGAATAGTTTATTCTTATTATTATCAAAGTCCCTTTTAAGGAAAGTCTGTTCACTTGGTGGCCATACATGCAACGCATCCAGGTCCTTTCTACTTGAATGGAGAAATTCCCTAAAACTGTTTTCCACACAAATTACATATTTCTAAATATTTACATAACCTTCCCCATAAATGTTATTTCATATGCTCAAATAGCATTAAAAAAGCTTATATTTAAGACTGGACCAGCCAATGCGTGAAGTGCTATCCTGAGAGCATCTCAATTGGCTCTTTAATTTATAAGGCGGGACTTGTTCTGCCTTTATTGCGCATTGCGCTTTCTTCCACTCTTAATAATGAGAACATCATCTTTATGAAACTTTGAAGTCTTTTATCATGTTGCTTTTGTCATCATTTGATAAAAGCACTTCATAACTTAGATTCATGATTAAGAACATTCCTTATGGTCAATATTGGATGGTGAATATGGTCAGTATTGATTTCATGTTGACTTTAAGAAATATCAGTGCATGTACTGGATAATGATTTGGATTTTTATGAACAATTAAACACTGGAACTGGAATCAGCATACAGTAAATTCCAGGACTGGAAAAGACATGTGATTGGGTGACTTACAGGATGCAGGTAGACAGAGTCGTATTTATCAGAGAGAGACTTCAGCTCCTCCTCTGTCATTTTCTGTGTGGATTTCATCAGCTCTACATAATCCTTTCTATAATACACAACACATTTCCCCATGTCACATAAGATAATCGTAAAACAAAACCAACAGTATTTATTTAATCATGCGTATAAACTTACGTATGAGCGAGTAATAGCTCATCTTCTGTTACAGCTCTGGCCTGAAACGCAAAGTTAAACTATTTAAAACTGCTCAAAGACAGGAGGAATTGTAAAATAATATCCCTACAGGAGTGTCTCTACCTCTACTCGTACACAGCGTCCCAGCACCCCCTCCGTCTCCAGTGTCTCCATTACAGTGCTCACTCTCGCTGGACACTCTGCGTGACTGCAAAAAACATCCAATCCGCTGTTATTTAAGAACTTTTATAATCCTATACTTTTAACTATTTGAAATAAAATTAAATATCAAGAATAAGTGCAGCTTTTATTGACGCAATGACAACAAATACTTTTTTTTGCCTACAAATACTTTGATACTTTCCATTTTGTTTAATTTTAACGCATCTATACATGTATGCACAAACTTAACGCATAAGACCAGAAGATTCTGTCGTTTGCTTCATAGCATCCACTGGAGAGTCTTAAAGTCAAAAATCAAAATTGACAGTATTTATTACAAATGATTTATTTTTGTTCATATGCCCTCGTAATATTTAATCAAAATAACTTCCCCTCCCACTGATGACGTTTACTGACATGTGGGCCGGACAACCTGTCACTCATATGAGGTCACAGCAATAGCAAATGAGAACGATGCAACGATCCAATGAATTCCCGAAGGACAAAATTAAGTCCCACCCTACAATTTTTCTTTTTTCACTTGGATATACATCAAATAGGGAGGAAAAGACTATCTGAACTTCTGTTTCATGCTGACGCATGACTCTCTCTTTACTAAAATTCAAAATTAGATGCCAGAATTCTGACAGAATTTTCCTTTTTGAGCAAACTATTGTCAATAATAATTGAACCATTCTGAAGCATCACCTGGCATCCCAGAGGCAGTGAAAGTGAGTGAAGGCATCTATATAGACAAGACCCGTTCCTGTTGGTTTAGTCTTCCCACACACATCCTAAAACAGATGGCAAGAACAAAGAAAACAGCTGTTTCAAAAGCACTCTCTCTCTCTGAGCATGCAATCCCACAGTGATAAAAAATATTACATGCACATTACTGAATTTGAAAGGGATAGTACTCCCAAAAAATCTGTCATTAATTACTCACCCTTGTGTCATTCCAAATCCGTAAGACTTTAGTTCATCTTTGGAACACAAATGAAAATCGTTATTGATGAAATCTGAGAGCTTTCTGTCCCTCCATTGACAACTACCCAACTACCACTTTGACGCTTCAAAAAGTTCAGAAAGAGATTGTAAAAGTAATCCATATGAATTGAACGGTTAGATCCAAAGTTTCTGAAGAGACACAATCGAATCATCGGTTCTTGCTGAAGCTCAAAAGTGCTGCGTAACACGAGAATGAACCTCGTTGGTTCTTGCTGAAGCTCAAAAGTGCTGCGTAACACGAGAATGAACCTCATTGGTTCTTGCTGAAGCTCAAAAGTGCTACGTAACACGAGAATGAACCTCATTGGTTCTTGCAGAAGCTCAAAAGTGCTGCGTAACACAAGAATGAACCTCATTGGTTCTTGCTGAAGCTCAAACGTGCTGCGTAACACGAGAATGAACCTCATTGGTTCTTGCAGAAGCTCAAAAGTGCTGCGTAACACGAGAATGAACCTCGTTGGTTCTTGCTGAAGCTCAAAAGTGCTGCGTAACACGAGAATGAACCTCGTTGGTTCTTGCAGAAGCTCAAAAGTGCTGCGTAACACGAGAATGAACCTCATTGGTTCTTGCAGAAGCTCAAAAGTGCTGCGTAACACGAGAATGAACCTCATTGGTTCTTGCAGAAGCTCAAAAGTGCTGCGTAACACGAGAATGAACCTCATTGGTTCTTGCAGAAGCTCAAAAGTGCTGCGTAACACGAGAATGAACCTCATTGGTTCTTGCAGAAGCTCAAAAGTGCTGCGTAACACGAGAATGAACCTCATTGGTTCTTGCAGAAGCTCAAAAGTGCTGTGAAACACGAGAATGAACCTCATTGGTTCTTGCTGAAGCTCAAAAGTGCTGCGTAACACGAGAATGAACCTCATTGGTTCTTGCAGAAGCTCAAAAGTGCTGCGTAACACAAGAATGAACCTCATTGGTTCTTGCTGAAGCTCAAACGTGCTGCGTAACACGAGAATGAACCTCATTGGTTCTTGCAGAAGCTCAAAAGTGCTGCGTAACACGAGAATGAACCTCGTTGGTTCTTGCTGAAGCTCAAAAGTGCTGCGTAACACGAGAATGAACCTCATTGGTTCTTGCAGAAGCTCAAAAGTGCTGCGTAACACGAGAATGAACCTCGTTGGTTCTTGCAGAAGCTCAAAAGTGCTGCGTAACACGAGAATGAACCTCATTGGTTCTTGCAGAAGCTCAAAAGTGCTGCGTAACACGAGAATGAACCTCATTGGTTCCTGCAGAAGCTCAAAAGTGCTGCGTAACACGAGAATGAACCTCATTGGTTCTTGCTGAAGCTCAAAAGTGCTGCGTAACACGAGAATGAACCTCGTTGGTTCTTGCAGAAGCTCAAAAGTGCTGCGTAACACGAGAATGAACCTCATTGGTTCTTGCAGAAGCTCAAAAGTGCTGCGTAACACGAGAATGAACCTCATTGGTTCTTGCAGAAGCTCAAAAGTGCTGCGTAACACGAGAATGAACCTCGTTGGTTCTTGCTGAAGCTCAAAAGTGCTGCGTAACACGAGAATGAACCTCATTGGTTCTTGCAGAAGCTCAAAAGTGCTGCGTAACACGAGAATGAACCTCATTGGTTCTTGCAGAAGCTCAAAAGTGCTGCGTAACACGAGAATGAACCTCATTGGTTCTTGCAGAAGCTCAAAAGTGCTGCGTAACACGAGAATGAACCTCATTGGTTCTTGCAGAAGCTCAAAAGTGCTGCGTAACACGAGAATGAACCTCATTGGTTCTTGCTGAAGCTCAAAAGTGCTGCGTAACACGAGAATGAACCTCATTGGTTCTTGCAGAAGCTCAAAAGTGCTGCGTAACACGAGAATGAACCTCATTGGTTCTTGCAGAAGCTCAAAAGTGCTGCGTAACACGAGAATGAACCTCATTGGTTCTTGCAGAAGCTCAAAAGTGCTGCGTAACACGAGAATGAACCTCGTTGGTTCTTGCTGAAGCTCAAACGTGCTGCGTAACACGAGAATGAACCTCATTGGTTCTCACACGTCAAGCGAACATGCTTGAGCTTCGGTTTATCATAACAGATGTGTGTGCTGATGAATGTTTATATGCAGAGGTGTAAAGTCCAGGGGTCAGAAAGTAAAAGTCCTGCCATATGTGTATTCCATCCATGAACTCAGCCAGCTGATTTCACTAATTAGTTCTCCTGGCTGAAAAACTGTGCTAATTAGCAAAGCCAGGTGATTGGAACAAAATACAGAGGAGGACTTTTACTTTCTGAACCTGGACTTTACACCTCTGTCTATTTGTGAATAAAAGCCTAAATTATGTCGGTTTATCATATAAAGCGATCAAGTCTCTTCAGAAATTTTTTACTAAACTGCTCAATTCATATGGATTAGTTTTACGATCTCGTTACGAACTTTTTGAAGCGTCAGAGTGGTAGTTGAGTAGCTGTCAATGGAGCTCTCAGATTTCATCGAAAATATCTTCAATTTGTGTTCCAAAGATTAACTAAAGTCTTACGGACTTGGATTGGAATGACATGGGGGTGAGTAATTAATGACAGAATTTTCATTTTTGGGTGACCTATTCCTTTAATAATCAACTCCATACACAACACCATAAACGTGCATCACTGCCAATGTTGGGGAGTTACTTTGAAATGGTCTTGCCACACTATAAGTCACTTGTAATTTAAAGTAGTTAAGTACAGTAAAGCTAGCCTTTTGAGAACATAAGCTACATGACAAGACAAAAACTGGGAGAATTGGTCAGGAGAAAAATTATGTTGCAATGACAAAAATCTTAATCTTTCATTCATGCAAAATATATTTAGCTTGTGTATATATATTTTTTTGTTGTTGTTGAGAAATATCAAACAGACATTTTTTGACAGGTTTTAAGAGTAAACAATTTAAGAGAATGACTGTGATTTAGTGTTTATTTACCAGGTTTTGTAGATCATTGCTCATCTCCTCCACTTTGCTCCGGTCCATTCTACCCTTCCTCCGTGCCTCCTGTAAACTCTTCTTATGGTTCGGGTTGTTGTTTTCTCTCTGAAGAGCACAAAGGTATTTTAGAGAGAGTTACACACAGCAGAGGAAAACACTCTCAAAACAGGAATCCAAATAAAGCACTAGCACCCACACCTGACCTTTAAAAATTTTAAAAACAAAGCACGACACTGTGTAAATCAAGTGGGCAAACTTCACGAGTATCTGTGGATTATTAACTACTCATGTACACACTGATTATAACACGCAACACAACATCTTGTCATATGGACCCAGGGCTGACTTGCAAGTTGCAACGCCACTGTAATGGAGTGTAAACATTCTCTCACTTTGGTTTCTGGTGTTCCTCTTGAAGAACGAGTAGAACCTTTGGAATCTGGAACAGGATCCATCAGTGGAGGATTTTACAGATCCACACCAAAGACCTTGAAAAGTGTGAGTGACAGGTGCTCAAAACATCTACATCAAAAGTTCCAACTTGGGTAAACTGCATGTATAAGAAAGTTCAGTTATATGAAGATTTAATAGTTTAATAATAAAACAGAGGTCATCCCAGATGCTACACCTGTTTTTATTGTATATGCAGAATAAATGACCCATACATTTGCTGTGTAAAGTTGTGTTTAAGTGTGGCTACGCATGACATATATATCACCGGATGGCTATTTTAAGGGATTTCATTTTTGTTTTGTGATTCTGTATTACTAACATAATAATAATAAAACCAATACACAAAATTAATCAAAAGAAAAAGTTACTAATTAATAACTGAAAACAAAATACAATCATCCACCCATTCTGCTTCTGAATCATTCCACTCCACAAATTCAATATCAAGATCAAAATATTTAATGAGATTAGCAAAACAGACCATGTCATTTTCTTTCTTAAAAATAACGCCTAGAAAATGTCAAAAAGTGACAGATGTCACAAGAATACATAACAGGTTTTACTTACTGCTTTCAGAAATGTGTGAGGTGTATGAGAAGAGAAGAGAAGAACAGAACTGTTGTCAGATTTTTATGTCGTTGGCAAAAAAAAAACACTTTGAAATTTTAAGAAAAAGACGGAGCTGCCAGTCATTTGAGCCTCAAGCTTTTTGCTTTCTTAAGTTTCCGTGGCTGTTGTTATTCTCTGGATTGGACATAAAAGTGGAAAATGGACGTAGCAAAATGGGGACCGCATAGCAAAAACAACTGCAAGGTAAATATGCATTAAGGTGGATACGAAAGAAAACACAATGTTCTTATTTGGAGATGCTAAAGGCTAACCCACGCCCAACTCTGCACCGCAGAAGCGCAGATGTCGCTAAGAACTACTTTCTATGAGACATAAAGCGGTTCCTCCGCTACGGGGCGCGTGAAGGCTCAGACTCAGACAGCAGAATGTGACAGTGGAGTTACATTCAGCTGTCAGCACGTCTCACTGGCAGCATTACAACTCTTATTTAAGCGTATAAGCGTAAAACATGCCATTTCAAATCAAGTGGTTTATAGGAAAATCCTTCACACCACTGTCTATAAAATTATCATTTGTGATCGGTCCATTGCTGACAGTGCTGATCTCGTCGATGGGTTCATCTGAATAATTGACCTGCAAAACTTGGTCCAGTGAATAGAGAATGTGACTTTACTATGTGAACTAGTGAACAGTTAAAACACACGTCGCAAACAGCTTAGCTCCGCTCCTTTTAGGATTCATTTTTAAGTCAAGTCAAAGAAGTTCAACTGCCATTCTTCCCACTTATTTTTCTACGAGCAGGCGCACTAAAATTACGTCAGCAAAAACGCACAGCGCGTGCTCGCTGTAGTCTGTGCTGCAACGCAGGAGGTCACTGTTGCATATTTAACGAGCGTTAACAGGAAAAAGTGTTTATTTCGCTTGGCACAAGAGATTTTACATAATAATTATATTCTCAAAAAAGAAATAAATAAATCCAGAGATATGAACACAATTTACCTGTACACCCTGTTTCTTTTTATTTATCTATTGTTTTCTGTTTTCTTTTTTCTCAATTTATGTAAGGGGTCAGGGGCCAAACTGCACAGACAATATTCAAAGCATCCCATATGGGAGTTTGCAAACTGAGCTTCTCAAGGGAGTTCTAGGGGGACTGTGAAAAAAAAAAAGAAGAAGGTGAATTTTCCTGTGTATTTATAAAATAAATAACGGTGAATTCAGGTTGATTGGGACACTTTTTTTGGGGAAAAGTGGAGATAAGTTTAAAAAAAAGAAGATAAGTAAATAAGTAAATCAATAAATCTAATTAAAAAACAAAACAGAAAATTATTAAAATAATAAATAAATCATGAAAATTACAAATAAAAAATAATTAATAGCCAAAATCTAACAATACAGTATACTGAGTAGAAAAAAACATGATAAATGTAATGTAATGTAGGTTAATGTAATGTAATAGAAGTTAAATATAATATTTCACACATATTTATAATATTAATTTTTCACTGTATAAATTATACATGAAAATATATAGCTTTCTTTTACATTTTGTGTGGTACCCTCGCACAAGGATGATCAAATTCGGGGGTCCGTTGCATCTAAAAAATGTAAAACACCTAGGCTAAGCTATTTTCAGTCATTTTGCTGTAATTATGACAAATCTGCTTGTTGTCAAACTTTTCTATTAACAGAAACTGGTGGATTATTGATATATTAAATTAAAAGAAACTGTATGTTCTTCAATAAAATTATAAGTTATTGATGGGGTGGGAGGAGAGAAGAAATGAGACAGCTTACATCTTGATGTTGTTTTTTTAGCATTTTAATTTAGATTAGAGTTCAATTATTTGAATATATTAATTTAATATCTTAATCATCCTGCGGACCCCTATAAGAACCAGTGCTCTATAAAACAGTCTGCACTGATAAAACAACTACAATAATTACATTTTCCAAGTTATATTTCATCAGAATGCACGGTTACTTTTGAATGGCCGTCAGAGGAGTAAGACGCGTTTACTATGGGGTCAGTGGGGTCAACCAGCAGTTTCTTGACCCATTGGTGCAGTCCATCAAAAGTAATGTGTAATGATGACAAACTAATCATACCTGCGAGAACATTTGGTTACACTTTATTTTGATTATCCACTTTAGACATTCTACAGACTATAAGCAACTTTGCAACTACATGTCACCTAACTCTCATTAGAGTATTAGTAGACTGTTAGGTTTGGGTTAGTAGAATAAGTTGACATGTAGTTGCAAAGTTACTTATAGTCAGTAGAATTTCTGTTGAGGGAACATCAAAATAAAGCGTCATCAGATATTAAGCAGTCTACTAATCCTCTAATGACTGCTAGTTGACATGTAGTTGCAAAGTTACTTATAGTTATAGTAAATGTCAAAAGTGGAGCGTCGAAATAAAGTGTTACCGTACATTTTCTTATAAAACTTTTCCATAAAAAACTCTCTTTTCAAAATTTGTATTTCATGCCAAACAAAATTAGCTTCCAGTCAGACTATTTATAATGTGATCAACAGTTTGCACACAGGCAGTTTAGTCAGGCTCTTCTAGAGGAGGGCTCTGACCTTGTGACCTGTGCAGATCAGATGTGATTGTGTGTCTTTGCTAGTCTGTTTACATGAATGGAAAAGAGTTTGCAAGCGCGAGCGCGGCGGAGCTGGTGAGCGCTAACGCTAACGTACAGGCCTGTACGTGTTGGTTGGACCTGTCCTGTGGTTGCTAATCTCTCCGAGTCACTCAGTACCATTTCCCCCTCACTATGGTGCCGACTCCACCAGATAACACGGCTTCACCCTGAATGGAGGAAGCCGATGACAGAAAAAAGCGAATGATGTGCCTCGTGTACCAGGCTCTAAAAGCTTGCAGCCTTCTTCTGTGCATCTCCTTTTCCCTTCTGCACTTTTTTTTAATAGAGTCCGGAAAACCAGAAGCCGCCTGCGTTGCACAATGAGGCTCCACTAGAAGCCAAGGGAGCAGAGCTATGTGGTCAACCGTGAGAGATGGAAACAGATGGAGGAGAGGGAGGGGCCCTATCTGAGATATCATCACCAACCAGAGTAAAACTGAGACACAAATCCATATTTCACACCGCTGAGCCGTTTTTCCAAACCGGCATGGAAGAATTCACTCAGTGATGCCAATTTATTAACTCAAAGAGGCTGGGGAAATATTGTGCATGTGTTTGGGTGAATATCGTGGGCCTTTCTTGACACTCAATCTGATGACAGGTTGGTCAGCGTTATGATTTTTGACTGGAAAGCAACCACATAGCAACATCTTAATAACGCTCAGAACACATTAGCAACTGCATAGCAAATGGCAACCTCACACAACATCCGATCATTGTGCAGTGAGTTTTGCACGGGCAATCCTCACAAAAATACAAAGATCTGTCATGAAACTCTATCATCCGCAGGCTGATAGGCCCTTAATTCAATCTGCTTGCATATGGCAGAAATGTAGTTTTAATGAATATCAAGAATGATACTGTACGGTTTGGGAAGCGACATGATTAGTTTATTATGCGCAAGGTGGAAATTTATATTTAGCTTGTGACCCTGGACCACAAAACCAGTCACATGGGTACATTTTTTTAAAATTGAGATGTATACATCATCTGAAAGCTGAATAAATAAGCTGTCCATTGATGTATGGTTTGTTAGGATAGGACAATCTCAGAAAATCTGGAATCTGAGGGTGCAAAAAAATCGAAACATTGAGAAAATCACCTTTAAAATTGTCCATTTATGTTCTCGATTGTGCTGCATTCACTTAAAAAAATAACTGTTTTATATATTTAGGGTAGGAAATTTACTAAATATCTTCATGGAACATGGTCTTTACTTAATATCCTAATGATTTTTGGCATAAAGGAAAAAGCGATAATTTTGACCCATACAATGTATTGTTGGCTATTGCCACAAATATACCTGTGCTACTTGTGATTGGTTTTGTGATCACATATAGACATCAACTTACATAGAGAGAGAGAGAGAGAAGTACAAAACAAAACATTTTATCATTCACACACACACAAATATTTCAACAGAGAGAAATAATAAAGTTGAACATCTATCAATTTGCCTTTGACTTGCAAAACTAAGCTATGCTATAATTTGCCAACTCTCACTCATTCAGCGTGAGACTCACTCTCGCAATTGACACTTTTCACACGCTCTCACGTTTCACAACATCCATTTTCTCACGCAGAGGAAAAATCGCGAAGAAGAGGACACTGACACCGACAGACAAGACAAGACAAGACAGATCGCTGGCGCCTCAGTTCAATCGGCCCGTGAACCGATCATCTCAGATTAGCTACCCTTACTCTTTACTAGTTAATAGTAAATAAACACGAATGAACAATAGGTATGTTGAAAGATACAGTAGCCTACAACTTACCGAAATGTATATGCCTCATCATAATATCGATCAATCAGTGTTTTTCACCCGTGGAAATGGTCAATAAAGCAGCTGGAGAACATATGTGACATAACGTTACATGGACAGACCATCCAGTTGGCTAGAAAAATTTGGGTTACACTTTATTTTAAGGTGTCAGTATTACAGTGTAATTACACATTTAAGTAGCCTACTGAGTAATAATAATTAACTACATGTACTTACTAGGCTATAGGGTTAGGACTAGGATGAACGTTTGGTTTAGGGTTAATTGCATGTAATTATAAATAATTTATAGTTATTACTACAGTAATTACATGTAACATAACAACGACACTGTAAAATAGTGTTACCAAAATTTGCTATAGAGAGTATTTTGCTCAATTTTGCACCAATGCTATATTTTCTAAATGTCATAATCATTTGTTAACAAACAAGTATTCATTGCTTCAATGAGCTCATTGTTTCTGCATTAAATTATTACATTGTTTAAATTAATACATTTTTAGCTAACTGTGACTTTGTATGTACATTTCTGAAAAACTTAACTTGGACAGTTACCTCTGATAACAGATCACTCTAAATTGTAATGTGGACTCATGCACTTTCTGTAAAGCTGCTTTGAAATGATGTGTATTGTGAACAATTCTGTCTTACCAAATGTTTTGAATTGGCACTAAACAGCTCATATGAGTAATGGACTGTGACATTACTAAACTGTACCCTTTACTAGCTGCATCACCGCACTATGGAAAGTGCTGGATTTGCATGTGCTGTCATCACACATTGTAACGGTCTAACTCCCACTACGAGCTAATTCATCCAAGCAGCAGAGCTCACAATGGTGCCATAGAAAAACCACGTCAGATTGAAACGTCTGTTGAGATGCAGTGATGTTAAGGAGCCTCGCCGTGTCGATACAGAGACTCTGTTCGGCCGTCAATAACAGCAAATGCAAAGAGAAAAGGGGCTTCATGTAAACTTTTATTTGTAAACATATATTTCCTGTAAAACACTTTAAAACACATGCAACAGTTACAAATGCTGAAAAAAAGAAAGTTGTTAAAGAAAAGTGGGTACAAACACTGAAAAAAATAAATGTAGTCTATATATAAACTACTGTACATATGTTTGGGGCGAGTAAGATTATTCAATGTTTTAGAGAGAAGTCTCTTATGCTCACCAAGGCTGCATGTATTTGATCAAAAAAATATTATTACAGTTTAAATTAACTCTTTTCTATTTGAATATATTGTAAAATGTGATTTATTCCTGTGATGCAAAGCTGACTTTTCAGCATCTTACTCCATGTTCGTAGAAACCATGATATATTTTTCAGGATTCTTTGATATATAGAAAGTCCAAAAGAACAGCATTTATTTGAAATAGAAATCTTTTGTAGCATTATAAATGTCTTTACTGTCACTTGATCAATGTAATGATCCACTAATTCTTCACAAAGTGTCATGATGCTTTTCTAACTTGATAAGTGTGTCAATTTGTGACTTTAATGTCCAAATATATATTTTAGGGCAACTATATATTCCCCTCATGCTTTTTTCATGCATCCACATCTGTAAAGTTTCCAAGTGTGTTTATGATGAGTATCTGAACAGATGGCTGGGCAGTGTTGAGTGTTTTGTACATAGTCTTTTGTCCAGTTCCTCTCACATCATGCTGGGTAGGATGGCAGCCGACGGGTGGTATGGGTAGGGCAGGGTGGCGTGGCTGGGGAAGGCAGCTGTGGGCGGCAGTGAATGGGAAGAATGACTATAGACCCCCAGAGCTCCTGGACTCTGAGGATACATGTCGAAATACTGATCAGAGGCAGGATTCTTCGAAAAATCCCAATAGAGATTCTCCTCTGCAGTGCTAAACTTCTTCCCTTTTCTGCTCTTGCTGGACACTTTACGGTTGCGTGTCTGAATGCCTTCCTTCTTCATAGTCAGCGGTCTGTTCACCTGATGAGGATGATTGAAAATATTAAGCACAAAATTGCAGTTAAAGGTGCAGTATGTAATATTGACAGCTAGTGGTTGAAATGGGTACTGCAGTCCAAATTCAAACTATTGGAGAGAGTTGTTTCCCCGTCCTCCTCAGACTCGACGCTCACGCGGGTTTCCAGATTGAGGACACACAACAGGAGCGAGCGCAGTTGACAATGGAAGGTGAAGAGACTTAAACACTGTAAGATGATGAGTTGATTTATCCGCGTTTTAGTATACTCCCGTTCATGCCGAGGCTTTTTAAGGTCAGGTAGAATCTGCAATATCTGACATAGTTTGTTTGCTGGTTTCAATGGCTGCAATATGTTGTGTTTTCCTCCAACTGGAAACCCGGAGAGTTGAAACACTATTGGGTGAATTGGCAGTGGGCGGATTCACACGGATCAAAACAAAAACAGACTTTTCGACACGGAACGCACATTTCAAAGTAAAATAACTGGCTTTAGCATTGATTTTTAGGGAAACAATGCATGTTTTGTAAATGTCTTCAAACAAATTATGGTATTTGTATGCTTTAGTACAGTCAAAAACTTACATACATGCTATGTGTGATTGCTGTGCCATTAGCTGTACCAATTGGAATTGCAAAAATAATGACAAATGGGTTGAAATTGGTGGAAAAAAGTTAGTTGAAATGTTGATGCATGATGTTTTGAAAGTGCCACAGAATTCCAGGAAGTAACAGTTCATTGGGGTTTTTGTGCACTGTTTTAGCACTGGATCCACAAAAAGAAGTTATGCAAATCAGGTAACGGCACAAATGCTGCCAAAAATGTTCTGCTAGGTTTTGAGTGACAACACAAATTCGTCCACTAAAATGATAGAAATCAGCTTTTACTAAATTATTAGTATTAGGCATTTTAATACACAAACAGTCAAGTAAAATGAGTGAAACTGCTCACATTGTGAAGCTTGAAATAGAGTCCGCAAGCGTTACACACGGGCTCTCCGCTGGCGTTGCGTCTCCACAGTGTGGTGGTGCTGGTCTGGCAGTTTGCACATTGAGTTCCTATTCGCTTACTGATGACCTACAGAAAGAGAGACGAAGGCTAGAGTCACTCTGCGTCTTATAAACAGTGACAGAAAAGTGACGAAAAGATTTCTATTTTAAATAAACATCAAACATCTTTCTATGTATCACATAAAACAAATGTATCACAGTTTCCACAAAAATATTAAGCAGCACAACTGTTTTCAACATTGATAATATTAGGAGCAAATCAGCATATTAGAATGATTTCTGAAGGATCATGTGACACTGAAGACTGGAGTAATGATGCTGAAAATTCAGATTTGCATCACAGGAATAAATTACATTTTAAAATAGATTAGGATAGAAAAAGAGTTCTGTTTTCACAATATTAAAGTTTTTACTGTATTTATGATCAAATAAATGTAGCCTTCTTTGTAACTTCTCTTGATTATCAGTGAACTGAGTATCAGTGAGGCGTACCAGTCTCTTTTTGGGGCGGATGAGAGGCCTGTTCTGTCGGTTCATCTTTTGGTACAGTCCGCAGGCATTGCAGAGGTAGTGGCCCGTTCCATCACGCCGCCACAGAGGGGTGGCAGTGGCCCCGCAGTTCACACACTCACGCGTATCTGTTACCACAAAAGTTTGGAGACGATGTTTAATTTACATAATGAAACGTACACTCTAAAGGTTCCAGTTAGAATGCTAACAGACTAATGTCACTCAAGAACCTGTTTAATTTCCACAAACAACTGTTTTTTTTTTTAGTTCTTTAGTAAGCCATCTATGTACTGGTGCTTTATAGTTTTTAGTCATGTGACTGGCACAAAAAAAACAAAAAACAAACAGATGGCCAAACCATCTATAGAAATACAGCACAGGCCTGTCATTTCTGTTTTAAGCCACAAATATTCAGATCACCTCGTAAAAGAAGAAGAAAGTTAAACAAAACAATGGGACGTTCAAAAAATCTAATTCAAATATACACCTTATTGATGATACATACAAATATAAACTCAAAGAGCTCACACTAAATTGTCTTTATAATGGATTTCTATGGGAAAATGCTTAAAACGTGTTGCATTCATTTTCTGGATTAGTTTCGTTAAATAAGGAGTATATTGAATTTGGTCCTGTAATTTCATCAACCATTTTTTAATAATGATTTTCTATGGGAAAAGTGATGTACACTGAATTTGGTGTTTTAATATCACTCTCTTAGTACATTAGTACCTGGTAAAAATATAATTCATTCATATAAGATTGTGACATCATGTCAAACTATGAACAGATTTCAGAAACCGAGGTGCTGATCTGAAGAACCTATAAGAACCTTATTTTTTAACACATTTTTACTAAAATACCAGAATTTGTATTATTATTATTTACTTTTTAAAATGTCTTTATTATATTTGTTGGGATGGGAAAGTTCTAATCGTTCGGTATTTTGTGTTGTTCGTTTGGATGCTATTTTAGAGGTTCCTAATTTTGTTGTGTAAGTTTCGTACAATAAGTTTACATTAATCCAAAGTCAAAAAAACACTTTAATTTTCTCATAATATACGTTTGCAGCATCACCTCTTTTCTCAAAGTGTCTAAAAACCGGTTTGATCAAGGATTCAGTCTTTCTAAACTCCTCCTTTCCGAGAGCCTACTCCGCTCTGATTGGTCAGATGGCTTAGTCTTGTTGTGATTGGTCGACAGCTTAAGTGCCTCAAAGTAAACGCTCATTACCATATCTGAATTCCTCAGCACTAGTTACAGTGATGCGAACAGCAACGTATCAATTCTCAGTCCTCAATCATTGGAAGTGCAGAAAACTGCGTCTTCTCGACATGTCAAAAACACGAACCAAACCATCCCTGGCCTCAGCTACAACTACAGAGTGTGAGGGTCAAAATAGACGTCGTTCATGGGCAGCCAAAGAAGACCACAGACATTATGCAAATTTGAAACAAACCTATGTATGTTTGAACAGGAAGCAAGACTGCAATAAGTTCAGAATCGATTCTTTCTTTTGGGAGACAATAATTCAATGTATCGTGAACTTTGAACTTTTACATTCAGCTATATTACACACAATCACATCACGAAAGGTTTGACTCTAGGTCAACACCAGCGCCAGCCCACATTACCTGCCTGTTATGATACTTCCTCACCTAAAGGGGAGAATCTCATCTTGCTGCATAATTTCGGTGAGAAGGACGAGGGAGCGTAGAGAGCTGAACTGTTGTAATCTTGCGTGAAGCTCCCGTAGGGACTGATGTGGGCCAGTGACTGCGAGTGTGCTTTTGAGGAGTGTGTGTGAGCATACACACCGCTCACTGAAGGGTTTAGAGGAAACATCCCGCCAAATGCCTCACCTCCTCCAGGAGGACTCAATCTCTCTCCTTTCACACTCTCCTTCTGGTCCAGGACAGGGGAGGGAAGGGCCGAACGAGGCGGTCTGGCGGAGGTGAGGGACGTGGAGACATGGAAGGACGGGGAGGACGTCTTGGAAAATGCACTGCCGTGCCAGGACGACGGGGATGATGGGAAGATGTTGGTTAGAGAGGATCCGTTTGAACCTTCAAGCCAGGACAGGTTGCCGAGGAATGGAGAGGAGTAAACGGGATATACTGAGGAAGAGAGGGAGGAATACTCAAAGAAAGCAACTGAAATCAGGAAAATGACAAGTTTCTAGAGTTAAAAAGAGTGTTTTGATAGCACCACAGAGACATAGAATTGATACTTTTAAGGAAGACCATTAAATGACTTCTCTGCATATTAAACTGCATAAATGTAAACTGGTATGAGTAAGTATATGTTATTTAGTAAGAGTAAGAGAAAATATTTGGACATCAACTGTATCACTTACATTTCAAAAGTAACAGTTTAATGTAGATGTCGACTCTTTCCTTGTATTGAGTCGACTAGAAAATCGATTTTTTTAAATGAAACTTTTACTTAAAACAGTCAATGGCATTCATTTTAGTGTATCTGGTTAAAGCTAGGGTCATCATTTGTCCTTCTGAAAAGACAATGTATTTGAAATACAACCAGTGCTGAAGTTTTTATGAAATGAGTTTGAAAATATTAGCTTGGGTTTAACATCTGGTGCATCAAAGTTACTAAAGCACAATTAAATCAGCAATAGTTTTAGTTTCACTAACTTTATGGCTAGATCATTTGACTTACTGACAGTCCCATACTTTCACATTTAATTTCTCTGTACTAGAGGGTCCTTTACGGAAGCGTATTGCATTCACTTGAGGAAAAATAATCTACTCTGTTTTTATGAATTAACGAGTTAATTATCTCAGAATTACGAGATCATTTTTCATGAATAAAAATGTATTTGCTCTGTTTTTCTGAATTATTGAGTTAATTATCTCAGAATTATGAGATGATTTTTCATAAAAAAATATTTTGTTCTGTTTTTCTGAATTAACGAGTTAATTATCTCAGAATTACGAGATCATTTTTAATGAATAAAAGTTTTTGCTGTTTTTCTGAATTATTGAGTTAATTATCTCAGAATTATGAGATAATTTTTCATAAAAAAATATTTTTTTCTGTTTTTCTGAATTAACGAGTTAATTATCTCAGAATTACGAGATCATTTTTAATGAATAAAAGTTTTTGCTGTTTTTCTGAATTATTGAGTTAATTATCTCAGAATTATGAGATCATTTTTCATAAAAAAATATTTTGTTCTGTTTTTCTGAATTAACGAGTTAATTATCTCAGAATTACGAGATAATTTTTAATGAATAAAAGTTTTTGCTGTTTTTCTGAATTATTGAGTTAATTATCTCAGAATTCTGAGATAACTTTTCATAAAAAAATATTTTGTTCTGTTTTTCTGAATTAACGAGTTAATTATCTCAGAATTATGAGATAAAGTCATTAATTCAGAAAAAGAGCAAAAACTTTTTATTCATGAAAAATTATCTCGTAATTCTGAGATAATTAACTCGTTAATTCAGAAAAACAGAGTAGATTATTTTTCCTCAAGTGAATGCAATACGCTTCCGTAGTCCTTTTTATACTATTTATACTTTGGTTCTTTAAGTTATCATGTAAATATCATGGTATATGAATATGGTATCTTTTCAGTGCTACAGTACAGTATACGCTACGGTTCCAAAGTTTAGGGTCAGTAAGCTTTTTTTTTTTTTTTTAAAGAAATTAATACTTTTATTTAGCAAAATTGATGAAATGTGACAGTAAAGACATTTATAATGTTACAAAAGTTACACTTTCTATTTATCAAAAAATACTGAAAACAAATGCATCACTGTTTCCACAAAAATATTAAGTAGAACAACAGTTTTTTCAACAATGATTATAATAAGAGACGTTTCTTGTGCAGCAAATCGCCATATTAGAATGATTTCTGAAGGATCATGTGACTTAAGACTAGAGTAATGACGCTGAAAAGTCAGGAATAAAATGCATTTAAAAATATATTCAAATAGAAAACGGTAGGTAGTGTACTGTACATCAAAGTACCATGTGAATCTATATCTGTACCATGATACTCCCACAATAACTTTTTTGATGGTGCGCTGTCACTGACCTGGGCTGTGTTGAAAAGCTCCAGATGGGCGGCCGTGGATGGGGCTGGTGAACACACAGGGCAAGCCGCCGTGATCCGCATCAGCCCAGGGGAACATCGAGCCCTCCTCAGCGTGGACCAGATAGCTGGAGTCAGGAGGGTAAGTGGGCATCACCTCTGATGCCAACATGGAGGACGATACCCAGCGAGTCTGCTCAACGGAGCTCTCCATGTCTATCAGCAACACCTTTTGTACTGCATGAAAAGTAGATGATTAATTATGGAAAATGAACGAACATGGACAATCTTGTGTATACAATAATATTTTCAATATATTTTTATTTTTGAATTGGCATGTTAAAGTGTGGTGCAATGCAGGAAGTCATCCAAATTATGCCTTAATTTTGCCAATAAGAACAATTTTAATAGCATTATGTGTATTGTTTAATAGTTTTAATAATTGCAATAGATTGCATCAGTTTAAAGGCAATAAGAATTTGGGAATCAAACTGCAATCACAATAACATTTATTCTATGAACACAAATTTTTTTTTTAAATATATATTTCAAGTCAGATTCTCACAAAAACCATGCTTTCAAAACCCTTCTACAGTATCTTTAATAAGTGATACTGGTGTGAAGTGCACAACAACTCAACAGCAGTGTCAGTCACAACTTTCCATTTAACAGAAAATACATCTAGCATCAAATTACTCTAAAAACAAGATAAGCATCACTTGCATTGTTTGATTAGCTAATCTGGCTGTAGATATGGTAATGTAGATCATAATAAGGCATACCTGAGCTTATCTGTTCAGTCTGCAGAACAGGTGTCTGTGATGAAGGTGAGCACTGCTGATGGGCAGAACTTTATGTGTGAAGATTTCTGAGCTCTGGCATTGTGGGTGATTGAGGTTACACATGTGGATGCAGTGGGTGGAGCCAAAGAGAGGTCCACTTCAGCAAATGTGGTGCCTCATAAGTGCAAATGCACAAAAAAAGCCTGGAAATATCCCACATAATTTGAAAATCTACTAAAAGTCTGCATTGCAAATTACAATAACAAATATGCAAAGCCAACAAAGAGCAAAAAGGCCAAGACCAACTACTCAGATCAATCAAAAATGCATGTATGTTTAGGGCTTTAGGATAAGACTTTCTCCTCTTCCATGGAACAGTGGTTTTTTTTTTTTTTCATACAATGGAAATATATAACTAGTATGTTAAATATAAACTATTATGTATATAAACTATTTGTTTCTGTTAATTGAAATAAAGCTGAAATAAAAGTTGAAAAAGTTAAACTTATTTCAGTTTATTATTATTATTATATGCACATTTTTGTTTAGTTTAAGTTGAAGCACTGCTAAATTATTAACTGGAAATAAATAAAAACAAACCTAAATAGCAATATTAAATAATAATAATAATAATAATAATAATAAAATAACATGAAAAAACATAAAATAATTAAAAATGTATCTAAAAATAACATAACCTAATTCAAAATATGAATAAAATTAAATATAAATAATAAATAAAATACATATATATATATATATATATAGAAAGTACAAAAGTATAAAGAAATAACCCTCAAAATGGAAATTCTGTCATCTATTTCTCTATTACGTTGAACACAAAAGATATTCTGAAAAACGTTGCCATCCAAACAACATTGGAGAACATTTACTTTCATTGTATGAACAAAAAAACACTGTTCCACAGAGGAGTGAAACTCATAGTTTTGGAACAACATGATAGTGAATACATTTGAACTAAACTTAATATAAGCTCTATGAATTAACGCCAAGCAAGTGATGGAACAAAAGGGAAAGTGGAGCCAATAAAAGATGCAAAGCACAGCTTAATATGTAACACAAGAGGACAGTTGAGCTGATTGCACAAATGCAAATAGAGACAAATGCTGCAATCATTCTAAAGATGCAGAGCCTGGCCACATGCACACAGAGCAGGGCTGTGGAAGTCATTTGTTAATCAAAGCGAACCGTTTTCTTTCCTTTTGTTCGTTCGGTTTGAGGGAAAATTAAAGTGGTCAATCATGCTTGTGTGTTCAAGAGTCTGTCGTTTAACGAAAAAAATGTCAAGTATAACAGACTACAGATATCTAAAAAAAAAAGATGACAGATATGCCCCACTTCCATTTAGTTCTGGTTTAGTTTATTTTACATTTCACATTACAGTTACACTATTTGCATCCTCCTTTGAGGGAGATGTTGTGTGATGTTGTATTTGCACAAGTGATTTACAACTATGACTGTGTTAGTGGTTAAAAACCATTAAGAAAAATCTATAAAACAATGCTAAGACTGCTTATAGCACTTTTAATAGAAACTAGGTGTTTGCATGTTCACTGATAAGGCTAGTTTCCTCCACCGCTTTTCAACAATGATCATTTAAAAGGTAGAATGGTTCTTTATTAATATTAACGGTGTTAACGAGGGTTAAAACGCTTGGAGAAGGTATGATTTGTAATGTTTTCGAAAGAAAGTCTCTTCTGCTCAGCAAATGTATATTCTGCTCATTTATTTGATCAAAAATACAGTAAAAACAGTAACATTGTGGAATTTTATTACAATTTAAAGTGCTATTTATTCCTGTGATGTTTCAGCATCATTACTCCAGTCTTCAGTGTCACATGATCCTTCAGAAATCATTCTAATATGATGATTTGCTGCTCAAGACTTTCACTTTTGATTAATTTAATGCATCCTTGCTGAATTAAAGTATAATTTCTTTTCTTTTTAAATCTCACTGACCCCAAACTTTTGAACGATAGTGTGTGATTAAAAACTAGTTACCTGCTGATTTGTCCTTTTTGCCCTAAACCGCATGACCAGACCTGTTCTAGTACATCGGTTTCTATCTGATCACTGTATAAAGTTGCGCCTAACTGAATAAAAACCCAGATCAGTTCATTTACACTGGCTGGTGTTAAATGATAAGGTTAATGGTTGTTGAGCAAGAAGGAAGAACGTTTTTTTTTTGTTTCCATTTTCATTTTACAGTTCCACTGAAGTGGAGTGAGTGATACAGCTTGAGATGCAATCAATTCAAATAAGCTACTCCTGTAATGTGTATAGTAAAATGTGCCGTACACATTTAAACAGAAATATTTCAAGAAATTTAAACATGTACCATGAAATTTACACACACCAAGTATACTTAAGAAACGACCATATTATATAGCCTATTTCTGTATGTTATAATAAATACTTTGAACGTTTTATTTCTCTTTTCATCGTCCTTAAACATGAAATAAATGAGCCTGACTTAATGGGCCACTTCCTGGTTTGAAAGAGTACAAACCCCCTGGATTTCATAAACAGCTCCACGCATGCCTTTGGATCCGACTCGGGTCCACCAAGCTCTCGTGTAAGGGTCGATCCACTGTGAATTCGTGAGGCGGTTGCATGCGCTGTCTGGAGTGCTTTCCTCCACGCTGTGGGATGGGGAGCTCTGAATGATGAGCCGGGAGAGGGTCCGTGAAAAAATACGGATGGAGCAAAGCCTGAGGAAACAGACAGGGCGTTATTAGTGTTATTAGAGTTAGACTGAATCAATCTGTACAAAGCTTCAGATGCGCACCTGACTAGCACTGATCCTCTGCTTGGACGGATAGACGAGGAACTTCTTCAGGAGGTCCACAGCTTGTGGTGACGTGTCAGGTACGATTTCCTCCAAAGGAATCGGTGGGTTTTCTTTAAATGTGATCTTATTGTAGTCTGGTAGGTCTGTTATTTCCTAGATTTGGTACATCAACACAAAAACTTTAGGAGAACGGTTGTGCATCAGGTCATTCTAAACAGGCGTAGTGGATGTGAAAGCGAGAGCTCACGGGCCAGACTTTCTGGTTGGGAGTTCCCAGCACTCGGAGCACACAGCACAACTGCTCAATGTCATTCTCTCCGGGGAAAAGCGGAGAGTTATTCAACAGCTCCCCGAAAATGCAGCCGACTGCCCTGAAACAAGCCAGAGGAAAGACACTCACACCAGCTGGATGTAGGATGAGCACTACTGCCATCTAGTGAAACTTGAGGCAAGACAGAGAATTCTCAACAACAACAAAAATAGGAAATATTTGTTTTTATAAGAATATGCATTATGAAATCTGACATTAGACACAAATGTAAACTATACATTTCACATTTACAGACTGAAGAATTGCATAAGACATTGGATATTCAAACAAACTGCTTTTTTTTTGTTTTTTTTTTATGTAGTACAGTGATTTTTAATAACATTTTATTACCTGGATGTTTTAGAAAGTCATGAATTTACATAGACAAAATACACTCGATATGTTTACAGTAATTATACCCGATTATAAAATAGATAGAACTGATAAATACTAATACTTGCTAATAAAAGTAAAATAAAATATAAAAAAAGGCAATTTTTTAGATTTACTCAATTTTAGTTTTAGTTTTAATTAAATAGCAAGGAAGGTAAATAACACAAAGTATAGTGTTATAAATGTAAAAGTATAGTGTTATAAACCCTCGCAGCAGCACAAATTTTTATAACTTAATTTAATAAGGTAATATAACCCAATATAGAGCGTTATAAAAGTATGGTCCGGTCGATGTTTATTAATTATAATAAACTCAGCAATATTCCTAAAGTAAATTTTAGATTCATGTCGATTTTGCGAATAAACTGAGAATATCATTCTAAAAATTCTTACCAGAGATCAACTCCTTCATCATATTTTCTGGCACCATACAAAAGTTCTGGTGCTCTGTACCATCTGAAACACAGCACAGCAAATATTTTTAGCCATATGATTTAGGCTTTGGGTTAAAGCTAGAACAAATATAGATTTGACTTTAAAGGAATGGTTCATCTTAAAATGAAAATTCAGTCATCATTTACCCTGGTTTTGTTCTAATGCCGTATGCATTTCTCTCTTTTTGGGACCACAAAGGGAGAAATTTAAAAAAAATAATCTCACGCTCGTCCATATAATGGAAGTGAATGTATCAAGCTTTTAAAAAAAGATGCAGAAGTATCATAGAATTATCCCATGTGACGTGTGCCGTATATCCCAAGGGTTCTGGCGGTATAAGATAGGGTTTAGTAAAAAACAAACAGAAATTCAATGTATTTTAACACAAATCCTGTCCTTGGCCATTGGTCTTCTGTGCAGGGTGTACGTTCCTGACACATTATTAGCACGGCAGTTCACTCCGACTCACCCAGAAAAAGCACACAAGCTGTGAGAAATCAAGATTCATACAAACGCTACATGTAAAATCTCCAGACCAGGATGTTGGTTGTCAGATGACGGTCAGAATGACAGTAGACAAATGTGAACGCGATAACATCTTGTGGCGACAAACACAATGGATATATTCACATCTGAGAAGAAAGTACATAGATTGTATGCATTTCACGTAGCGTTTTGTATTAACCTTGATTTCTCACAACTTGTGTGCTTTGAGTCGGAGTGAACAGCGGCGCTAATAAAGCGTCATCATGAATAAAGCGTTCCATGCACTGAAGACCAGCGGTCTAGGTCAGGATTTTTGTTAAATAATACATTATATTTCAGTTTGTTTAACACCAAACCCTATCGTATTCCTCCAGAACACTCGGGATATGAGACGTGTGTGTCACATGGGATCATTCTGTGATACTTGTGTGTGAGCAAGACTTTTAAATCTCCTTTTGTGGTCCGAAAAAGAAAGGGCATACGGTATTAGAACAACACCAGAGTGAGTAAATCCCGAACAAACCCTTTAAGTGAACTATCACCTGGTGGCCACTTGGTGACTGTACAGACGATCTCCTTCATTTGAAAAGAGCCTCGCCAGACCAAAGTCAGCGATCTTCAGGTGACCCGTTGAGCTGATTAGAAGATTTGCAGGCTTCAGATCCTACACACACAAAAAACATTCAGAGCACGGATAAAAAAGGAACATGTAAAGTAAAGCACAGATTTATCTGGGGACAAATGTAATGGTGTAAGGAACACAGTTTCACCCTGTGCATGATAGAGTTCTCGTGGCAGAAAGCCACTCCTTTCAGCAGCATCATCATGTAACCTTTGACCTGGGATGCGGTGAGAGGACGCTGGGAATTCCGAATGACTTCTGACAGGTCAGATAACATGTACTCAAACACCAGGACAAAGCCTGTGCCGTGAGGGAAGACATCCTTCAGCTTCACCACCTATAGAGATGGTTAAAATCAGAAATAAAAGTATGTCTAGATCAAATTATGAAAATATAAATTAATGTGTATTTCCAAATCATCATAGAATTTCCACCACAAAAAAAGTATTTTGACAAGATTAAATTTAAGATGAAAGTCACAATAATGACATAAAAGACAAAAAAGTTCTAAATATGGATATTTTTCTTATAAAAATGCATCACTCTGCTTCAGAAAGCCTTCATCATAACCCCCTGGAGCCATATGGATTACTTTTATGATGGATGGATGCGCTTTTTTGGAGCTTAAAAAACTCATTGTAAAATCTCATTATAAAGCTTGGAAGAGACATGATATTTTTTTTATATAATTCCGATTGTGTTTGGCTGAAAGAATAAAGTCATATACACCTAGGATGGATTGAGGGTGAGTAAATTATGGGATAATTTTCATTTTTGGGTGAACCCTTTAATCTGGTAAATATGACTTTGTATGTCATGACTTAAAATGTCCTCATTTCAAACTTTTGTCATAATTATGACTTTCATCTAAAAAAATGACTCTCTCATCAATTAGTATGTCTTAATTTCGACTTTTCATTGTCAATTTTGACTTTCAACTCATAAATATGACTTAGTGTGTCTGTGTGTCATCATTTCATGTCATAAATATGTTTACGAAAGCATTTTGCGAGTTGCAAAAGAGATCCTCTTCACTACACAAGTCTCCAGTGATCAGTGTGTCTGTGTCTCACTCACATATTGGTTGTCCTCAATCTCTTGCAGGGCTTTGATTTCTCTCAGGGCCTGGTTTGGAATACCATCTTCAAGTTTTCGCAAAGCGACTTTTTTCAAAGCCACGGTCTCTCCTGTCTGAACACATCAACAGATAAAGCGGTGCAAACAGAGGCATGTAAGTTAGTGAGACACAGAGTTATTATCCTTCACACAGGATGAATGCAGGTGTAGACGGTCTTACCTCGATGTGTTTGGCTTTGAAAACAATCCCGTGAGCGCCTTCCCCAATCCGACCCAGAATACTGTACTGATCCATTCCACTGCTGGACAACTAGCCGGCTAGCAAAGCAGAGATGTACCTTTGTTTGCCATTCACACACTGGCAAATATTCAGCAACGTAACAGAGCAAAATAATAACCGAATGGAAACAATAGCGAGATCACTGATCTATATAATGTCATTCTATATCGATCAGTTTAGAAGAGATCATCTGTGCTAGAATCCGATGACGCTCCGCTGCAGCTGATGGCAGTTGCCATGGACATCGTTTCTGTACGGCAAGCTAGCGAAGACAAAAATCTTATTAGAACGACCACGTATTGTGACTTATTCTTACAAACCACGCAAATAAAAGCGGACTAAAAAAATATCTTCCAGCTAAAAACGAATAATAATAATATAAAATAAAAAATTTAATTGAATTTAAATTTCGAGCGGTCTGATCCTGGTGGCACGTGTCACATTTTTTAGCGCAAGTATGGATGGACAAATCAGAAATGATTGCGCTACTGTACAAATATATTTAGGCTAATTTTATAGATTTCTTGAGTTGATTTACATTCGTATGCCAGGTGCCAGTATTTTGAAAGTAACACAAAAGATTATGATTTTGTGTCGTACAAATGGCTCCAGAGTAATGAGTAGTAAATATATATACATTTTCCGTTAAAACGTGACAAAAAGCTGATTGAAAGTTTAAACTAGTGCTGTCAAATCGATTTATTTGCTATTAATACACCTAACATACGTTTTTTTTAAAACATATTTGTATATTTTGTGTGTGTGCGTGTCTGTATTATGTATATAATATTGTTTATATTATGTAAACAAAACCTTTTTTTGTGATTTTTTCTGATCTGTGATTTGTTAGCAGTCTAAACCCAATTTTGTCCAACCTTTTTCTAAATACATGCTGTACACTCATGACTCAAAGTCTTAAGCAAAATGCGTGTCAATAGACATATTTGAGGTCAAATACAGTACATTTTCAATACCAAAAAAAAACCCCAAACAACACTTACTCTTCTGAATGAGTAAAATTGATGTTAAAATCCCAAAGCCACTTCTCTTCTTTTTCCTGATTCATATAATCTTTAATCTCTTGGTGGTCATCTATATTTCTTGTACATAACATTTATTAAAACAAGACAATAAGACAAAATTAGCAACACAAATGACAAAAACGCTAAATTAACAGCAGGCAAAACAAGACGAATGAACACAGAGACAGAATTCCATTACTTTTATATGTCAAGACACAAAAGCAATCAATAGATGACAACATGTAAAAACATTTTGTTACAGATAATTATATAAAAAAAGGCAAAGAGATTTTCGTTTTACGTCTTGCTACGTGAAAGAACTAATTTACAACGGAGTTCAAACTCTGGCTAAGCCAACAATCCATCTTTTCCCAAACTAGAAACAGGAACAAACTGTTTCTACCTTCCATTAAAAAAAACAAAACAAAACAATACTCATCAAAACCTCTCCTTAATTTCCACCTATTTAGCATTTACACAGGCCTGCGTCCCTAAACATCATCTCCAAAAGCCCAAACAGTCCGCAAAGAATGAAAATGGTTCAAACTTTTGCTGCACAGCTTGAGAATCCCAATTCGTATCCATCGACTCACAAAACCAAGCATATAAAAGAAATGTGAGATTCAGAAAAGCAAATTTACAGGAAATGTAGACTATTGACAAGAGGGGGGAAAGGTTTTTTCTGCAGCAGGATCCTATAAATGCCAAAAAATAAAATGCTGAGAGGAAAAAAGGGTGGAAGAAGCATCAAAGTTGTCAAAAGTGGGTCATTGTCCAGAACAAATACATATATTTTACACTACAATTCCCAAAATAAAGATTCATGACATGAACACGAGATGTGAAACACTGTGGCCCTAAGACAAGCCGCCAAGTGTCAAATCCATAAGCATGGAGACTGCAGGAATGAGCGGTGAACATGTTGAGAAGAGGTGAGGTTTAAAACTGCCCTGAAGCACACAATGAGGAAAAACCTTTCTTAAAAAAAAAAAAAAATTACAAAAATAAACCACACACAAAGACCTCCTGTATCAATCATTTACTATTTTTGGGGATTTTTTTCTCTCTCTCTTTATACAAGATCTGGTTGCCGCAATGCAAAAAGTAGTATGCTTTTCATCTACATAGATTGAAGTCCTTTTAGTCTTCAGCGTTGCAGTCCTCAATTGTCCCTCACAGCAAATGTACGAACACACAGTGATGGAAAAACAGGCTACTGAACTCGAAGTGAATGAATAATTACAGATTCTCCGAATGAACTGAGTCTTTTCCCTCACAAGCATCACCAAGTGCTGATAGTTTTCATTTTATTGTGATGTTTCCCCTGCGCCGTTTTTGTCGTCCGCACTCCCTCTTCCGTACATCAGTCTCCTTTCAGCACGTTTGAATCATACAGACTTGGCCAAATAATGAAATCATCGACAAACTGACAAGAGCAAAGTTATTTTTCTGTTTATCTATTGCTTGTATTGAAATAAGCTTAAAAAATAAATGAATACCAAGGGAGGCAAACAAAGATTGAACATCTGATTATACAGTTATAATGAGACTGAACGCTGCCATTGGAATCTCTTTACACAAAATTGTCAGGAGAGCAAATGTATGTGCTTTTGAGGAGGAACATTTATGTGTTTTTTTAAAAATACAGTTGGAAATAAGGCGTCCATGGCACCAACATGTCCAGTGATGGGAGCAGATTTCTCAAAAATGGAAACAAACTGTTTTCCTTTTTTTGGCTGCAGTTTCCTTCCATTTCGTTGCAGAGGATGGAATGGTGTGAGAAGTGGAAGCAGGAAGGTCATTCAGCAGGAAGTGGATTTCAGTCATGGTTCTGCACATGATGAGGGCGGAGTCAGGGGTCACGGTGAGCTCTCACTGGTCAGATCTGGCCTTCTTTGGACCAGCGCCTTTCCTGCAAAGGGCAAAGAAATTATCCGTTTCAATAAAACGCATCAGGTTTGGGATATGACAGGCTAGCGTTGTTCATTTTGAAATGGAAACAAACTCACATATCAGGTGACGAGACCGGCCTCTTTGCTGCAGGTTTGGCCGCAGAGCCATCTTTACTGGTTTCTGCAAACAATATTTAAATAAAAAATATTTTTTTAAATCCATTCCACAGATTAAAGATGCGTGTAAGGGCGTTTTCACACCTGTAGATCAGGTTTGTTCCGAAACATGGATTAAAATTGTTACAATGAGCGATTTCTTCTTGGTTTGGTTAGCTTTCACAAGGCAACATTTTAAAACGAACCAACATGAGTTAATAGAAGTCAAGAGCGGGTAAACTTCCTGTTGGTCAGTGTGCAATTGGTTATGTTTCAGGATTCGTCTCGTAGCGGTCGTCGGTCAGGATGGTCAGACAACCGCTCCACGGACTGATTATGACTTTCTTTGTAACTGTTATTATATTACTTTCTCATTTTTACCAAGAATCAAGGCTTCATCTGTATTTTTGGTTTGGCCAGTTGTTCTGAAATATGTTTGTCCGACCAAATTTTAACAAGGCATTTCACTTCGGCTACCTCTGTTATTTTGGTGAGGATCCGAGCGCAATTGCCATGACAATTCCAAAGCGACAACTCCAAACGAGCCAGGTGTGTAAACGCCCTAATAGACCCTTTTCACATTTCTGGGGTTCTCAGAAGTTGTTATAGTAGGTTAAACTTCTATAGTGGTGAACTGAAACAACAAATTTGTTGTGTACCCATGTACATAAAAAAAAAAATCTTTGCTAGATTTACCATGTGGAAGTCATCACAGTCTGTGAAAAGTGTCACCAAAACATTTCCTCACCTTGTAGCCACCTGACTTGCGTGGCGGGGCCGTAGCCCTTCTCATTGCGGGCGGCGATGCGGAAGATGATGGCGGGTTTGGTGGTGTAATCGATGTGGGCGTTGGAGAGACTAGACGACTGCACTAGGCAGGACGGGTTGGGACCACAGTACACCCGCATAAAGGCAAGCTGAGCCGGAGTAGATGCTTTCGCCTCGACCGTCTGCGAGCTCTGGATGGCCAGATACACTGAATACTCAATGATCTTCCCTGATGTTACTGATGGAGGCTCCCAGGTCAGGTGGGCACCATCGGGGCTCTGAAGAGAGAGGAAAACTTATTTCAGTCACCAAGACAAAATATAAATCAAATGCCACACAGAATAAATTAGAAGCAAATAATCAAAAAAAAAAAAAAAACACATGTAGATCAAGCACAAGCTGTTTGCAGTCACCAACCTTGCTGATTTTGATGGCACACGGTGCTCCAGGGAAGCCAGGTAAGCAGGTCTTAAACGCAGAGACCTCAGAGAATGTTCCACGGCCGCACGCATTGACACCGGCCACGCGAAACTTGTACGCAGTGCCTGGAGACAGTTCGATCTTCTTCATTCGGCTGTAGTCTGGGATTGTGCCAGAATCATCCTGCAACGTCAAGAGGATTAGTGGTAGTCTCATTTGGATTTTTTTAAAGGCCAATGTCGGAATCTTGGAGAGCACGGTGACCGATATACACACATTAAATATCACACTATTTAATAAAATAAATGCATTAATAAAATGCAATTTGCATTTATATTTATTTGGTTCAAGACACTGGGATAAGCTCCACCCTTCCTGTGGCCTTACAGAAGACAAGCGGTTTGGAGAATAGACTTTTATATTTACATGTTTATATTAATGTTACAAAATAAGAAATAAACTATTTAAATTTTAAAGTTATACTTTAGACAGCAACTTTGTCAAATTTATGTGATCAATCCTATTATATTATTTTTCATAATTAAAGTTATAATCAGCAGTGCACTCGGTAATCACAATTAAGCACTCTGGGAATAATTTTCTCAAAATATATCGCCCACCATATCGGTATTGGCCAATAAGAAAATTTGAATGATATATTAAAGCTGATAAATAATGGATTATTTTACTTTAGCTGAGACACTTCAGATGCACGCTGTTTGCCATGATGGGTTCTGAATTGCTTAAAATATGATTGGAATCACTTTTGCAGTGCAAGTCTGTCATATTTACAATTGTGTGCTTGGGACATGGCTTTTAATGGTGAGACTTGTTTTTGTATCAGGCTCTAAAACTTATATAAAAATTATGGTTTAGATTCATTGGCCAATATATCGGTTATCGGCTTTCAAATAGAAAGAATTATCGGTTATTGGTATCACCCCTGACAAGTGTTATGACTTAATTAGATGCTACTTTAAAGACTTTATATTAATCCATATTTGATTAATGTTGTTGTTATATGTAACAAATATTATAGAATTTGTTGTAATATATAACAAATATTATCAAATTTATATTTCTATTATTGTTAAATAAAGGCCGTAAAAGTTCTCAGCACTTTCAAAATAAAAGTCCAGTTTCTGACTCTTGTTGGCTAAACAGTAAAAATTAACGGCCTTAGCGATATCTCTATCAATCAGGTATAGCGTATTTCAATTTGTGCTAAATAACACTTCCTTTTCCAATAAAGGAAATAGTTTTAAGACACAACATTTACAGCACCTTGATTACTACTTACATCAGTAACTGCTGAATCGTCAGCTGGTACATAATAGTGAGTGACAACCATGTTTGTGACCTTAACGAATCCAACATCAAACCACTGATTCTCTTTCTTCACTGGAGGCCTCACGACTGCTGGAGGCGCTTCTTGCTTCTACAATAAAAACAACTGGTTGAACAATAGTCTGAAATAGGTATCGGTGCAGTAATCATCAAGTACCACTGGTGAACTCACCCCAGCTGCTGATTCAATCCCATTGGCCACCTCAGCTAAAGCAGTGGCTGCTTGCATCTTGGCAGGGCTGGCGACCAAAATCGGCTGCGATGGTGCAAAAGTACTTGATGGGGCTAGAGCTGTCAAGAAAGAGGGACATTTTTTTGCATGCACCAAAAACCAACACATTTGGATCGTAAATGCATAAACCAAATTATTATGATAGTCATATAGGGAATTTTTTATTTTTATTTTTTTTTTTGTCGTCATCTACTGAATTTTTCGTATACAACGAAAGGAATACAAACAAATTTCCCTATTTCCCCTATTTCAGGAATACAAACAAACGCAAGCATGCACACACACTGACATCCACACGCACAGACACACACACACACGCGCACACGCATACATACACGCACAGACACACACACACACACACACACAGACACACACATACACAAACACACACACAGACAGACATGCACATACTACTACTTTTTTTAGGTATCACAGCCATATACCCGATTTACCAATACCCAATGTGTTATGCTTGGGCAGTATACTAATGAGGTGGGTGGGACATGTTTCATGCCATGTTAGATCACATCCTGAGAGTCTACGCTTTCAGAAAATATATAGTTTATATAGTTGAATCAGTTTTCTCTTCATGGTACAGACCAAAATGTATTATGTGTACACTTTCTTCACCTAAATCCATAAAATCCCATTAATTTCAATGGGACATTTACTTAAGTGTTCTACTAGGTACAGTGGGAATGAGTTTAATTTTGTTTTGTTTTTTGTTTAAAAAGCTGTTTGTTGTTACCAATGTAGCATGAAAAAGACTTGCTTGAACACAATAAGTGTGTTTTTGAAACTCATTTTTATAATACATTATGTAGGGAAAACCACTGTTATGAATGTGACATTTTCACATTACGGATGTTAAGTGTCTAAACTAATGACTTTTGATATAAAACTTAAATAGTAATAGCAAATAATTACAAAACTCTAAATTATCCATGATCCACAGGAATACTCCAGACAGTCTTTTAAAATATACAACTTATATACATAAACACGCAATACAGTCAAATTGCTCCACGTCATTTATTTTTGTGGAAAGCCAGTGCAGGCCTGAGCGGCGGTCATATTTTGTACCGCCATGCGGTACATCTAGTTAGGAAAACTTATTCAAATAAACTTAATTTTTTAGTTTGTGCAATTAAAAACAAATCATTTAAAACTAGAAAAGCATCTCTTACTCTCTGCAGAAGTGCGTGGAAGGAGAGAGGCCACAGCTCTCGTAACAGCGGTTGCCATCTCATGGCCATTACTCTCAGACGCTGGGTCGTTGAGGCTGTCAGCTGGTGCCAAGCCTTCGGTGGGCAGCGCAGCTGCGGCTGCTTCAGCACTTAACTGCTGGGCTGCAGCCGCCTGCGCCTCCTGGAGCTGCTGCTGTTGCTGAACTAGAGCAGCGAGCTCCTGCTGGGTCAAAACGATAGGGATGGTGGTGGATTGGTGCCCGTCATGACCTGCGTCTCCCGCACCTGAAACAGAAAGTCTTGCTGAGAATTCAAAGTATACCGTATCCATCATAACGTTAAGCATATGGCAGCGTGTCGCACACTTACTGAGCACAGCCTGCTGAGCCGCCTGTAGGACAGCCTGGATGGCGAGGGCCTGCGCTTCTTCTGTTGCCGCAGCCTGTGCCGCAGCCTCAGCCGCTGCCGTCACAGCCAGCTCTTCTGGGGTCAGTCCAGTCACCATGAGGGTAGTTTGCTGTCCTTCTGCAGACATCAACTCCTGGGGAAGAGCGAGTGCTTCTGAGTCTTGAGCAGCTAGACTCATCGCTTCTGCAGCATCCACACCGGCCTCCATCTGCTTTACCGAGAAAACAGGGAATTGTTTAATATTTGCACATTTGTTTAGGGTTAGTAAGATTTTATTCAGTGAGGAAGTATTGAACTGAACAAAAGTGACAGTAAAGACATTTATAATGTCACAAAAGAATTCGATTTCAAATAAATGCTGCTTTGATTTTCATTCATCAAAGAATCCTGAAATATCCAACACTGTTTCCACAAAAATATTATTTTGCACAAGAACAGTAAAAACATACCGCAAATCAGCGTATTAAGGCCTGTTCACACCGGGACGAATTTCGCGCGCGATATTCGCCGACGTTTAACGCCTCGTGACTAAACAAAGGGCGCCAATGTGAGTGTGCACACCGACGCGAAAAACGCCACGCGTAAAAGCGTCATTTTTTAAAAAACGCCTCGGGTTCGTTTTTTTGGTTTGACGCGCCGCGTCAAAAACTATCCGACCAATGAGATTGGCGCTTTTGCTCACATGTCTGGAGCTTCTGAAGTTACAGTAAAACACAATTTGGGGGCGCTCAAACACAAAACGGTCTTGCCGAGCACACATACAGGCGAAGAAGATAGCGTCTACACTGCTGGGAAGAAATAAGACGAGGAAGATGCAAGGCAAGATGAATGTAGAGCTGCTGGCCTCGTTGGTGTCGGAACATAAAGAACTATATGACAAACGCGACTACAAAAATCTTGATAAAAGAGAACTGTTATGGAGTGGTGTTGCAGAGCAAATGGGCCTTGATGGTGAGTTTCATTTTACTTATTGTCTTTCATGTACATAGGCTTGTAACTTTTTCCCACGAACGTTTGACAATCGCGCCATCTAATGTCAGGGAATGAATTTGCATGTTCACTCGGCTCATCGTCAGCGAAAATCGCTTGGGTGTGAACACAAAAAACGCGTTGAAAAACGCTGGCGAATAACGCGCGCCGATATTCGTCCCGGTGTGTAAGGCCCTTTAGAATGATTTCTGAAGGAGCATGTGACGCTGAAGGCTGGAGTAATGATGCTGAAAATTCAGCTTTGATCACAGGAATAAATTACATTTTAAAATATATTCAAATAGAAAACATTTTAAATTGTAATATTTCACAATATTACTGTGTACTGTATTTTTGATCAAATAAATGCAGCCTTGAGCATAAGACACAAAAAGACTTCTTTCAAAAGCATTAAAAAAATCTTACCAACTTCAAACTTTTGAACAGTAGTGTATATACCAATGTATAATGTGTATATATATGGTTTTAAAACAAAAATTCAAATATACAAGGTATAAACAAGGTTTGCAATGCAAAAGCTCTTTTTAAAAATAGTCTATTGAATTTAAGGGTCAAAAAAGGTGGGGAAAAAAAAGAAGTCTTTAACTGTTTTGGTGAAAGAAACAATGACTAATTTTGTAAGCGAATGGAAAAAAAGCATCATAAAAGTGTAGATTAACAAAATCACATCATATGCATTTATCTCTAAACCATATGATTATAAAAGCCTGTATACCTCAGCCTGATCTCCTTGACCTGGCTGTGCTTCCATGGCAACATGAACCTGTAGCATGGTGCCCTCATCACCCGCTGCACTTTCATCTATGGCAACGACCCTGATGGCTCCCTCTTCACTCAGCTCTCCCTGACACACGGTCTGCATGGGCTCTTCTCCCGCTGCTACGGCCTCTGCGCTGGTCTGCTCCATGGCCTCCGCCTCTCCCGGGACCTCAGCCACTACCGCAGATCCGGCCATAGACGAAATCTCCTGCATTGAGTGAGAAAACAATCAGAAATAGAGAACAAGACAGACAAAATAAATAGAGCACATATCTGCATGTATTAGAACAGAATATTTACATATTAATTAATGTATTTGTAAACTACTATTTTGCAATACTAATAAGTAAGGCTATCATCAAAAATCTGCCCAGCACTGCAGCTTTTTCTAGCCGAAATGTTCCCAATTAGACAGGAAGGGACTGTCTGTATATGTAAAACGACTAAGCAGCTTTTATGCTCCATCTTTAATAGTATCAGAGACAACCTTGAGAGCAAAGTGGAATATAAATGTGCGTCAGGCCCAGGAAATTGCATAAAGCCAGCCGATCAGATTAGAAGCGTGGTCATACCGGTACTGATGGTCCTGGAGTGGGCGTGGCCTGTGTTACTGTGGTGATGGCTCTGCTCTGTGTTGTGGGATTGGCTGGTTCTGTAGATGACGTGGGTTCTGAGCTGGTGCCGCTGTCACTCTGTCCATCACCGCCCTGCTGGGCTAGAGGACAAACACAGATAAGCTCAATTATTAGGGGTGCTCTGAAACTCTGACATTGACAGACAATAATAATTAATGCTGATAACTGCTTTATAATACGATGACCAATATTATAAATCTATACGTTTTCTTTTAGAAGTGTTCACACTGGAGCAGCATTCAAATATTATAAGTAAAATAGGCATCAGAACATTTACAGTACAAAAGATGGATAATCTATTTAGTACTCTAGAAAGCATGCAAATTGGGGGAGAAATACCCCTGATATTAACAGGTTTAAATGTCTGGCTAAAAATAAAAAAGTGCCCTTGGTTGCATATACTTTGTAGAAGAAAGTTGTATACAGAAATAAAACAAGCCCTGATATTAACAGCTTTTAAGGTCTGATTAATCAGTGTGTACTGTAGGGGTGTTGAATGGGTCACTTGACAGTTTCAAGCGCTTTTAGTATTTACTAGTGTTTATTAGTTCTAAATGCTCCTGTCGTCTTCTGTGTTCAGACTTAAGTTTTATTTTACTACATTCAGGAAGAGAACTTTCTTGGAGCAGTTTATATATCTGACTACTTGTATTCATTGACGAAAATGTAGCAGTAATATTGCACGAGCAGTAATATTGCAACGCATCGTGATGCATCCTGATATTGAATCGAATCGTGACACCAGTGACGATTAACACCCCTATCCGTTTGGAGAAGCTAGTCGATGCATTCCGTTTTAAAGGGGTGGTATAATGTCCTTTTCGCAAGATGTAAAATAAGTCTTTGATGTCCCCAGAGTGTGTATGTGAAGTTTTAGCTCAAAATACCCCACAGATATTTTTATATAGCTTGTTAAAATGGTCACTTTTTGAGGGTGAGCAAAAACACGCCGTTTTTGTGTCTGTCCCTTTAAACGCAAATGAGCTGCTGCTCCCGGCACAGAGGGCGGAGTTTCAACAGCTTGTGTCCTTTTACCTCACACAAACATGCACTGAAAATTTGAAAAACTTTTAGCCTTTTATGTTCAAACCGGAGTCAGACAATGATGGAGAGACTCAAGAAGAAGTGACAACATGTAGAATGCAACAGGACATTTCTGAATGGTTAGTTGATGAATTTATGTAGCTTATGTGTAGTTATCTTCTAGTCATGACAATCTATAAATCGCGTTCCCGGGGGCGGGGTTTATGTAAATTTTAGGGTTTGTGATGTCACTAACCCGGGAGGAATGTCGTGTAGTCCCTACCAGCCGTTTCTTGTAGTCTTCGAAAAGCAATTTCTTTGAAAAGCAATTTCTTTAAAAGCAAATATCTCCCTTGCTTTGAACTTTGAGCGTTGTAACTTTGCAGATGTTGTTTATGCTCAAACAGCAACATTACACACTAACTAAAGTTAGGAAAGTGAAATCATAATCAACCATCCCTTTAAAAACAAATAATTATTATTATTTATTATATAATTATATTTAACATACTTTAACAACAAAATTAACCAAAATTATTATGTTCATATTTACATTAAAACAATAATCTTTAAGTGTTATATAGATAAATACCTGTTCCTTCTCCAGTTTCTAAGTTGCTTGTAGAAGTGGTGGCTGTGTTGGTGGTGCCCGTTTCGTGTGTTTCACAGGGTGGATTGGAACACACAATTTGCACAGCGCCGTTTTGTCCAGCACCAATAGAAGACGAGGACTGGGTTGGTGTGTTGGTGGTGCCAGTTTCATGTGTTTCACAGGGAGGATTGGAGCAAACTTTTTGCACAGTGCCACTCTGTCCTGCACCCATAGTAGATGAGGCCTGGGTCGGTGTGTTGGTGGTGCCCGTTTCGTGTGTTTCACAGGGAGGATTGGAACACACTTTTTGCACGGTGCCACTCTGTCCTGCACCCATAGTAGATGAGGCCTGGGTCGGTGTGTTGGTGGTGCCCGTTTCGTGTGTTTCACAGGGAGGATTGGAACACACTTTTTGCGCGGTGCCACTCTGTCCTGCACCCATAGTCGATGAGGCCTGGGTCGGTGTGTTGGTAGTGCCCGTTTCGTGTGTTTCACAGGGAGGATTGGAACACACTTTTTGCGCGGTGCCACTCTGTCCTGCACCCATAGTCGATGAGGCCTGGGTCGGTGTGTTGGTGGTGCCCGTTTCGTGTGTTTCACAGGGAGGATCGGAGCTCACCCTCTCCACAACATTGGTTTGCCCACTTTCCATACTGGAGCTTGACTGTGCAGCAGTATCAGTCGTGCCCGTTTCATGTGTCTCACAGGGTGGTTTTGAGCAGACCTGCTGTGCGTCACCAGACTCAGCTGAAGTGTCCGTCTCTTGCGTTTCACTTGTAGGGCTGGAGCAAACAGGTATCATAGTAGAGGAGATGGAAGCTTGGCTCTTCTTGGAGCTCTGCACCGTACCCGTCTGATCAGAGCCCATGTTGGAGCGGGCGGTAGTAGAGGTGTTGGTGGTACCCGTGCGGAGAGTCTCCTGCCGCATGGCACCAGCACCGCCCTCTGTGGCGGGCGTTTCTGTTTCTGAACCAGAAGCTGAGGATGTAGCTGACGAAGAACCATCTGTCTTGCTGTTCACGGTGCCCATCTTTTGAGAGCCCATGTTGCAGCTGGCAGTAGTGGCTGTGTTGGTGGTGCCCGTATCATGCGTCTCTGAGGGTGGATTGGTGCAGACCTGCTGTGCCCTGCCCATGTTCGCAGAGGCGGTGGTTGCTGTGTTGGTGGTGCCTGTTTCATGCATCTCACACGGAGGGTTGGAACAAATCTGTCCAGTGCCCATTTTGGCAGAAGCCGTTGTCGCAGTGTTGGTTGTACCAGTCTCATGGGTCTCACATGGTGGGTTGGAACAAATCTGTCCAGTGCCCATTTTGGCAGAAGCCGTTGTCGCAGTGTTGGTTGTACCAGTCTCATGGGTCTCACATGGTGGGTTGGAGCAGACCAGTGTCACGGTGGTAGCACCGTCGCCAGCGCCGTCACCAGCATCAGCACCAGTGGTGGAGGGCTGCTCTGAGGTGGGAGAGGCCAGGATGGAGACAGGAAGATCCTGTGCAGGCTGGGCTTCAGCACCACTTGGAGTCGTGATCAGGGTTACTTGAGTAGGCTGGGGTGCCGACTGAAAGGAAAAATAAACATTATGAAATGGATTATTAATTGGATGAATGAATAAATAATAAAATTATTTTACTATAATAAATAATTTCTTAATAATAATAATATTTATATACTGTTATTTATACTCATTTATATAAATACAAAAAACAAATATACACAACTGATAAAAATAGGTAGCAACTTATAATTATTGTTATTTTGCACTACTGTTTAAAAATAAGGGTTTGTAAAATGTATTAAATTTATGCTTATGCTCACCAAGGCTGCATTAATTTGATCATAAATCCAGTAAGCATTAACATTTCAAATAGCAGTTATCTATTTTAATATATTTTAAACAATTTATTTATTCCTGTGACAGCTAAACAAAATTCTCATATTGAAAACAATTGTGCTGCTTAATATTTTTGAGGAAACAATGATACATTTTTTTCATGATTTTTTTTTTGTATTAATTGAAAGGTAAAAAGAGCAGCAATTATTTTGAAATAGAAATCTTTTGTAAGATTATAAATGTTACAATGACTCACTTGTATTGTAGCGGTGGCGTGGCTGGTCTGGGCAGCAGATACAGTGATAGCCGTGGGATTGATCACCTGGCTGGACAATGTGGCGATGGAGGCAAGTGTGGTGACAGGAGTAGCCAGGCTGGCATTAGCACTTACCACATTGACCCCTGCCGCACTAGTTGATACAGTACCAGTTACTGTTCCCAGAGTTGTGACTCCTAAATTCAAAGAGGTCATTAATGATATGAAGAATAACAATTTCGCTCTAATTTGCATAAAACTACACCTCAGAGAAAGTTTACAGCCTGAATATTCATACCCGTGGTGCCTTTGACGACCAGTGTGGTAACCGTCGGTTTGCCGGCAGACACAGTGCCTGGTGAAACCAGACGCACTCCGCCCATAGGCAAAGTGCGCAGGATAGTGCCAGGCTGTCCTGGTGCCCCCTTCAGGACCACCTGAGAGCAAATAAAACATTCAGGGACCAATCAAAAGATTAAATTAAATCTACAGTATATGAGCTTAAATGTGCATAAAACAGAGAACAAATGGGCCTCACCTGTGTGACTCCCTGTTGTCCTGCACCTGCTGTTAGCTTAGGCACAGCTGTTATGATTTTCCCCGGAGTACCAGTGCCAGGAGTAACAACCTTTGTGGTGATATATGTGATGGGTGACTTAATGCCAGTACTGCTAGTCACACCTAGCAACGAGACAGGGTATCATAACAGGAAATCATGTGAGCTTGCAACGATGCGTAAAAAAACAGATCTGTTAGTTAGTTATAAACAACATAACAGGGTTGTGAGGCTCAACTCAAAATGCATAAACAACCTCAGATTCAATAGAACTAAAATCTCTTTAAATGTACGATTACATATGGGATGAACAGTCAGTTGTAAAACAGACCTGTTGCTCCTTGTTGTATAGCAGACATAGGAATTGTTTTAATAATGGTGGTGCCTGGTTTGTTGGCGGTATTTGGAGAGACACTGCTGATGCCCAGGATAGTAGGTTTGGTGCCAGCCCCTCCTGCCTGGGTAGTTGTAATGATTGTGGTGGGCTTGCCATCAGCAGATGTGACCAGTTTCAGGATGGTACCAGCAGGCAGAGGAGTCTTTGTCTGAGAAAAAGTGGGGGAACAAGCATAAATAACAATATAGAAAATTCACAACACAATTTATTTTAAGTAATGTACGTGCTTCAAATGAGCAGCACTACTGACTTGAATTAGAGTGACAGGACTGCCTCCAGCCTGTCCGGTGACCGCAGATGTTTGTACTGGTTTGGTCTGGACAACAGACATCATCTTCCCAAGGCTGGAGATCTGAGAACAGTAAAGGGTTATTACTGAGTATAACAAAATGAAATAATAGAGTCCAGATTTATAGAGTCAAAACACTATGGCTGCACATTTTCAGAGAAAAATATTCAAACTGTGATTTTTCTGATAAAAAAAAAGGTGATTAAAAATAAACAAAACAGAGCTTCACAATTTAGCTAAAACTTTTGTGAATACATACCAATAAGTATAGTTTTGTAATTATAATTATTATGATTATTACAAAATAAACTAAATAAGAAATATTACTATTGTATTTCAATGTAATAAAAATGAGTGTTAATGAAAAATAATTTTATTTTAAAAGTACAAATACTAATGCTTATGGCTGAAAACTACACGGGAAAAAATTATGTTAATACAAAAATAAGAAATATATTTTCAGCTATAGTAGGTGTATTTACTGTAACAGTAGCATTCATGTAATGTAAAAATAAAACACTACATTGACTTCACTGTGTAAATTAAATATACACTGACTCTCACAGCTACTGAAGTTATTGTCACGAGCATTGAGTGATTTCCTTTATTTTGTTGTTTGATTAACATTTATGACAGGATTAATTGGCTGCTGTCACTTCCTCATTTACATTACAAATGATTCCAATAAAATGTTTTCCTCCCATGTGGCACAGATCGGATATGACCCACGAACTGGATTCTGATATTTTCAGATCGGCTTCAGACCTCATTTTAATGTAGAAATAATCTGATATATCGGATATGTGCATTTGCGTCTGCCATGTAAGTGAAAAAGCGACTGCGACGAATGACGTCACCAACCACCACTTTTATCTAATGCAAATGAAACATCTATAGCTGTATTTATATAGACTAGCAGAGTATTAATTTAGTTTGTTTGTGTTAAATAAGTTTGTTTTTGAAACCATGCCGAGTGCTCGTTGCCGCTGTTATCGGTGACTTTTGCCTAGACGAGAGCTGGTCTTGGCAAGTATTCATGTAAACACAGTCAGTTTTAAGTGAACACAAACATCTAGCCAAGTTAATGTCAAGCCCTGCACTCAATATATAAATGACTGTTTATGTAAACCTTGTGTGTATTTGACAGTTTAAGCAAAATAAGACGCAAAAGAGAACTTCAGTACTCATGCGCTGTTTGACAGGCTTTTAGTGTGCGTGCGCTTTGGGTGCAAGTGTAAATAAAAAGTTTTAACTGGCAGGGCTTTAAAACGCATACAAAATCAAATGATAAACTTATGTGATGGAGAAGTTTATAGTTTATAAGCGCTTCTCATTACAAGTTTGGGAAAATGGTTGCATGTTATAAGCGACCCAAACTAAGAGGAGATGCAGAGATGTGTTTGTGTGGAAAAAAAAAGGACTGAACTAAAACACTGGTTCATGAGCTGCTTGCATGTAAATGAATTAACAGTTTCATGCTTCACTCTAAAACATGCAGCGCATGTGTGATACACACTGTGAAACACACTGATCCATATTGTGATTTCCGTTTTTATTTTGATCAATCGAGCTGCCATACTTTTTGTTTTGTAATTTTTTTTTTACCTTTATCCAGATATTACAGTTGGAAGAAGTAAAGTAAAGTGGGAGAGAGCGGGTTGTATCGGGAAAGGACTATGAGTCAATATTTGATCTCAGGTTGCCCGAAGCGCAATAGCCTCTTGGGCAGCGCTGCGATACGTTAGTGCAATCGGTTCCAACAAGCATTTTTTCTTTTAAAGATTTATTTTTGACGTTTTTGCCTTGTACTAGGATAGGACAGTTGCTAGACAGGAAGTGCTGTGGGAGAGAGAGAGAGAAAGAGAGAGAGAGAGAGAGAGAGAGAGAGAGAGAGAGAGAGAGAGAGAGAGAGAGAGAGAGAGAGAGAGAGAGAGAGAGAGAGAGAGAGAGAGAGAGAGAGAGAGAGAGAGAGAGAGAGAGAGAGAGAGAGAGAGAGAGAGAGAGAGAGAGAGAGGGAAAGGTCTATGAGCCAGGACTCGAACTCGGGTCGCCTGAAGCACAACGGCGCACTTGCCCACGAGGCTATCAGCGCCGACAAGCAGCCCTATTTTTAAGCATAGAAAATCAGATGTGGTGTTGTTCTTACCAGAGCACCGCTGCTACCCATTGTGATAGGGCTCTTAACTAGGGTTATAGTTTTGGTGACTCCTCCGACCATGGTGGTAACAACCTGGGCCTGCTGGGCTACGGTTACTGTGCCTGATTTGTGCACAGTGATGATTGGTCGATTCGGAGTGTTGGGAGTAGAGATAGAGGAAGTGCCGACCTGGGCTGCAGCTGTTTTCAGCATTCGGGTCGCAGGATTAGTAACCTGGAGTGGAAGTAGGAACAAAGACACATTAAATCACAAATAGCTACAAGACAGGAAGCGTATAATCAGGATGAATCATGTCCGGAAGGATGCCAGAAAGGGAAGTTGATTCTATGTGTGTCTTAGCATTTTAGAACTAAAATGTTTTTATCCAAAGCACTTTCTGATTACCTATAGCACAACATCAGATTAGATATAGCTAACAGGACGGTATACACGAGCTGGTATTAGGGGTGATTGTAAGGTGCCATTAAGAAAAACTACCTTTGGTCAGCTATCTTTGGCTTTTAGAGGAACACATGAATGGAATAGACTTCCAACGGAGTTGAAAGAATTAAAACAAATAACAGGTCATTGTGGTTTCTCAAAAAAGCTGAAAAGATGGTTAATGTTAAATCAAAATTGTGAACATTTATAGGTATTCTGGTATGGTCGTTTTTTATTTGTTATTTTTCTGTATTGTGCTGTATATGTCCTTAACATCAACCTGCAGAAGGGACAACGGATGAAAATTAGCCAGTGTTGGCTAAATCTGTCGCATTTTACATATGGTTATGGTATTATTAATGTGTACTGTCCTTGATTAAATAAATAAAAAATAAAAAATATATACTTTGCAGGACAGTGGGTCTCCAGGGGTAGGGTTGAAGACTTCTGCTTTATAATGTTTATTCAAAGATCTGGTTACTCGAGATGACACTTACCATTACAGGTGAAGCTACTTTGACAGTAGCCGGCAGAGTTGTGGATCCAGGAGTAACATTGACGGTTTTCATGATGGTGGCTCCAGCTGGAACATTTAGCACAGTGGAAGAGGGCGGGATCTTCTGTGTGGCGGCTGCAGCTGCAGCCAAAGCAGCCATTCCACTCATCTGAGGGCTGCTGCCCATTGGCTAGAGACAGAAACAGTTACAGTGCATTTAAGGTTTAAATGCAAATTTAACACTGGACACTAAAATTGAAGACAGGGCTTGCACGATTTGGGGAGGAACAGAATTGTGATTTTCCCCCTCCTGTGCTTGTTTATAGGGCTGCACAATTTGGCCAAAATGTGTGGTTTTATATCAATATGACTATAAATAAATGTATAATAAATTATATCAATAACTATTTTATTAAGTTTTGTTAGTTAATATAGAAAAATACTAAAAAGAAGAAAAAAATGTATTGTAATATTGCACTGTAAAATAAAGTATTTAATAATGCATACATTTTATTTTACACTACAACTGTAACATTTACAATTATTCAATTAGCTACTAAAGCAGCCTTTGTGACACTGCGATTTAAGTTTTATTTTGATTAATCGTGCAGCCCTAATTTAAGATTTATATTGATCGTCTACATACCGTCCCCTGGGTGCTCTGTGCGGGGACAACCATGCGGACACCTGCAGGAAGTGATGTAACAGTGACTGGGGATTTTCCTCCAGGAGTGGCCTGACGCACTGTAACGACTGACGTCCCGGGGGTCGAATGAGGCGCTGCCACTTTAAGAATAGCTGGAATGAAAAGAATAAGTTAGGGTTGGTAATATCACAAATAGTTATTAGTATTATTATTTACAGAAAGTAAAACACTGCACAGCAGTCTGCAAATTGCAAAAAGCCATTCATTAAGTAATTTGTACCTGGTCCACGAGGTGAGGCTGCAAGCGGGCTGGTTGGCATGGCGGTTGTGGGGGAAGGGACTTGTGGCACCAGTGTGACCCCAGAGAGGGGCATGCTCTGAGCTGCAGGAGCAGCAGTGGCGGGCACCGGACTCCTAGGCGAGTTGATGGGTAAAGACTGGATGGGGTTGACTGTTGGCGATGTGGCAGCTGTTGCAGCAGGGATGTCGTATTTCTGTAGCTGCAGCAGGTAAGTGTCGGCGGTAGGCACTGCCCCCCAGCTCACCTCCAGAGAGTTAGTGTTGGCACGGACCAGCTGAACACGTGATGGGGGCTGAGGACGATCTGATAGCAAAATACGAGATTATGCATTTTAAATGTTGTTTGAGATGGTAATACTAGGGGTGGGAATCTTTAGGCAACTCATGATCTGATTCTGGAACGATCTACACTTTTTTCATATTAATTAGGGAGTTCTTATAAAACGTGTGCATTTTTATTAATTACGTTTTTAAATAATTACACATTAATAAATCAGGACAAATGTGTGTTAAGAACTATTAACTAACTAAATATAACTAAGTAGACAAGTCACCTTTATGTATATATTGTTTTATACAATATATTAGAGCTGCATGATTCTGGATAAACTGAGAATAAAATGTAAAAAAAATTGTTTAAAAGAGATCATGATTCATGATCCAGTTTTTAAAAAATAAAAAATTTTGAATATAATTTTTTTTAATCGGTTTGAATAAATGATTAAATTACTCGCTCAAAGACTTCACTTGTTTGAACATATCAGATGTGTTGTCTTGTCCTTAAGGCCTGGGACACACCAAAACCGTTATTGACGCATCATAAAGCATTGGGAGATGCAAGTTAATTTAACCACTTATACAGTCGTGCTCCTTCAGAACAAACAGACAAAAGTGCATGTGAGCTTTAGAAAGCAGACATCTATCAGCAAGTGAGTTATGTGCATCAAATTTATACTGCATTCCAAACTGTATAAATTATGCTTTCTCAGAGTATTTGGAAGGGAAAACACTGAAATACATTGTTAAAAATTAAGCTCAGAATTGATTCTCAGGTTTTCAGAACCGAATCAGTCGTTGAAGATCGAGACGCATCTAAGAATGGATTTTTATCAACTCAACTCACCTGTCTCCAAATACCACAGATCTTTGCAGCAAACTTGGTTGTTCCAGGCTTTGCGATAGCCGTCCCTTCCACTCCAGACGTACAGCCTATTGTTAATAGCAACAGAGCAGTGTCCAGCTCTGGCCCGTGGGATATTATCCTCCAGAGTGTCCATCAAGATTGTTTCCCACGACATCGAGTCTGAAGGAAAAGGTCAAGATCAGCAATGATAAAACACATAAGCTGTGAACTATGAGCAGAGGAAGCATTTTAAGTAATCAGAGACAGTTCTCTTTTAACCCGATAAAGCCCACTCTATCATATTTGATACAGAAATTGCTAAGGCCTCTAAATAATCAACATGACCAAAACTTTGCTGAAAAACCTCAATCTACTACATGCCTTTTGTAGTCTAATTAATAGGGCTGTCAAAATGGCTGAAGAACTAAAGGTTTTTTTAATTTAAATATTACTAATATTCTAATTTAAAAGGCATAATTTCAGTTAGGGGAAGAAAGCTTTTGGTGCAATGAGCAAAATATAAAAGGCACTGCATACATTTTTTTTGTCAAAGCAATGATATAACATGACGGTGCAAAAATAAAGTGCATAACGTTTAAGATCTTCTTTGCATTGAGCTTCTCTATTTCTGCAATGTTTTGAATAAACAACGCAGCAGCTCCGCATCTAGTGGGTTTAACTGGACAGGCTAACAAAAGCAAAACACAATAACGACTCTTACACCATCACATCTCATGTACCAGTGATACAGCTGCCAGACGCACACCTAAAATTCAAATACACCATTTTTGCATTCGAATGTGGATTTTTTTTTTTTTATTCGATGAATATTCGAAATTCAAGTTTTAATTTGACAGCCCTAACACTTCATTTTTTAGCAAAAGGCATTTTAGTATAATTCTAAAAGCATCCACCTTCAGGTTGTGGTACAAGTGTAAACTATTTTTTTTTTTTTTTTTTTTTACAGATTTTCTAAAGGTTTACTTGATTACACAATTTTTAATAGAAAAATCATGTTAAAATCTAAGTATCAAATATCATACATCAGGCTTTTGAGGAACATTTATTTGTACATCTCCCAATCATCATTGTAATGCATTTCATTGTTTTGACCACAATAAAATCTACAGAGCTTTGATCATAACACTAAGCATTTAAATATAATTTTACTAAGATATGTAACTGGGAACTATAGAGCGACAAGAACTATTTATACAGTATGCATTACGCAAGTAGTCTGCTATACTATTATAAAAATCTAATAGATTTACATTATTTTTGGCCATATGAATATCAGAAACTGCATCAAGTTGCATATTTTGCTCAATTTAGGCCTCAATAAAATAGAGCCCTTTTTATTTAAAGGTGCAGCAAGCGTTAACACCTAAAAAAACAATGTATTTATTGTTAATATTTGCTGGGTGTATGTGCTGAAAAACATATTGTGTTTGTACATAGTCCTGGCTGCATAAATAGGAGAAAAAAATGAAGTGGATCAGACCAATCCACAGAGCACCAAAACATTATTGTAGCCAATCAGCAATAGGGGGCGTATCCACTCATGATGGGGGAGGAGAGAGTGAGCTAAAGTGAGATTTGAATGTTGAAAGAAAGACTGTAGAAAGTGAGATGGCTGAGATATTACCGAAGAGAAAAAGGTCAGAGGAAGATAACTGGAAATAAATGGGTTACGATCAGGCAAGAGCTAGGATCTGCATCAATATTGGAAAATATTTCCAGCACTAGAGATAATGTTAGAGAGCGGGAATTAAGGCCCGAAAACAGCAACCAAGGTTGCTTTGCTTTTATTTTGCGCACGACTCCGCTTCCGAAGATGTCCAACTTTACAATTACAAAACAAGCCTACAATAGCAAAGATAAGCCTTTAAAAAAATTAACTAAAAAGATAATTCTCGATACTAAATGAAATTATTTAATGAAATTGTTGTTTAATTTAGTTTTATATACATGTTCTCCATATTTTGTTCTAATGTCACAAGTAATAATCTCAAGGTTTACTGGGTGTTAGACGATTCTTTGTTTCTTTTGCAGTGTGGGTTTGGTGAAGTGTAATCAAAACAAACATCGTCACATGTGTTACCTTACTTCTCACCGCTGCTTCCTGCTGGTTTAGAGCAGAGGTCCCCAACCCCCGGGCCGCGGACCGGTACCGGTCCGTGGGACATTTGGTACCGGGCCTCACAGAAAGAATAACTTAACGTATTTTCCGGACTATAAATCGCTCCGGAGTATATGTCGCATCAGTAAAAAAATGCGTCATGAAGAAGAAAAAACATAATATAGCCTAAGTCGCATTAATTTAGAAATGTAGCCTATTTCACAAAAAAAAAAAAATAATAATAATAATAATAATAATAATTGTTCGGATGGGACAGTTCACCCTTACGGACGTGAGCGCTCTGAAAGCGGCACAAAAAGACTGCTTTAAAACTTTCACAGAGACCTCAGACAGAAAGCAAAAAGCCTGTCTTTAAATTGTATTTCGTTTTGTATTAATTGTATCTTAATTTTAATCAATGTTTCATCACCCAATTGCCTGGATTTAATAAGAAGTAAATATAATAGAAAATATTTAATCAGGACACGGAGGCGCGGGCGGCGGGCGCGTGAACTGGAGCTGATCTCATAAATTAACCGAAATTCAGCGTATAAGGTAGCCTACTTGCCTCACAGACCTGAGACATAGAAAGCTTGAAATGTCTAATTTTAAACAGAACAATTCAAAACAAAAGAAAACTGACTGTTCTCTGCTTATGTAATTCGTATGAAATGTGCATTTCTCTCTGGCGCGTTCACTAGGCATACTGCGAAGATCGAGTCAGCATTGTCAACTTCATCTTTGCACAGAAAACACTTGTTTATTATTAAACAATTAAAATGTCTCCTGCTATATTTTACATATTCATAATCATTAATTTTGGTTCTTAAAATCGGTTCTTTGTGACAGCTTTTAGGTGCTTTATTGGCAGCGCCACCCTTACATCGCATCAGCACCGTAAACATGGAGATTTTTTTTCTTTTGGGGGGCTTTTTGTTTGTGTTCAGGCTTTCTCAGTTGTCTTTAGGCGCGATATTACGAGTACCCTGCTAATAAAATTGCAAGTAAGCCTACACATTGGATTCGCGTTTATTATTATATTTAATTATTTTTTATATATTTTTTATATTTTGTTGTATTTATCCGCCGCACCTTAAAGGCCGGTCCGTGAAAATATTGTCTGATATTAAACCGGTCCGTGGCGCAAAAAAGGTTGGGGACCGCTGGTTTAGAGGACAATTACTATGAGTCGCCATATGCGTTTTTAAGAATAGCACAGCGCCGAGTGCGTCAAGTATTAATGCCTCGTCCGTTTGGGGATGAGCACGCGCAATCAGCGGAGGCTCGCGGTGGGTAGCCAGGTAAAAATATAAACAAGACTTTAGTGGATCCTGTGTTGCACAGCGTGTTTGTTATTTTGGGGGCGGAGCAATTAAGGGAGAGGTGTGTTTGTTTGTCGATTTCAAATATTAACAGTGTGTCTCAGAAATCGCTTGCTGCACCTTAAACATACCTAGATTTAAGCAGGCCAAAGTGTTAGTGCACTTCCACTCCTTCTCGTGTGTGGCTACTTTGACATCATCCATAACCAGAGGGACCCATCCACCAAACACAAACATCCTACAAACACATGAGACCAAAGTTAGTGAAGTCCACACCAAAGTCACTATTAAAGTAAACATGGAAAGGCATTCACAACACATTTTTCTTCTGTGAGGTAAAAACTAAAAACTGTGGGAGGTACTTAATTTTATTCACTTCCAAAAGGAAATTTGTTATTTAAATGCAAGATAATTTAAACAAACAACTGTTTTAATGGTCAACCAATGTAAATTTTTTTTAATGGCCATTGCAGATGCCGATATTCGATATAAAGCCGATCATTTGCCAGGTTCGCTGAATGCCAACGCTATATGAGCAGCACTTGCCTTTCTATTATGAATTACAAACGCAATAATAGTTTTTCATACACGGTTTACTTTAAGACAGTAAACGGGGGGAGGCACTATCATACTTGGCAGACATGAGGGAGTCGCTATCAATATGCGGGGAATTTAAATCACTTTTGAATGTGCTCTCGCTTTTCACTTTCGAATTCGCAGTCACGCATACTCTGTGTATAGGGAGCGGCGGTACTGACCCCACATTTTACAAGATTAGATATTTGTCATTGACGCTCAGGATCTGTTGCGCACCAAATCCTCTGCCATCGTCTTGTCAGTCATCTCTCCTTACTCTCGTCACGTGATAAGTGAAATCTGACTCCTGCTGCACTGTGCTGCGACTCTGCAGCTCGTGCTGTATGGAGCAAGCAGACGCTTTCAGTTTATAATTGTAGCATCCATCGTCCAACTTAACTAAATAAGGTTTTTATTTCTATAAAAAAGCTAAACGACAGTGGGGGCGGATGATGTAATCAGTGTATGGCCGAAACACCGTGTAACACAGACTACCGCAGCAAGCCTACTCTGAAAGTAATTTATGATTCGATGTCACCTTAAATTCTGCACCCAAAATGCAGTACTGGTTTCTCATCAATCATTTCCAATCTTGAAGACAGTCAATGTTTAAATGAACATCGTAATGTTCAAACAAGCTTGAGAAAGTTATTTAACTTACTTGTTGGTTATAGTGGTGGCAGAGTGGAGACTACGGGGCAAAGGTGCCGCTCCACTTATGGCAGGTTTGTTCCAGGTTAAAGTATCTGCAAAACAGAGTGAGCGCAATTTAAGCCAATTCATAGTTTTCCCTTGATATCACACACCCTTATAGGAACGATCACCTGGAGCAGATAAACCCAGAATATAAACGCAACACGCGTTTCCATTAGGGGTGGAACGGTACACAGAAGTCACGGTTCGGTACGAGTACAATGGAGGGAAAAGCAAAACAAAAATGTAGAAGGCAATTTTGTTTATTTTTTTAACAGGATGTACCACCAAAGGAAAATAAGTGTCTTACGCCTTGTATTTTTTAAATAAGTTTTATTAATAAAGTAAAGGCATAGAACCAGTTTATTTGTAGTGCATTGACAATAGTTTTATATAATTAGTTTATTAATTAAATTAATAAAAAGACAAAAAGACCTTGAGATATGTTTGATAATCGTACCTGAATGAATTTAAAATTAATTTGCAATATTTCAAAATTTTAATTAACACTAACTTTATTCTCATCTGAATTATAAATAATGTATTTCTGTATAAAATAATACTACCATTAAAAACATTTTCTATGTTCACATCAATGTAGAATGTGTAACTTGCTGTGTTGGGTGACAGTTGTAGGTTACAGTTTGACAAGAGTTTACAGTTTGACAAAAGCACAATGTTGTGTTTTATTGCGAGTGTACACAAATATAAGTAAACACTTATGCAGTTTGAATGATGTTCTATGAACAAAATGACGGAGTATGTTTTTTGTTTCCACTGTTCGATCACGCCCGCGCCTCTCTCTCTCTCTCTCACAAACACACACACACACACACACAACATATTCCAGCATTGCAATCTTGACATCACAGCCTGTGAGGTAAAGCGGAGATACAGATTACGTGTCCCTAAAGAACCCGCGTATCTAACAGTAGTTCCGCATTACATTAATTAATTTGCATGCGTTCATTTTCTGGGGTCATCTGCTTGCCTGTATATAGTATGCATGATTAAAATGGTGTATACTTAATTTGATACTTTATCACTGTTTTAGTACATTAAGTGTTTTTCATAACCAGGGCTCCAGACTGCGACCAATTGGTCGCATTTTGCGACCATTTTTTTCTGCTGGCGCGACCACAGCGTTGCCGAGCAGCGAATGCAAACAAAATGAAAGCGGAACGAAAATGCGCTACTTATTTATGCTTCACGGACCGTTTATTAGTTCGGACCAACAACAGACAGCGCAGCGCCCCGAACTTGCCAGTCGCGGGCCGATCTCGATCTCGCAACACTGTTACTAGGAGATCCAGACTCTGGAGATCCAGTGAAGAAATCCATTGAATTCGCCTCAGAATTAATAACATCATCGCTGCGAGATCCAGTGAGAAACATTCCGATTCGGCGCAGAGTTCTCTGTTATAAACCATAGATATCAGATCAAACAGCGCTGACATGGAAACCAGGAGAAACACTTACAGAAGGCTTTAAGTCCACAAATCAGCAACATTCACCATGGATTTAGTCTAATGTAGTAATAACTCTAACCATAACTATGGTATTGGGACAGAAATAGTCAAACGCTTACAAGTAACTTACTACGCATCTTTTTTTAGCACTTCAAATCTATAATATTATATATAAATGTTATTTTTAATGTGATGACCTACACAATTTTTGTTCATCCTTCAAAGATTGTCTAAAAATGTTAAGATGTAGGAAATCTTTTTCTTTTTTTTATAAAATAAATAAAAATAAAAATAAAAATTACCATTGTAAACAGTAGGATGCTTATTGGCTATTTTGACTCCCTAATATCAATTTTCTCTCTCGTTTTGCTTTTTAATTAATATTAAGACATTATGAATGATAATAATTAAAGAAAATTTCATCTACACCCTAAATTAAGCTTAGTGCTTTATTGCCAGCCCCAGTGCTATCAGATTTTTGTAGAACTCAGTGGCTCTGGTGCTGCTGCCCTCAGATGTTAGTCTGGAGCCTGTGAACTTAAAATAAAACTGCACATTGTAATATCTGTACGTTAAGCCTATTTATTATTAAAGAATTGGTCAGTATTACAGTTATTTTGTGGGTAATTTAAATAATTGCATTGCAAGCTGATTTAAGGTGTGCAACTAAATTTTCTGCTTGCACTCCTAAAATGTTCAGTCAGGGGCTACAGCGCTCCAAGTAAAAAAAGTTAGTCTGGAGCCCTGATAACAATGTCCTGCTGTTTTAAGTGATAGAAATACTGCAGCAGGTGCTGTATATGGATCACAAATGCTCAAAACTTACACTTTGTTGGGTTTTAGTTTTCCTTCTATTGAGAGGTGATCTACATGCTTGTTGATTGAAACAGATAAAAAATTGACAGGCCTGTGTTGCAGTTCTATGAATGTTTTGCCTTCCAGGCCTCCGTTTCAGTCACGTGACTGAAAACTATGAATACTTTCTCTCACCTATGTCTAAAGTCCAGAGGTCTCCAAGACGGCAACCACTCATGCCGCCGTAGATGATGAGACGAGACTTTTTGGACGTTTTCTCTGTGTAGACAACAGCAGTGTGGCTCTCGCGAGGAGGGGGAAGCACACCGTACGTAATAGGGATGTCCCAGCCTGCTATGTTTGACCCCGGGCGTAGTTCGAGTGTGTAGAGGTCATTCAGGTATCTGGTGTAAAAATGGAGAAATAAATCAACTGTGGATCTGCTGCTCAAACATTCATGAATTAGTTTGGTTCTGTCTTTTACCTGGGAATATTGTTTTTGGGATCTTCACTGTCATTTGCCAGTCCACCAAACAAGTAGCATTTGTTTCCAACAAGAGAAAAGCTGTGTCCCAGGCGAGGACATGGTGGTGGGCCATTTTTGGGGGCTTTGGGCTTTAAACGTTTCCACTCCCATCTACTGGCCTGTTTGAAGTATTTGACAGAAATTAGAGAAATATTAGAAACGTTAGGGCTGATGCTATGAGAAAGAGGTAATGAAAACAACAGCATCGTCTTTTAAGCTCTACCTTTGAGATTTAAAGATGGTGCTGATAGGCTTACCTGTAGTTCATAAAGATCGTTGCTGTATTTTCCGTACTCAACCATGCCCCCAAACACAAGAAGTCTCGTGCCGTCACACACAAATCCATATGCAGCGCAGCCGGGAGGAATGTCACCCCTGACAGCAGGAATAAACCACTGATTGGTGGCTGTTGAGAAACACATAGTTGCGTCATTGTGGTTCAGATGAATAAAGTTCTTTCAGTGGCGTCTTGCAATGCATCACATTCTTTCAGTCTGTTCTGAACATGGTAATTAGTTAACTAAAACATTTTCGTTAACTGAAAAATGAAAACGTTAAACAATTAAATAATATTTCAGCTCAGCATTTCTCATTTTAATTTAGTTTAACTGTGTAAAAAAATTAAAAACAACTACTAAAATAAAAATAAATAAAAAAACGAATTCAAAATATTAAATCTGTAACAGCATCTAGTATAGACACTATAATAGTATCTCAATGAATGATACTGGTTCTGCATAATTACAAACAGCTTCCAATGAGCAACATGCAAATGTAGGGCATCTTTAAATCATGATCTTAATAATAATATATAGTATTTATATATATTTTCAATGTAAAACTATGCTTTTTGGAGTGAATCTACTTCTTACTGGTTCATAACATTCCCCAGACGTATCAAAATTTTCCAACACTATTTAAAAATCACTAAAATGATCCACATCAGAAATTCCGTGAATCACAAACTCTTCCATTCATCCTAGAAGTATTCACTATTCACATGGAAATGCGGGAAATACTGTGGGCGGGGCGTGTGTGTTGTGATGACGTAGGTGGCGTTCTTTTAACCCGCCATTTCTCTTTGCATTTTTCTTGGCGTGCCAGTTCCAGTGCTTGGCTAGTGCTGTAGCGTTAGCTGGCTAGCTGACACATAAACATCTTAAAACAAAACAACTCCATCGTGCACACAAGTGCAACGTCATATTCTGCAGATGATGCACCCAAATTAAGTGCGCTAATGTTAGTGCAAACACTAACGTTACTTGACGGTGTGAGTTTTGAATTGCACAAGCAAGTGTACTATTATTGTGTGCACATTCTTTACGGCTAGTTAGCTTAGGTAGCTGATCACTTATGCAGATTTGGTCTAGCCGCTAACTGCGCTAATGCACCTGGCTAACATTGTATATGTAAGCAATTAGTACAGAAATTATTGCTAAACAAAAATAGAAGCAGCTGTGTAAACCTGCATAAATGCAACAATATGTTAGCTGTCAAACAGCGGTTGTAAAAACCAAAACAACACATCTGACCACCAAGACATAGCAGAACGGATTTGGCTAATAACATAAGTGAGCTAAATGCTACTGAAATACAACGCAAGTACGTGCACAAATAACCGCTTTATTATAAAAGAATAGCATCCTTACCTGTATTATAGACGTGCAGCTCATCCACAATGCCTTCATTCCCTCCGCCGAACACCACCATCAGCTCTTTAATGGCCACAGCTCGGTGTCCGTGTCTCGGGCGAGGAACCGGGCCAGACCAGCCCAAAACCCTCTTCCAGCGCGGCTGCAGAACCGAGGTGCCTGAAGAAGCCATGTCCAGTTCTCTAGCGAAACACAAATCCCACGCACAGCGCTGCTTTTAGTTCGGATTTCAACAGCATTCGTGTGTCAAAATCTCTGTGCTAACCGGATTAGCCCGCTAGTACAAGGTAGCCTCGCGCGAGCTAACTAGGTCACCAAATTGTGCTCGAATTCCACAAGCTTATTTCTGGCCAAATGCTGCTCCAAATGTACTAAAAATCCCGTTATAGCAAATATTAGTGTTTGTGCGCTTCGGAAACCAAAAGTATAGCGTGTGATTAATGTTGGCCGGTTAGCATGTTAGCCGCTCAAATCTGCGCGAACCGCCATTTTAGCGGCAAAAGACGCTTTTCATCACGAGAAGAAAATAAATAGACGGACGCCGGCGGCTGAAGAAACGCGAATTCCGGGAGAAATAAAGGAAAATAACTACAAATACACAACATCACATGCAGGTGGGCTCCTGTGTATTTTTTTCTTGAATCTCCGTATAGTGAACGAAAAAGCATGTTTGGGTTAAATGTCTCTAAGAAAAAAAGAAAAGCTCGATGAGGATGTGTATGCCGCCATCTTGCAGAAGCTAGCTAAACGCTACCAGCACGAGCGCCTAGTTAGCTGCTAACGGGGCTAAGCTAACACATACAAGCTAGTGAACAAAAATGGGCGGTGGAAAAAATCTAACGCATACAAGCTAGTGAATAGAAATGGGCGGTGGGAAAAATTAAATAAATAAATAGTAAAAAAGAAAAAGTGACGGTAAAAAAAAAACACACGTACAAGCTAGTGTATAGAAATGGTTGATATAAACAAATAAAAAAATAGGTATATTTTAAAAAAAATACAAGCTTGTGAATATAAATGGGCGGTGGAAAAATAAATAAATAGTAAAAAATAAAATAAGTGACGGTAAAAAAAAAAAATAATCAAACACATATACAAGCTAATGTATAGAATTGAGCTATGGAAACCAATAATATAAAATAATAGGTGGCGACAAAAAAAAAAGAGTGATTAGAAAAGAGTGGTGAAAATAATAAATCATTTTTAAAAATGGGAGGCGAAAAAAATTTCCCCAAAAAATGTGTCTAAAAAATAAAGTAACAAACGGACGACGATCTCCAAAAAAGTATCAAAATATTGAAGGTAATATCACGGAAATCATACCATAAAACTATAAGGCGCATAAAAAAAATAATAAAAAGAAGCGCGCATGAGATTTAAATTTGTTAAAGGACATTAAAAAAAACATACGTTTAAAGTGCGCATTAAAATAAATGCTGATAGAGGTTAATATCGTAGGTTTATGTGATATGTGCATTTTTCATGCCTCTCTTGTCTGGGTGCCGCCATCTTGATAAACAATCCAAACAATCCACCCCTCTGGAAAAAAAGCTTAGTGCTTTTTTAATCATCCAAATGCATTTATATATTTATAAAGAAATACACCATATTACTTTTAAATATATACATTTTCTTGCTACAAAACTGCGCTGAGAAGACTAAAAAGAAGAACGTACATCGGCTGCTGCTGTTGTTAGCTATTAGCCGCATTAGCACTCTATCTAAAATGTTCAATGAGATCCAGGGCAGCCAGATAGCTTCAATGCTAAATAGCTCATTACAACATTGCAAATTCTACATACTCATTTGGCACAACAGAGAAAATGTTACATGTTTCATGTTTATTTACTGTTAGAATTGCAAATGGCATTTTATTCGAGATGCACAGTTCAATAACCTGTGTTATTGTTTCGTCTCTGGCTACTCGCTTAGCTTCCCTCAAGAAAAATGGCGGATGTACCGTTAGCCGTCACAGAAAGCTGCAAAATATTCGGATTCTGTCATTGCCTGGCACAAAAATACTTACTCGTTCCGATTCGTTAACTTAATTTTAAAATCACGAGAGAGGACTCAGAGAACGAATTCAACCCTGGGTGCGCCTTTCACTGTAGATATTGCTAACTCTACATCTTTTCATGCCGCCCAGGAAGCCGCCATCTTCTTGACAACTGACAAGCGCTCAATAGTTCAGCCTCTAGAGCGCGCGCATCCCTACTGTATGCTCTCAGATATTTTTTGGGAAGATATGACTTGCACTCTTAAAAATAAAGGTTACAAAAGGTGTTTTTTGCAACGATGCAATAGAAGAACCACAAGAAACTTTGAACAGTTATTAAAAGAACCTTTTTTTTTTTACTTGAGGCTATAATTATTATTATTTTTGGGTGAAATGGAAAGGTTCCATGGATCTTCGTTGATCCACAGATGCCAGTAAAGAACCTTTATTTTTGAGAGTGTATTAGTTGAAATCTGTCTACTTTTTCTGGAAAGCAACCATATTGTGTTTAGAATGTTGTTGGATGACAAAAAGGCAAAATATTTTCATAATTGTTGATTTTGGGTAAATTCTTTATCCATAAATTGAATAAGTGTATGAAGGCAAAACTGTATTTCTCTGTATTTAAACATAATCTTTGCAACAATGTTCTGTCATATAGGCTATGAATAGTAAACCGGCTAGGAAATTTGCTGGGATGATAGGCTATGAGACTAATTTTTTTGGAAGATGAATGAAAAGATCCGTCTTTGTTCATTTGTACATTGTTTTCCCAAATTGTATTGGTGTGTCTTGCTTATTTATTTGGCACTTATGAATGCCATTATATTTTTTGTTCAATAAAAAAATCCTACCATCACATTTCATTCACTCATCAACCATATGCTCTGCAATCTGGAATAGATTACTGGTTTACACCCAAATACCATACATTTTATAGTGTGTTGTAAAACTTTATAGTTTGAATTAGAATGTACATGTTTAGTTTTTTTCCACAGCTATGCCCTGTTGTCTTTTTGCGCAATTTGACAAAATCACTGCTTGATTGCACACGTGCAAAAAAATATTCTACCCACAAATGATATTTACCTTGAATTGTCAACTTTTTTCACACGTTTTTAATGTATTTACTTGAGCAAAGTCAATAAAATACAAAGAGTTATTAGAATGTAGAATATAAATGAATTATCTAAATACATGTACATAATCCGTATATCTCTAACAGTGTAAATTACATCTATATATTTAAAAAAAAAAATATGAATAAGTTTCACATAAATATTGAAATGTTTTATTTCACTTGTCATAGTTTTAAACATGTCATCAGATTGAAAGTTTGGGTCTGGGAAAAGGGAACAAAAATAAATTAAGGGAAAAAATTTGCTAGTTTTGTGATCTTTAATGTGATCTCCATATAATAATAAGAATATAAAAAGGTGGAAATGTAATAAAAAAAACAACCCTTGGGACATAGAAACATCTATTATAGAATATATACATACAGAAATAAGGTAAAATATATATATGTGTATTATGTAACAAACTACGGTAAAACAGCAATTTTTCCAGTAAATCTTACATAATGATTTCTCTAATATTCATGATCTCTGCATGAAAAAAATGATCTAATAATAATATAATTCATGTAAATAGCATAACACTCTCGCATAAGAGTTATATTCCATTCACAAAAACCCAGTGTTTTGATAAATGATCTAAACTTTCAAAACAGATTTCAATACAAAAACATTTTTTCAAGTAAAAACATTTTTACAAGTCAGTGTTTACAATAAATAATAACATAAGCAAAAATTAAGAGTGTGAATCAAAAGAAGCTTTTTGGATCTTTAAAAAGCAATGGGCTAAATGTAGAAATATTGAATACTCTGATGGAAACGTATGCTGCGTTTCACGTAAAGCTGTTATATTATTGCTGTTGGTTTGCTGACAGTTAAAAAATAAAATGTGCATAATGAAAACTGCACAGGCTAAATGTTTAATTCAATTTATACAACAATCACTAGTTAGTACCATAGAAATAGATGAGTCATTAATGTTAAATAGTATGTAGGTGTTTTAACCATAAACCATACACTTGACTTTATGCTATAAAAAAGCCATTTGCCACTGAGAACTAAGCCAAAAACAACAGACAAGACATTAGATCGCCAAAATAACAGGCGTATAACAATAAATTATGCACTTTTATATCTTTCATTCAAGATTCACAGGTTCACAACTTCAGAGCTTTCATTATCCGTACCACTTTTCACTTGCCATTACCATAAATAAAAAAATACCTTTGGTCGAGGTATTTATGGAGGTAATTTCTCTACCATAACCGTAAAAAAAAAAAAAAGTACCATAAAGATTATAATACCATAATTCATGAATATTTTGTATAATATTTGAACAATTGTTGGGCGCTTTCTGCCAAACAGCCAGTGTTAAACTGCAGCCGGTGACTGCATGTTGATTCCAGATGTCTCACTTGCAAACTCATCACTCTCTTCTGGCTCCCTTGTTTGAGCACTCATCCCTCGGTCTACAAAATAATGAAAATATGTATGTATATTATTTAAATTCAATTAACAGGTAACTTCTATAAGCACAAAAAAATTTTGTCTCAACACATTTTGGAAAGATCCTCTTCCGTCTTTTTAACTCAATATTAAGTAACTTGCATTTGTTATGTAGATTAAATTATTATAACGTCACAACAAGAAACTGCACTGAGTCCTTCAGACAAGAAGCCTTAAGTCATCTCTGCAGAACTAATCTGTTATGCACTGAATAATGTTTGTTAATGCTAATGAAAATTATAATGAAGTGGTTTATAGTGATGAAATATTTGTGGCTTTAATAAATGCATGAGCTCCACACACACAAACATACACACACCAAAAAAAAAAGAAACTTCCTCTCACTTTCAACTTCTTAAATTGTAAATATTTGTATGAACATAAAAAGATTCAACAACAGACATAAAGTGAACAAATTTCACAGACATTTAACGAACAGAAATGCAATAATGAGTCTCTGGACAATATCAAATATATCAAATGTAACAGTCAGCATGTTGTGTGACCAACAGCTGCTTAAAGTACTACGGTGCACCTCATCCTCATAGACATGCAAGTTCTCTAACGTCTAACATGTGGCTTGGCACTAGGAGGACGATCAGCTGTCCTTCCTGTCTCCCATTAAGCACTGTCTTAGGCGTCTTACATCACAGACATTGCTCTGATCACATCTGCAGTCCTCATGCCTCCTGCAGCAGGACTATGGCATGTTCACGCAGGTGATCAGGGACCCTAGCCATCTTTCTCCTGGTGTTTATCCAGATTCAGTAGAAAGCTTTCTTTAGCGTCCCAAGTTAGAACTGTGACCTTTCCTGCCTAACGTCTGAAAACTCTTAGTGTCTTAAGGACTTTTCCGCAGGTGCAATTTTTTATGGTTCATTGTAAAACATTGTTTAAACCGTTTCCAATAATGGTCAGTAAAGTTTATTTGGATTTTACAAAATTATATATACAATACAGTATCCTGAAAAAGGGACGTTTCTTTTTTGCTGAGTTTATATATATATAGTATTTGTTCAATTGTATTTGTTGGACGTGTATCAGTTTGTTGAAAGCATTCAAATAATACATACAAAATGTGTCTATTGCTTACTGGGCTTGGTTAGATAATGGGGGTCTTGTATTCGGCCTTATATTTGTCACTACAGTAGCGCTTTAAGTTATAAATGGCAATTTGTGACCTGATGCATTCAAAGTACCGATCAAACAGATGCGTTCATGATAACCAACATCCATGACTATACTACATGGGTCATTAATCAGCTCAGCTTGAATGAAATTCCTTCTTAAAGGGATACTCCACTTTTTTTGGAAATAGGCTCATTTTACAACTCCCCCAGAGTTAAACAGTTGAGTTTTATCATTTTGGAATCCATTCAGCCGATCTCCAGGTCTGGCGGTACCATTTGTAGCATAGCTTAGCATAATGAATTGAACCGGACAAGACCATTAGCATCTCTCTCAAAAAAATTAACAAAGAGTTTCGATATTTTTCCTATTTAAAACTTGACTCTTCTGTAGTTAAATCGTGTACTAAAACCGACGGAAAATGAAAAGTTGCGATTTTCTAGGCTGATATGGCTAGGAACTATACTCTCATTCCTGCGTAATAATCAAGAAACTTTGCTGCAGTACCATGAGTCCAGCAGGCGTAATGATATGATGCAGCGCATGCCGCCTGATAATAGGCTACCGAGCTGGGGACTATTATCAGGCGCTGCGTCATATCATTAAGCCTGCTGGACTCATGGTACTGCAGCAAAGTTTCTTGATCGAAACTCTTTGTTAATTTTTTTGAGAAAGATGCTAATGGTCTTGTCCGGTTCAATTCATTATGCTAAGCTATGCTAAAAGTGGTACCGCCAGACCCGGAGATCGGCTGAATGGATTCCAAAATGATAAAACTCAACTGTTTAACTCTGGGGGAGTTGTAAAATGAGCCTATTTCCAAAAAAAGTGGAGTATCCCTTTAAAGCAGCTTCACGTGTTACCTGAAGAACCCAGAACTGTCCCCACCAAACATTTGTTTGTATACAGTTGTGGAATCCATTTACAATTGATTTGGACACTTACATAACGAGTCTCCTGATGATAGCAGATCAGAAGTTAAAATCCTCCCCTCTTCATAAAGCTCTATTTTATCAACCAGTCGCTGCCTCACAGGGTTGATAAACACTTTCTGGTCCGAAAAATCTGTAAAGATTCAGACAGAGAATGAAACACGGACCAGCAGAAAGATATAACAACATACATTCAAAAAAATGCTTATTTAAATATTTATGATGTTCCTAATCTATCGGTTTAAATAACAAATATTACCTTCATTCGGACTGGACTGTGATGGGTTTTCCTCTAAAGAACTGCTTATTTTAGTGCTCTGAACACCACAGGCCCCACATGACGGCGACTCAGGTCTGCTACAGTGACTTGTCAAGTACTGAGAGAAGCCTTGACTCTCATCTGATTCACATGGCATGCCAGAGGAATGTGAAGCCCATGATTCAGCATTCAACTCTGACTCGGAGCAGCTAGACCGAGTCATTTCAGAGGCCAAGGTGGGAAAGATAGGCTTGTGAAGGCAGGGGTATGTGTTCTCTTGAGGGTGGAGTTTGGAGAACTGATGGGCGAGAGAGTCCAGGGAGCTGTTGTCGGAGCGCAGAGGCTCAGGGGTGGATGGGTGAGATGATTCAGGAGATATTCCGACCATGGTCGATCTGCCAGAGGTATTCAACCCTGAATGCACATCTTGAAGTGCTTTGAACACCTATAAAACACCAATAGAGCCAGAATAAGTCTATAATTCTAACTAAAACATATTATTATGAAGGGGTATTATTGTTTCTAAAAATGTCCAATTGTTAGCCAGAAATATATTTCGTGACTACTTCCCATTCAAAAAGTTCAGAAGTTTGGAGTAATTAAGATCTAATTCATGTTTTTGAAAGAAGCATCTCACCAAGGATGCATTTACTTTATCAGAAATACAGTAGAAACATTAATATTGTGAAATATTTTATTCTATTTAAAATAACTTATTACAAACAAATAGCATTTGAATAGATTCTCCTACTTCTCTCATGGGAGGCCTCTTCTTCCTCCGTCGTTCCAAACATTGACATGCCAATTGTGAAATTTCCATTGATCCATGAGGGTTAGGTGAGTCTTTAGTTATTAATCGAGGATCCAGATGTTTCCTGCAGATGTTCTCCGCTGCGTGAGCATAGGACAGCTCCCGCGAGTGCTTCCCTTTGCTGAAATTTCTCCCATCATCTTCCTCCTCTTTAACCAGATCTTTCTGTGGAAAATAACAGATTTAATCACCCGCCATTAACACCAACTCTACACTAACAAAATGTTACTATAATATGACTTCAGCTCTTCTCACCAAGTAAACAGCTTTGGATTGGCCTTCGACCTCAAGAGCCTGCCGTCCAGTAAGTATCTCTAGCATGACCTGCGGTACGAGAGAAACTGTGTTACTTTATGAAAGATGGAAAGCCGAAAGACGTTTGCAGCATCTGTTTACGAACATTAAAGATGATCAAATTAAGGGTGGGTCCTTCTTTAAAAAAATAAATAAAATAAAAACCCATAAGTGGATCAAAAAGTATTTTTTTACATTGGCCTTGGAAACACTGGAAAGTGAGCTGAAATCTCATTAGGTGTGATGGAGTCTCAGTCCATTTTCAATTTACAATGGGTTCTTTTTTTGTGGCTCTCAGCCCACTTGAATGTTATTGCAATAGAATATTATTGATGAGGATGATGGTGAACTTGAGTACAATCAGGTGGTCGAAGTTATAATAACTTTTTGCTATTAAAGGGGTAGTTCACCTCAAAACGAAAATTCTGTCATCATTCCAAACCTGTAAGACTTTCGTTCATCTTCGGAACACAAATGTAGATATTTTTAATGAAATCTGAGAGATTTCGGTCCTTCCATTGAGAGCTACGCAACTACCACTTTGACGCTTCAAAAAGTTCATGAAGAGATCGTAAAACTAATCCATATGAATCAAGCAGTTTAGTCCAAATTTTTGTCCAAATATGGTAAACAGAATTAATTGTATTACATCCACACATATAAACATTCATCAGGGCACACGTCAGATATGGTAAACAGAAGCTCAATCATGTTTGCTTGACGTGTGAGAACCAATGAGGTTCATTCTCGTGTTACGAAGCACGTTTGAGCTTCAGCAAGAACCAATGAGGTTTGTTCTCAAGCGTCAAGCAGGTTTGTTTAAGTTCGCTGATCAACGTTTATATGTGAATAAAAACCTAAATTAAATCTGCTCATCATATAAAGCCATTGAGGCTCTTCAGAAAATGTGGACTAAACCGCTCAATTCATATGGATTAGTTTTATGAATTTACTTTTTGAAACCTCAAAGTGGTAGTTGAAAAGACTGTCTATGGAGGGACAGAAAGATCTCAGATTTCATAAAAAATATCTTTATTTGTGTTCCGAAGATGAATGTCAGAATTTTCATTTTTGGGTGAACTATCCCTACAATGAGACTTTGCTTTCACAGTGCATGTCTTGAAAGACGCATCTCACCACTCCAAAGCTGTAGATGTCGATCTCCACTCCTAGCTGTCCATCCTTCAGGTATTCTTCTGGGAGGTATGCAAGAGTTCCCCGTACCGTTGCAGTCTGAGCCACCGTGGACGTTTTGCCTGGGGTTTTGCTGGGGCTCCAACATAAACGCGCCAATCCAAAGTCCCCCAGCTTGGGCTCCAGGTGATCCCCTAAAAGGATGTTAGAGCTGAGGGAAGATGACTGGTTTGTGAAAGAAGCCTGATGCATCCCTAATGGTTAACATGAAACCAACACATAATGTAATTTGCAACGCATTTTATTCATTTGACTTATGTGAACAATATATTCAACAAAAAGGAAAAATGGGGCTGCAGTTGATTTTATCTTAGTGTGAGAATTCATGCTTGAAAATGTCCCTTTTTCTGGTGCTGGTGTTTTAACGAAACCAGTAGCAATCAAGTGAACGGACCCAAAAGCTTGAAGTTATTTTGTTTTTCATTTCCCATCCCAATCTAAAAGTACTTTGCGCCCATCACATTTGTAAAACCTGAAGTCACCGCACTCACATTGCACTAAAGGCACCAGCGGAGAATGAATCTGTGTACGTGAAAACTGATCTAAAGCCCTGAGTTGAATGGGTCAATATGATTCCAACCCTTTATGCAACAACAGTGTGATTCTCAGAAGCTCAAGCTATGATGTTTGGCTTTTTAGAGAGAATTTTCAGTAATGTCTAAGTCATTTCAAAGTCACCTGTTTGCAATTGTATACAAGCAAAAAAAAGTTAGATAAAAAACCCCATAATTACTGCATTTTCTGTCACTTTCACTGAACTCACAATAATCCAGATCAAACACTGCTGATTCAAAAAGTCTAAAGATCTAAACTTCAACGAGCCTAAACATACACTACCATTCTAGTCTCTTATGCGAACCAAGACTGTATTTATTTGATCAAATATACAGTTTTTACTGTATCCGAAACAGTCATTCCGAAATATTACTATAATTTTAAATAACAGTTTTCTTTTTTGTTATATTTTAAAATGTGATTTATTTCTGTGACGGCAAAGCTGAATTTTCAGCATCATTACTCCAGTCTTCGGTGTCACATGATCCTTCAGAATTCATTCTAATATGCTGATTTGGTGCTCAAGAAACATTTCGTATTATTATTAAATGTTCAAAACAGTTGAGATGCGTAATATTTTTGTAGAAACCATGACACGTTTGTTTTTTCAGGATTCTTTGATGAATGGAAGGTTCAAAAGAAAAGCTTCTTTTTTTTTTTACTGAAATCATTTGTAACATACATTATAAAATGTCTTTACTGTCATTTTTGAACAATTTAATGCATTCTTGCTGAATTAAAGTATTACATTTCTTTCAGAATAATAAAAATAAAAAAAAAATACTGACCACAAACTTTTGAATGGTATGGTTCATGTGGTTTACATGTTCTTGCACTCACCTCTTGATATCTCCATGAATAAGTGCAGGTGAGCAAGAATGCAGGTACTGAATAGCTTTCGCAGTGCCCAGTACCACATTAACACGCTGTGACCAAGAGAGGGCGTTGCTGTCCTGAAAGAAACAAGCATCGTGAATAACACAGACCTATGCCTTGAAAGAGTTAGATCACATAGAATTAACTTGTGTCATCATTTACTTACCTTCAAGGTATTCCAAACACAAATGACTTGTTTAGTGACAAATGATTTGACAAGTGAGATTTAAGTTCACACTCAATTCTGATTTATCGCTCAGATTGATTATTTTTTTGTATAGCTGTTCACATTGTGGTTTTAAATGTGGCCAATATCAGATTCCAGTGTGAACAGATCATGGTCCCGAACTGACCCGCATGTGCAAGAGAACAATAAAAAGATGTCACGCAGCACGCTGTCATACAGAAATAAACAAGGACGACATTAAAGTAAGTGATTCCGTGTTTATTTATAGTGTGATCTGCCACGGAAGCCACAAGCCAGCGAATCTGTGCGCAGACGATATAAAAAACAAAGAAGTTTGTATATAGAGCTGTCACAGTAATACTTACAAGTTCTGAACTTCTGACACATCACTGTCCTTCACTCACTACCTTTCGCAACTGTCTTAACTTCGGGTATTTAAAATCTTTGAAGTGATTTCCATGAACGCAGAATTATGACGAATGTTGCTCTAGAGTGGCGTAAAAGTCGCATGAATTAAGATATGACGGTTCAGACTGCGGTCGCATTGCAAAACATCTGACCAGTATCAGATTTAGGACTAGAAGTGGCCAAATCAGAATTAAAAAGATCAGATTCCATGTTGTTTGTCACATTTGAGCAAAAAAAAAAAACTGATTTGGACCACAATTACCTGCAGTCTGACCACTACCATAGTGACACATGCCATATCTTGTCATTGACGTCAAACTTTGCGCAATAAGTTGTGATGCACAATATTTGAATGTACAGGCCTGCAAATGAGATTTGACAGAGGAGATGATTTTCAGCTAATGAGTTTTATCGTATGACTTCAGAACACTTAAAACATGAGTCATACAAACTGCTTTTAGTGGTGTGTTTTTTTTGTTGTGGTTGACAGCCTTGCCCCATATTCACTTTCACATTATGTCATTCAGGTTTGTAAAAGCATGAGGGTGAGTAAAATGATGAAAGAAGTTTCATTTTGAATGAACTACGCCTTCAAGTGACATACTAAATCATGAAGCCGAGCCTTAGCAAAAGTGGTAACTCACCTTACAGCGTAGTTGGTCCTCTAAAGAGCCTTTCGGCATATAAACATATATGAGACAGTAAGTTTGTCCTTCTATACAGTAGCCAACAAAGTCCATTATGTTGGGATGCCTGTATCTGCGGAATAAGAAAACATGTTAGATTGTATTACTTAACATTTAATGAGAGCATTATAGTAGCTGAAGGAAGCAAGGCTTGAAAGTGCGGCTGAAAAATGTGTCATAAAAAAAAAAGAAGAAACAACAGGATGACAACTAACCACAAAAAAGATTTGGAGGATAGGCTGGAGACTTTCATTTTTTGCTCATGAAGAGGTGTTGTGCATAAAAAACAATCAAATTTCAAGCGGGTAAGTCCCATTCTGCACTTCTTTTGAACAAACATAAATGATTCATAGCCAGATTGAAAAAAGCTGGTTGAAGGCTAGCCCACACTAAAAGATGTTTCAAATCTTATCAGTCTTTTAAAATGTGAGAGACCACAAACATGACTATAAAAAAATATAAAAAAACCCCAGATTTAATAGTTTTGTTTCCATCGTGTGTGGAGTGCCGCAATGTGACCAAGCACATCACACATTAACAGGTTCCAGTCACAAACAACAAGTCCAGACTGTGAACACGGGGTCAAACGTGAATTTAGAGTAAACAAACATGGCAGACCACAAGCAAGAAGAAATGGCGATAATAGTGTTTGGACTGCTTTTTACAGAACATTACAGAAAAGTCTGAATGAGGTTGTGTTATGCTTCGGTCTTCCGTCAGCCAGCTTTCTGATTGGGTATCGTTTCATTCCATGTGACAACCTAGAGTGTGTGCACGTTTGTCCTCTAGGATTCCACCACATAAAAAAATATTCAACATTCTTCAAAGTTCTTCAGAGCAGATTCAATTACTCTTAACACACCTCACCCCACCGGAAAATCTGAAGATAATCTGTAGAACCATCAAGATATTTGGGACTTTACCTAGGATTGTCGGAAGGGGAGAATTGGGCCCAAAATAGTCTCAATCATCTTGTAGTGTGTGGCAGCCTTTAGACAAATCAGGAAAGACAGATTTGAAGCACGAGAGAAGGAAGCATAAGCCAGAGGAGCAGAGGATGGACAGACAGTTTCTTACTGTGAGAGTTTTTCCACTTCCGTCCTGAAACTTTCCTTCACGACATTCCAATCCAAATGAGAGTCCTGCTCCGAACATCCAAATTGAAAAAGAGAGAGAAAAGGACATGGATGTTTGAGACACCGAATGACTCAACGAGCAAACTCTCATAGATGTTTGTTTTAGTACCTCTTTCAGCTTCTTCACAGCAAACTCAGTGTTTCTCATCACAGCTTGATACACGTGCCCGAAACCTCCTTCACCAATCTGCTTGCATGGGGAAAAGTTGCATGTGCCTCTCTGTATTTCCTCAAACGGCCAGCTCATCGCAGTGGAGTAAAGCGGCGGGTGATCCACACGGTTCTTGCACGGGCACTGTGAACAAACACAAAAGTGTCAGTGGATTAAGAAACTGAAAGGAAGAAAAATATGATGACTAAAGGAAGAGTCATGCTGACTAATGCCTAGACAACACTACAAAAACAGAGTGACTGCTCAAAAAGTCTTTTTTTTATTAATACTTTTAATGGCTGAATTTTTTTTAATCAAATAAAGCACCTCTTCCGCTATATTTGAGGTTCTTGACTCAGTGGAGTCCAGATCGGGCGGTGGAGGGCTAGGCTTGGGTAGAGGCCTGATTTCTGGAAAAACAAAACAGCTATATTAAAAATATATAATTTTACCACAGATATCATCAGGAGCAAGCACTGTAGAAAGTATAAGATGTTACCGTGAACAGGGTACTCTTTGACAAAGCTGACTGTACTGGGTTGACATGCAGTGGCTTGTGGTACCGTTGAAGCTGACTGCTGCTCCGAACTAGACTGCGGTTTACGTCTACCTTTGGAAATGCATACAAAAGAACATTAATGGATTTGTTATCCAACTATGATAAATTGCACAAAACTGAAATATATCAGTTGGTACATTTTTTCTCTAAAATTACAGATCTAGAATACGGTGTTTTTTAGTATTATTTAAGTACTAGTGCAAAAAATGCCCGTGCAAAATCAGTTTTTGTGTGTGTTTTTAGTAATTGTTGGTTTGGTGTGTGCTCATTGTTACAATTACACAGCAAAAGTTCAGTGACATTTTTATTTGTGCATGGTAGAAAGCACACAGTGAACTCCGAGAAAAAGTTATGCTTGAGCAAACAGTTTGTGAATAGGCAACTACAATGATGCTGGTGAAAGAGACTGTGAACGCATTGAATAGGATATGTTTAGTTGGTGAATAGCATAGGCTACTATTACACAGTAGCGATAACGTTAAGCGCACCAGAATGAAATATAATATTCAGAAGTAAACAGCATAGCTGACTTACAGATTCAGTTTACAACCACAAATGAATAAGCGCCTCGATTCAGGGAGCAGTGCAAAGTGCCCGTGCAAAATCAGTTTTTGTGTGTGTTTTTAGTAATTGTTGGTTTCTTGGTAAAGAAAACACATTTTTACTCAAATTAATCAAAATGGATTTATCACGTTTTGGAACCAAACTATAATATTCAGAAGTAAACAGTGTAGCTGACAGATTGTCAGAATGTTTATTTTTAAACCACAACCTTCTAAAAATGATATATTTAACGATATCTTTTGCATTTCTCATCCAAACAACGTCAAACTTGGCACTGCACTTACTCGTGCCCGTAGCGAGACACCTGTTGAGTTTGAAATCCATCGGACTAACGGTTCGAGAGATATGCGGTTAACAGACACACACACACAGACAGACAGACAGACACACAGACGTTTCTGTAATTTATAGATAGATATTATTTATTTATTTTGAATTCGCTTTTATTTTAAAATTTTCAGTTTTCATTTTAAATTTAGTTTAAGTTTTAGTCACTTTGTTATGTGCTTGTCATGTTATATTATATTTAGCTTTCATTTATTTTTATTTCAGGTTTAATATTTCAACTTAAACTTATTTATTTCAGATGGTTACAAAGGCAATATTTCTATTTTCTTTTTTATTCCTTACAGTTCTCTTAATTTTAGTATTTTTATCTAACATCTAAAGTTGTGTGTGTATTTATTTACATAATTAAATGCTGTATATAATTTCAGCTTTATTTAAATCACCAAAAACGATTTGAAATAATTTAAGTAAACACTAACAACACTGCTCTAATAGTATTAATGAAGATAGACAACAAAAATAGGACAAAATCTTAAAAACATTTTTTTTAGGGAATCTAAAGCAAATATAGTGTATAGACAGCTTCATTTCAATCTCATTTGCAATTAAATTAGTCATTATAACAAATATATCTGCATTCTCTTTCTTTCTCTCTCAGTGTGTGTGACCACAGCAGAGACATGTCACATTTGACAGCATTGTGCTTGTTTCTTATTCACAACTTAAATGTGAAACGCTGGGGGTTCCTTGACAATAAAGTGCATGAACAAAGACGATGAAGTGAGTTTCATAACAACCACGAAACACATCTGATAATCTGTCTGGTTAGGGCATCAGATGTGGTGGAGACAACAGAAGCAAGCAAATGAACACATACAATGAGAGAAAAAAAGAAAAAAAACCATGCATACATTCAAGGATGATATCACGGGGCCGAAACCACTGCAAGCCTTCAAGAATCTGCACCAATTCCCCAACTGTCCCATTACGACAGCCCCATTTGTGCATGAGGATGTCTGTGCGCCTGGGGCTTTGTTCCAAAAGGCGTAGTTCAGTCTGATCAGATATTACCCGTGAAGCTGCAATGGACATAAAAGCACTTTTTAAGTTTAGTTTCCACCAAAATACCTTAGTTATTACTACAGCAAAAAATAAAATAAACATAACAAATATGGAATCATTCATGCCAAAACTTGAAAGAATCCTAATTATGTAGTCGTAGCTGATCACATTATTAAGTTCTAGCTGATATACTAAAAATGGACAACATAGCCATAAAAATGAACTTATTTCAACTAATTCCCAATCCCAGATGATTCCACATTGAGGAAAAGAGCAAATACAGCTGTGATTTAGCCATGTGACTTATCAAATCTCAGCATCTCACCTGAATGAATGGACACAACATAACGCTCCAAACAACACCAGTAAACCATGTCCTCTGCCGAACAAATTTTGTTTTTACAAACTTTTCATATTAATCATATTAATTCATTTCCCCGTTTATTTTACTCCAATATCAATAATCATCAGGCCACGGCAACAATCATGACACTTAGCATAACATTCTAGTTACCTCGAATACATTAATAAAAACAAAACAAATATCACTACAGAGATTTACAAAAGTTATTCACAACTAAACGAAACAAACAAACCCTTGCTGTAAAGAAATAAACGTTTCACAAACTGAACAGAAACTTTTGACGTCACCGCTCAGATGGCTAACAGTGAGTTAGCGAGTGCGCTAATGCTCTAGTGTTCGAGTTAAATAAATAAAACACTATAAACAAAGATAAACACATTAATCTTACCGAACAATATCCAGTCTGAGTGTGAAAGTGAGTCCATAATCCGTGTAAAGTGACTCATAACACACGCGGGTAACTTGTACAGAAACTCCTTGTCAAACTCCGCTCCAGACATTTTCAAAAACCCTCGGTGTTTTAACTGACTTTATTAGATGTGTAAGTCCTGTCTCTCTCTCTCTCTTTTAATCAGCTCTGATATTGCTTTACGTGGTTCTTAAACACAGGAGTTTCTTGCGGCTGTCACTTGCATTAGTGGTCTTGTTTTCTTCTACCACAGCCGTCACGAATCGTATTAATGGCGATTGCCTGGCAGTGGCTCATAAATATTTATTGCGTCACCTATTGTAAGGATGCGTCATCTGCTTAATATTCATGAGCTTCACCGCACGGAAAGATTGCACTCCTGACTACCGCTTTTTTTTATTTCTTCTCTTTTCATTTTCCCCTTTTTTTTGGTCATTTCTATTGTATTGTGAAGCATGTGATATGTTGTTCTGATGTAATATGGAAGTTACTAATGTGCATGCTATTTGTTGATAATAAAGCATAAAAAAACAGCAACTGTAATATTCGGGGGGAAAACTGAACTGACTACCGTCCAACTTTCTAACGTCAGCAGTTCATATCCGCTTCCAGAGGCCCACGTCACATTACATTTATTAACAATCACAGTCATCACCTTCACCATAGTATTTAAGTTCTTAAAATCTTTCGCCACTTCGTATAACTTACTCACATCTTCCATTTCCTTTTTTCCACATTTAGTAATAGGGTAAATTTCCCCTGTGCTCAAAAGTGCTGTTATTTCAATATGGTGGATTCAGCGATACACTATTTTTTTCCCCTCTGGAACATATTTACGTTGCATTTATTAGTGATAATTAAAGGTGAACTCAGTATAAAATCTAATCAAGCGTTTTTGTTTGAAGTTAAACTGCAAAAATCTCAGAGAAAAAAAAATCCCCCAGCGAAAATGAAACATTACTATTTCAGATTGCGGTTATCAGTGCTTTTCCTAGTTTCATTCACGTTCCTTTTCTCACATTATTCAATTATAGAGACAACAAAGCCCTAATGATGAGCAAAATCTGACTCGTCTTATAATGATAACAACACTTAACATCGTGTTTTGTTTATGATGTGAGTGAAATAAATGTTAAAGACAGAGAGCAGGTAAATGTTGTTTACTATTGTGTATCTGTTACATACGGCAAACAAATGATACAGTAACACAGTACTATAAAAGTAGACACAAACTATACTTTTCACTTTCAGGAAGGCAAGGACTCAGCTTGGCAGATGGCGAATAACCACTGACACTTAGTCTGTAGGATTGTTTGGTTAAAATAACATTTTTTTTTTTTTTAGATACATACTACCCATCCCTTTTATTTAAAACTAAATTAAAAAATAATATGAAAACAAAACAGCTTTGGACAAAGGTAAAAAATACATACAAAAAGTGAATGGGTGTTCTGCCGGGAAACATACTTTATAAAGTGCAGATCTTAGACTCATCCTTCCGGTCAAGGTTGAAGTATTTTTTTTGTCATAAAATGTCATGTTTGGATTGGAAGATTATGTTTGAGGCCAAGTTTTTGTTTTGTTTTACGGTTATGTTAAAATGGAGAATATTTCCCAACAAACACACGTCACTCATTAATCTGTGAAACATTCAACATATCAGGGATGAAAAACATCAAAATCCTATCGCTTTTTACATCATCAATATTGCCCAAATACATCTTCCTATAATGTTATCCTTTTTTTTTTCTCCTCAATTAAGAAAATAAAGCAAGGCAAACATGTTCTTGATTTCTATAAATCCTTAATACATCCAAAGCACTGAATACCAACAAGAGGCAAACACAGGACTCAGAATAAAAATACAACTACAGTATAAAGATAAATTCTATTACTGAAACTTCAAGGCACAAGACTATGTTAAATAGACCATGAACTTTCTACCACGGTGGAACTGGAATCTATTTCTTATAGTTTAACTTCCGTTTCATTTGACTTTAAATTGTCCTTCTTGCACGATTCAAAGTGCTGCATTTTAGTTAATAAGGGTACATTTCTTTTTACTTCAGGTTCTACTTGTTTAACAGAGTACAAATAAGAGACATACTAAAGAAGAAAAACTCATATCGGATCTGCTGGGTATACTATCATACTATTGCTATCAAGATAAAAATGGTCTATTTCCAATGTTGGATTTAGAATGTAAAAAAAAAAAAAAAAAAAAAAATGCTAATAATAAAAATAAATCTAACACCGAAATCTACAAATTACTCTAGCCACTACAATTGTTGATACAGCGGCATATGAAGCCCAAACTCAGCTACCAGTTAAATCATTAAAACAAAAAAACAAATACTTCAATTAAATAAATCTGTTCATATTAAACAGACCGAAGTGCACAGCTAGCCTTCATTGAACAAACACATTCAGTATTTTATACCTCATGAAAACCTTCGGATCCGGTTAGTGTGGTTTGGGCTCAGCTCTTGAGAGTGCTGTTTGAAAACATCTTATATATAATAGTAAAGGGCAAGCAATGTCCTATCTTCTAATGGCAATCATGCATATTGATACATGTTCACGTACATAGCATGTATTTTTGGCTACAGGGACACAAGGACATTCCAAAGCATATTTCACTGCCAGAGGCACAAATAACCCAAACAAACAAGAAAATAAAACAAACAAACCAACATATAAATAATAAAAGTAATTTTCTTATTCTGTCTTCACCCATTTGTAGGGCTCCATTTTTGTCAGTGGGCTTTGAGCGCTACAAAAGGCAAGAAGTTCATAAAGCAGAGGGTTTTTAACAATACATCATTTCTAGGTGGGCACAAAGGTCCAGCTGATGGAAGAAAAAAAAAAAAAGTACATCGATGAAACCTCTAGTTACAAAACACACACACACACACACACACCAGTGCACATCCTACCTATGAAAAATGACCAAATAAAATCCAAGCATTTGAGTGAATTCACCTTCCGCGTTGCTTCGTTGGGATAAAGGGGTTTCTTTAGAATCAAAGGTCACTTCAACCACCTTAGTAAGTCTCCCAAAATAAAGGCACTACCCTTTCTGTTTCAGCCAGACTGATGCAGCTTGTGAGTCGACACTTTAAAACTAAGAGTTGTCGTGACTTCAATTCATGTCTGGAGGTTTCTTTCCGTCTGCGTTATTCTTAACCTGTACCGCTGAGAATGTGCTTGCAGAGCTCAAGCTAAAGGAATCCATTCTGCTCCCTCCATTCTCCTGCTGGAGTTTAGTCAGACCGGGGCGACGTTCACCGCAGACAGGTCACAACGTCAGCCGCCGGTTAAGTGAGCGCTCGAACTCTGACGAGGACGGAGAGCGGAGCCGGTGGTGTTTGACAACACTTTAAGGTCTCTTGTTAGACCTCAAGCAATTAAACTGAGTTTGCCTTTACGGCGAGGACCAGACCACTGCGTTCCTCTGACGTGAAAACCCATTTCCTTTATCTGCTTTTGACTACTTGAAATGATTACATAGCCCTTGTTTCCGAGCGGAAACGCTCTTGTGTTCTCTGTGCCCCTTCCCAGTGAGGGTCGAGGGAGCAAGGGGCCTGGAGGAAGAGAATGGAGACACTTTCATTCTCAGCAATATTTGAGGGGAAAATGAAAAGATGCAATGCTCCTTGTGATTGTCAATTCTAATTTAATCTCTCCATTTAGAGACGTTTGCTTTACACGAGATACCAAGAGGCTACTCTTAAAGCACACTCGAGAAAAACGGACCGGTGAGCTCTCTCTCTCTCACATGCATTTGAACCCCTTATCGACCGCAAATATCAAAAACATCTCCCTCTAGCTGAACTAACAGACGAAAAGATTACTGAGTGTTATGACGTGTATCAGCATTTATGTCGGTGGAAATGCACATTCATCACCCAAACCACAATAAACATGAATGGATAAGATTTAACACACAGACAAAACTGATTGGGATACTTTGGGGAATAAAAAGGCAAGCCATCTCACTCTGGGACTATTCAAATTTCAAAACAACAACTGCAATATCTAGAATATAAAATATTCATAATTGTGATGCCATCAGATTCAGGGGTCTATGAAGATTGGTTATGCATTTATAAATACAGTGGCGTAGCGGACAGGCAGTGTGTGTCTGCGATAACCTCTAACCTCTCTTGTCTCCCCGAGCCCAGTGACTTTTAACAGAGCCTCTAAGCGTGTGCGGTGGGTTCGGTGGGGGGGAATTGAGAACGAATGGGGGGAAATTCGCGATGCCTCCATTGCGTAATGATTGGATATGTTTGGTTTATGCAATAAATCCCGCCTCTTGTTTTTGTGTGTGTTCCGCGTTCTGTCAGAATCAACAAAATGATGGCGTTACTGGGAAGATTAATTCAAAAAAGTAAGTAAACAACTCCGCCACTTAAGATATCACTGCTTTATGTCACGTCGAAATCAAACTTGAAGTGGCCTGAGAACATGATGACTGTGGGGGCTTTTAGTGAGCGAACAGTTTGGTGAAATTAAAGATACATCTTCGTGTCTGTGACAGTGTTTAGCGAGCTCGATGACTGATGATACGAAAATAAGTTGACTAGTAAAAAAAAGAATGGCTTAACATCAATTCACAAATTCACTGCCTTTCATATTATTTTGGAATAAATGTAAAATTGCTTAAAACACTAACTTGATGAGATTTAAACGTGGTTTTAATAAATAGAACATTAATTACATTGTTAATGTAAAAAAAAAAATACAAAATTGAATTGTATTTGTTTTTTTAATGTAATGTAAAATAATATTTAACCAGGAAAATTTGATAACATTAAGTGTAACTGGGATCTGAATTTACATTCATCATTTCAGAACACCACTGCACGCCACTGATATATATATACATAACCAAATGAGTTGGTTTTAATATATATAAAATATGTGGGTCTGCATTAGAGCAGATTTGACAGTCAAATGTCATGACGTTTACTAACTTTACTGCCTTTGCCCCCATACAATATTTATTGGCCATAAATATGTGATATCAAATACTGTGAGTGAAATGTAGCCGTTATTTGCTAATTTTATGATTTAGTATATGAGGGGTGTTTTTTTACAGAGAAAGCAAAACTAAACAAAAGTATGGCTCTTTATAATGACATTAAACATGCATTCTATGCTAACATACATCTGAAGAAAGGTACAACCTCCGGACATGAAACAGAAGTCTGTGCAATGCTAGAAACAATATATGCAACAAAAAAAAAGAAAAAGAAAAGTTTGCTTCTCACAATTCCAAAATAATAATAATAATAATAGTTTTAAAAGTAAGGTGCATTTCATCTAGGAGAAGAAGCGAAAATGGAACAGAAAAAGTGCTGTAAAATTTCTGTAAAATCCTAAATGTTACATAAACAAAGAAGAACTTCCTCAGTTTGGTTCAAAATTTCTTTAGAATTGAGTTTCATTCTATCCTAATCATATATATATATAATATTATAGTTAATTACTAAGACACTCATTGTCCGATATTGCAAAAAACAATTGCTGCATGGAGCCATAATGTGCAGTCCTTCTTTTTGACAGCTAATTCTTTGTAATTTTGAAGACTTTAGATTAGAAAACTAATGGAAATATTTCACGATGGCATTGAGTTGAAATGTACGCAGGTTTTCTTTCCTTTCTTTGTTTCATAATTCAAAATATATACGTTTCTAAAACGTTTGACCCTCATCAATAGTGCTGTACCTGGTTTTAGAAACCTTTATGTGTAGGAAAGACAATGTCGGAGTACTGTAATAAATAGCACGCAAAGCACGCAAACATCAGCAACCCATGCATTTGACACAACTACAGCCTGACGAGACATTATATAAATATATAGCGATCTATTAACTTTCCTGTCGGAATCATTTTTAGAACAGCAGCTCTATGGTATATTAATCTATAACCACACAGTAAAACCAAACGCTACATTTGAAATGGTATGCTTTTTTTTTTTTTTTGTTAGGGATCTGTGTCACAAGGACACAAGGCCACTATTTAAATTGTACTTAATGGGAAAAAGCAGGTAAACGTAACAAACTCCTTTTCTAATATTCTTTTCCTTGAGTTAACATCTACTCCAGACGCTACACTGGACTGTGCTTTCAATATTCCCCAACAAATACATTTGTGCTTTATCCTCCCCACCAAAGAAAATGAAAAATAGAGCTGTCCGCTCTAGTTGCATTTTCTCAGGCACATCCGAAACGGTGATTAGGTTAAAACAAACTACTCATAATTAATATACATATGTGCGCTAAAAATACCAACAAGGCAAAAGGAAATAATACTACTGAATTCAATTGATCTTCACAGGTCAACAGGCTGGAAATGTCATCTTGGCACAAACCCACAACTAGGAAGTTCTTTTCTGTCTGAGTTAAGCTAGCGTTTTTTAATTCAAATGCTGCGACAGCTGCGTCCGACTCAAATGGAAAGGTGGAGATCGGAAATGTGGCCCTTTTTTTTTCCTTCAGCTCGCTTTCTTTACGTCTGATTTGCCCCTTCATTTTATGACACAAAAGGGAGAACACACTGATAGGACACCTTTTTGCTAGGGTTGAGATGACATGACTATGAGGCATTTTAGTTCTTTCGAGAGCAATCTGATCAGAAAGTTTCACTTACTATGGCGTGTGACTTGTGCATCCATTACCACTTGAGTGTGTTTCTACTTCCTACAAGCACTGACAAAGGAATAACGGGTCTAAGTGAGTGCTAAGATATACTAATACAAAGATATAGTGGGAAATAAAAGGGAAACCATAAAGAAAAAGGTTAGCAGAGAATTCATCCGGAAGCAAGAGAATTATCGCCTCGCGTCCAACCCACAGAGAGAACGAGACACAACAGCTGCCTTTTGTTTCAGTACGTTTACATTTTTGTATATTTTTGTTTCCTTTTTCTTTTTTCCTCAGTAAAAAAGAACGAAAAATCACTCGGTCTTGCTGCGACCTTCCTCCGCTTCTTCACGCGCAACGCCTCTGCCGATCGGTCACTTAGTCAGTCAGCTCACTGGTTCGCTCACTTGTGTCCGGGACTCGACCGTTTCCTCTCGGCTCGGCCTCGGGACGGCGGAGGGAGGAACAATGTCTCTCATCTCCTTGCCTTCTCCCATCACAGTCGTCTGCTGCCCTCTCAGGTCAGCGGAGGCCATCTTGCTTGCGTTCTGAGCGTCCCTGCTTGAGGAGCTGTCAGTTCTCGCCTCCTCTCTGCAGGCCACGTGCTCCGCTTTCGGCCTGGAGGTGCTTAAGTCCTGGGGTTCGTTTTCCATGGTTGCAGGCGCCGGCGGCCCCCCGTGCGTGGAGTGACCCAGGGAGAGCTGGTGAGCCTGCGGAGTGTAGGTGGAGGGCGGCATGGCCTGCAGGTGGTGGTGTTGGTGGTGGTGATGATGGTGGTGGTGTTTAAAGTGCTGCCCTCGCTGATCTCTCTTCTTGTGACTCTTCAGTCCTCCGCCGCTGGTTGCCGTTCCGCTGCCGCTGCTGCTGCTGCCGTTCCCTGGGTCTGTGGATGCCTCTTTGTGCTTCCGGCCGGGATGCTTGTGAGGCCTCTGTCCCGTTTCTACCTCCTCACCTGTAGGGGTCACAGTTGATGTAATCAGTCGTTTTGCAAACGTCTCCGTCGGTGTGGTTCCAGAGGTGGTAGATCCCTCCAACTCCTCCAAAGTCTCTCGAGTTTTGCGTTTCTTGATAGGAAGCGCCCTCTCCTGAACAGGCTTTAAGGAAGACTCCTTCTGAGCTTTTTTCTTGGCCTCTGCGGTGAGAATGGCCGCGGCGGCGTACGCGGCGGCTGAGCCTGTCCCCACCGCCGACTGCGAAGCAGCTGCTGGCTTGCGGCCACGTTTTTTGGGGGTGCTCGGCGGTTCCTGTTCCGATTTCCGTTTGCGCCCTCGGCGCACTTTGGCAACTGCCGCTTGCCCCAATGGAGCCCCGGGTTCAGTTTTAGGGGCAACAAAGGGCATCTTTACAAGGAGTTTTCCCGGACTCTTTTCTACGACACGCTTTACCGCCACCCCTTCCGTTGCCTGCCGTACCTTGCCACTGCCTTTTGGGCGGCCCCTCCCACGACCGGAGGGTTTGACCACTTTGGGCTTCTTTGGCGGTCTCTTTTCTCTACGAGATGGGCTTCCTCGGCCCGTGACTGTGAAGTCAAAGTCATTGGGATCCGTGGTGGTATCGCCCACCTTTTGGAAGTACGCCATGAGCTCCACTTTGGAGCGGAAGGCTTTCCCTTCTGGGCTGAAAAATAAAAACAAACACATTACTATGAAATGACAGTAATTTAATATCAATTTGAAAGAACATTTGAACTTGAGAAAGTCTATGTGTGCAAAATTTGCAACCATACAAGTACATCATACGCACATGTGGTACAAATCTGAATATTTTCTTTGATTTCATGTTTATTCTTATTGAGCATGCTTTAAAATAAAGTATTGTGGGAACTGTGACACATCAGTCAGTGTTCAACAGCATGCACCCTTATTCATCATGTCAAATTATTTGGAAGAATAATAAACTTCACGTCCTTTGATTATTTAGCCATACAACAAAATCTTGTAAATCAAGCTCTAAAACACAAATCTCTGTGTCCCCGACCAGTGTAATGCACAGCTCTCTCTTTCTACACATGCAATTCAGATTTATTAAATAACTAATGAGTTAATATATCAAGCTTCAAATACTGCTGGGACAAGTTACGCAAACTTGCCTTGGCAACTAGCTAAAAAAAAAAAAAAAAAATATGTATATACTTTATATTTTATTTCCATTAAGGTTTATTTTATTTTAAGTAACGAAAATGTTTTTTTTTAATGGTCTTAGTTTTAGTTGGCAATACTATACCCAGCTATAAATCAGACTTCGAGACTTCAACAACAATAAAATGGGAGGGATTCTTACTCAAAACATTAACATATTAGTAAGTAACATTGGTATGACGTTGTTTGGGCCAAAACAATTTAATTCATAATGTTACAACTACATATACATATTGTGAGAGACCTCACAAGCTGGCTTTGGCATGATGGGTAGAAGTACTTAGTATAAATAATCTAGTATATGTGTAAATAAAATCGTTATAAATAAAAAAATAAAAAAAGTCAAACGGGGAATATAGGACATCAACTGAGGCCGTAACTGGTTTTCCAGTGTTGACAGCTTTAGTTTTGTTGTGTTTGCAACATGCCGCCTCGTGAATCTTTTAATTAGTAGTCAGTGACTCTTTAATAATGACTGATTTGTTGCATCTGCCGTTTGGAATGCAACCTTGTGAAAGGAATATCATCACAGTTGCTCTCAAAAAAAGTCCTAACTTCCTGTAACTTGTACTAACTTGATCAGGTAGACATCAAATTTGCCAGCAGATCGCCCCGACTTGCGCTGTTTCAGCTTGCGCGTCCAACCTTGAGGCAGTGAAGGGTCGTCATACAGTGGGCCTCTGTCCCGAATGATGGAGCGCCGCTGCTTGGCTGATGCGGAAGATTCTGGAGCGCTGAGAGCAGCTCCAACTTCGGGGTCAATGGGTTCAGACTTCCCTGCCTCCGCCTGTTGTCCGACATCCCCCTGCGTAAAGAGGCGCGGGGGAGGAGGAACAGATACTGTGGCCTCGAGTTTTTCCACATCTTGCCGTTCCTTTTTGTTTTTCTTCTGCTTCTGTGTCTTGTCTTTTGAGCCCTCCTGGTCTTCATTCTTGTCCTCACCTCTGCTGACAACACAAGAGATAAGTGGCACACTGAGACAGGATGACAGTATTACGGGTCTGTATTCTAGTCAAGCGCATGTCTAAATGTCTATGAGGTATTTCACTGGACAGAGTGCTGCATTTGCATGTTAGCCATCATCAATTCAATAGTTTGGCTTCAAAGCATGCTCATTTTCAGGTCACACAAGCTCGATTAAATACCACCACCAAGCAGGCGGGAAGTGGCCTGAATTTAAAGTGTTAGCGTAAAACTTAGCTGACGCAATTCGCATCTTAACATCTCTGGACGTCATCCTCAGGATGTCTATTTCGTAATTTCAGATTAAACAAGTTCAATTTGATTTCTACTGTGCATACAAACACACGGAAATCACCCTGGAGGTGTAAAGAGGCGTGTGTCTAACAAAACCAAAACGTGGAGGCAAAACCACCACGTGGAGGCTGAATCATTGTCTTCAGGCGATGAAGGAATTTCCCACCTGTCTGTGGCTTGTCCCTCAAGCGGACAAACTCTTTGTGTTTTTTACCAAAGAGATTACTGATCGACTTCATTTTCCTTACTACTTTGCAGATTAGTCTAAATACGTATGTTTTTGTCATGACCACATGGTGGCTTGGTGTTTGAGAAACGAACAATGAACAAAATATTAAAACCTATTAAAACATCACATCACAATAAACAAAAAATATACATTGTGAACTAAATCATTTCCGTATCTCCAGCAACTGAGATTTAAAGGTATAGCGGTGGATCTTCCCGAATTTTAGATAAGACCCGCCCTCTCCACTTTTTGAAAAGTTTGATTGATTCACCAGAATGATTGATAATTAGGAGGACCAATAGTATAGGTGATCCACCCGGAAGTAAAAAATCCTCCGCTATACCTTTAAGAGAAAAAAATAACTAACCAAAATAAGTTTTTTATATATATAATTATTCTATGTATATTTTATTTCTTTAGTCATCGTTCAGAACCGCTTCCCTAGTTTTGGGATACAAAACTTCCACAACAAAACCAGATTTAAAGGACACTGTTTTTACTAGATTTCATTTAAGTTACTCTGTCAGGGTGGAGAGACTGGGATCATTGTAACAGAACCAGCATGTTCTAAGCTCAAATGTTGTGTCACTTTCAATAATAGTGCAGTGTTAAAATTGAGAAGACAAAAGTCAAGTGATGAACGCATTCATGAAGTTTACCGGGTAGATAAAGCTGGAATGACTGGTTAATCTGTTCTTTTATGTTACACTCACTTAAACCATCAATAACAGTCGGCAAAAAAAAGAAAAACACACCACAATCACAAATATATATATATTTTTTTTAAAGATTATTCAAGTTTCATGTGTACGAAATAGCACATCATTATACTATATTGCAAAGAAAGATGCATATTTCAATTCTATCTAGCCGATTTTTGAGTATAGGATCATTCCGTGTCAACTCGGGTACCCGGCTAAACATTTTCATTTTGATCTTTTTTTTCTGGTGAAAGAAATGCATAAAAGAAGAAAGCAAAAATATTAAATGTCGTGAATGTATATTCACTGTTTTGTCGAGGGTGGTCAAAATTACAATTTTCACACACTCTCCGTATCTGGGATTGAACCATATAGGGCCTTTAAAATGAAGTGTTTGATAACAACCAAAATCTAAAAGGATATTAAAATATCTAATACATCTTGAGTTACAGGCATGCAAACTTGATGCAAAAAACACAAGAAGTGCTTTTCCCCATTTTTGACCTGTCACCGTTGGCATACAATTGCAACAAAGATTTCTAAAGTCAACAGATTTAACTAAATGACCAAACAATCTCTGTGTAAATATAAAATAATGATGTTGCCATCTTTTTAAAAGTAATTTTTACCCCCCTGTAATCTGGCTCCAAATCTCATGTGAAAATTGTCATTTTGACCCTCCCTCTACAAGACATTGCATTACCCAGTTTGTCTTTCTTCAGAAAAAAATATGAATAAAATAAAATATTTGAGCCGGGGAAGCTTCTGAAATTTGGTTGATTTGACATGGAAATGACCCTAGACACACTGCTCATAGTACGCATATTTTCAGTATGCAAGTGAAGTATAACTAGCATATTTAACTTGCACTATACAGCCTGAGCAAATTATGTGGAGTAGCATTTCCCACAATGCAATTTTTTACCAGTTTCAAACTTTAGTAGAGCGCAACAGTTCCAGTTCCAGAAGCAGAAATCACATTTTCTCCACAGAGGAACTGATTTGTAACAATAACATAAACATTTCAAGAGCTCAGCGACTGTTAAGCGATCATATCTTATATACTTCTTCTTTTTAAATGGATTATTAATTTTTTTTAAATTTACATCTGAAATGCGGGTGAAAAAAAACGACACTATCCACAATCTTGAAATGAGATCCACACATTATCATTTATGTGGAAATGGAAACCGTGGTAAAAGAGTTCAGCAGCGACCGCCCACTCCCATAAAGCCCTGCAAATGACATGATCAAGTCTGTCTTCCCTAATCTCAAAATAAGTGTATTTCCATATGAATATTCTGGCGTATACATAACTTAGAATGTAATGTTTTTACTAATAATCAATCTGTTTTAGTTCGCATGTTTGCCTTATTCAATCATGTCATTCACAATGCTTTATCGGATGACTGAGTATATAATGTTGAGGGTCTAGCGGATCAGGCAACTTTGATATGATCTGAATGCTTGATGATTGACAAGAGATAAAGAATCCTTCAACCAATCAGGATCAAGAAAGGTGATAGTAAAACAAAACAAAAAAATGTGGTTTCTTTCTAGTTGATATAGTTGATGTATTCACTTTTGAATAAAACAACAAAGTCACAGGTATAGTGGAGGATCTTTCCGAATTTTAGATAAGACCCGCCCTCTCCACTTTTTGAATAAGTTTGATTGATTCACCAGAATGATTGACAATTAGGAGGACCAATAGTATAGGTGATCCACCCGGAAGTAAAAAATCCTCCATTATACCTTTAAATAAACACGAACAAAACGCGTCCCTGTCCTGCGCTACATCTTCAGTGACACAACATTTACTAGACTTATTGATTTATATCTTTGAGAGCAAGTGTCATGCAAATACATGTCTGCAAACACTTTGTTAATAAAGAATTCAAGAAAATACAGTAATAATAATGTTATTTTAGGCAAATCTCAAATTATTTCATATCAAATGCCTGTTGTGCAAAAACAAAACAGCATCAATTCATCACATTTGTTGACATAAAACACTTTTGTCAAGTTCACATGCCCTGTGGTGTGTGACTTGCAAAACTCCATTCATAAATATTTTACATAGCATTTTTCTACATTTTACATAAATACTATGCATGCAACTTTTATGACCTGAAAAATGAGAAACTACATCCATATTTGTACTAAGGACTAAAGGACTAAAAGGACTAAAAATCAGTCAAACCGCAGGACCATTTATTGTGAAAGTTATTGTTAACAGTCACAGGACATACTATAAACACTTTCCCTACACATTAAAACCGTGTTACTTCATTTTACAACTTAATGTTGTAAATTACAACTTAAAATGTGCAACTTCTTGTTGTGTTACATGCTCCATGAGTTTATCACTAGGGCAGATACTAGTTCGTTTGGCATAGATAAGATTAGGGGTGGGCAATATGACCAAAATCTTATATCACGATATGAGTCATTTTATTTCACGATAACGATATATATCACAATATAGTTCTTTTTGCTTTAAATAAGGTTTTTATGATTTAAAAAAAAAAAAAAAAAAAAAAAAACACAAGCTTATTGAAGACAAGTAAACAGTCAGTGATAAAATAAGAACAAAAAAATAGGACAAAACTACAGTAGAACAAAGAGACAAATGAAATAGACCTACCTGAAAAACTTCTAGCATTAAATAAGAAATACTACAGAAATTGTAAAAAGTCAAGTCAAGTCAAAAGTAATTAAATGTACAAAAAAAAACGCTGCGTAGTTCACTGTGTAAATTAAATATAAATGTATTCTTATTAAAGTAACAAAAGTGATTCAGTCAGAAGCAGCGAGTTATTTTCTCGTTTGATTAACATTAACGACAGGTATATTAGGCTACTGTCACTGCACTGATAAACTCAACTGTTTACATTCACTTCAGACATAAATGACTGTGGATACTTCCATTCTGACACATAAGTGTGTGTATTTGGTCTGGTCAAGCCCAATAAAGTGTCAAAAAGTACAGTATTCACATGCTCTATGAGCAGCAGCTTCACACAGCACACGATCGAACACAACACGAGTTCTCTTTCGCTGCTTATTGCGCTTCAATCACTTGTTTTAAAACAGCAATGCTTAAAAATGCATTCAAAATGATAAGCTTTTATGACCACACAGCACAGCAACATCACGTGAACGCAACTGCAATAGAGACGATAGTCCAAAATCTTTTCTAGATTCTACCGGTTAATAGTGTCTTACCGGTATATCGCCCACCCCTAGATGAGATATTCGGTTCATTAGCCATGAAATAATTTATGACCTTATGCATGAACTAACCATTTATGAGATGAACACCACCACCACACTGTAAGTTTTTCTTTAAGTCACAACTTATCAGGGGCAGGTCAATTAAAGAATCACGATGAAAGCTAATTGTTATTGGGCATTATTAAGTTTCACATTATTGTGCACAGGAGGCCTTGAAACTCAGATGGAAATCAATTAATATCTGCATTAGACAGCTCATGTTCTGATCTTACATGGTTCACCCAAAAATGATAATAATCCCATAATTTACTCACCCACAAGCAATCCTAGGTGTATGACTTTCTTCTTTCAGCTAATCACAATCAAAGTTATATTAAAAAAAATTATCCTAGCTCTTCCAAGCTTTATAATGGGGAGTGAATGGAGCCTGAGTTTGTTTCTGAAGCTACAAAAAAAACACATCCATCCATCATAAAAGTAATCCATACGGCTCCAGACGGTTAATAAAGGCCTTCTGAAGCAAACCGATGCGGTTTTGTGAGAAAAATATCCATATTTATAATGACATTTCCCTTTAAAAATTCAAATTTTAGACTTCTAATTCGTGACCGCCGTTTTGTTTTGCTCTATCCTCTGCGCTTTTGCGTTCGTCAATACGTCATGCGTCGGGTCAGAGGTCACTTAAACAAGACTCGCGAGCGGCCGTTACCGTAAGCCAGTGATTATAGTTTAAAAAGTTATAAAAATGGATATTTATCTTACAAAAATGCATCACTTCGCTTCAGAAGGCCTTTATTAACCCCCTGGAGCCGTATGGACTACTTTTATGATGGATGGATGTGCTTTTAGGAGCTTCAAAAACTCTATTCACTCCCATTATAACGTTTGGAAGAGCCAGGATATTTATTAATACAACTCCGGTTGTGTTTGGCTGAAAGAAGAAAGTCACATAAACCTAGGGTGGCTTGAGGGTGAGTAAATTATGGGATAATTTTCATTTTTGGGTGAACTAACCCTTTAAGAACAATTCATAAATAGGAACAAGTAAGATAAGAACAAAATATACCATGCTGGACATTCATCAAGGATCGTGTTTAGCCAGCATGAACAACTGTGGTTGAAGTCAGAAAGATTATAACATGTTTATTGGAACTTTCTAATGAGTGAAAAATATATTTGCCCCATTTCAAACAACATTATAGTTTAGTGACCACATTACTTCCATGATAAACGTTAAAAAATAATAATCAGTTTTGGATAAAACTATAAAATATTCCAAATTCAACGTCATCTAGACCAAATGACCCAGTACCTGCCCTTGTAATTCATGGAGCATGCAACAACAGCAGCAAGAAGTTGCACAGGATTCAAGTTCAGCCTTCGAGACATGTCACAAGTGTGTGTCAAAGACATGAGCAAGTGTGTTTTCCGTGTTACTCCGTTTGTGCAAAATAGCCTTGCGGTCGACCACACACACGCACATATAGACAAATATGATGCTGCTAGATCCGTTAGCTGGTTACCGGAAGTCAGCAGCTCAACAATATCACCAGTCTGCTATCACATGGGAGTGCCTTGTGCACTGCTAAAGCAAGCTGCTCACTATCTATTTCAGTTTCCAGTGATGCGAGAAGAACAACAGTCACAAAAACAGTGTTTTGCACCTGGAGTTACATGGTTTGCATGCTGCAGGGGCAAAATGAGCAGCAATAACAACACAGACACACACGCAGTGACATCAGACAGAGAAATAGCACATTGGCCAACTTGCTTGCATATGCAAACTTGGTACCTGATGATGTACAGCAACCTACACGGCGCCACACCACAACACTGAACTAAAACGCATCTTAACCTCGTTTCTAAGCACTTAGTCAAGTAATTCCACGCCAGGACAGGCATAATCTATCTGGAGCAAATCTCATTTCGGTCCCTTGCCTTGTCCTGCAGCGCCACAACACAAGCAAGCTAACTTACTTCAGTCTGCTGTTTTTGACAGCTAGCGAACACTTCGAATTAAACAACACGGGAGCGGCGTAACATTCACGCGAAAGAGACACGAATATCAGCAAAACAAAACATGTGTGCGTCCAAACCCCCTAGGCAGCCATTCGCGCTACATTTTAGAGGAGTTTTTGAAGTAACGCCAGAAATCGACAGCAAACACACACATTGGGATAAAGCGCGCAGCTCTCGTGCCGCACAATGTGTCCGTTGATCGTGGAAAAAGAGCGGGAGAAATACGAGTGACGTATTCTCAACGCCTTCGCGGGCTAGCGCGGCTAACATTCCCCCCTCAGCCTGCCTGACAAAATATCACAGCGACGATCAAAACCTACGCCATCGCCGCTCGCGACGCCTGACATTGGAAGCCGTGACAATGGGAATGGATGCGGTTCACACTTACAGTCTCTCCTCTCCGCTCTCTGCGGCGGCCATTTTTATTTAAATAAATAAATTTCCAAAAAATCACGCAACATCTTTGTGGGTACCCCTCACCCTCCTCTCCCACTCCCTCTAACACAACACCATCCGTCGGACGTGAGTTCTCGCGAGAGGTGGGGTGGAAGGGAAAGGGGGTAACGAGTTCGTTCTCGCGAGAGCTGAGAAGTGGATATAACTAGAGAGGGGAACAACGTCCAGGGCGAGGAAAGCTGCATTGCACACCAGAATAACAGTGCATAACTGTATTATTTCGTTCTGTGATAAAGCCCTGTTTCCTTAAGATAAATTCATATCAAGGTTTTGAATGTGTTTTCAGATATTTTTGTCTTGTGATAAAAGTGCAGATTTAAAAAACCCTTTTCAAACAGGTCTGCACCTCATATAGGGAAGACTAGTCTTCCACTAATAAACAAGGAAACAAATTATGAATTAAATAAAACAATTTTTTAAATGAACAAAAAAAACTTTTAAAATTGAATAGACATTTGCAGTTTTATCTAATTCACACACACACACACACACACACACACACACACACACACACACACACACACACACACACACACACATTGTGTTTGCATGTTTTTTTGGGGACTTTCCATAGACATCATGATTTTTATAGCTACTGTATAAACTGAATGCTATCCCTTTACACTAGCCCTATACCCTAAAGCCTACCCATCACAGAAAACTTTCTGCATTTTTACATTTTCAAAAAAAAACAACAACAACAACAACAACCACTTAGTAGCCTATATGATTTATAAGCTGTTTTCCTCATGGGGACCAAAAATGACAAGGATTTCGGATATTGCCAACTAATGTGGGGACATTTTGTCTCTATAGGGTTTACCAGGACACCACACACATTCTTGTACATCTATCTTTATGAGGACATTCATTGACACAATGCATTCTCTTGCCGCTTACCCTAACCTTACCCATCACAACTAAGTGCCTAACCTTAACCCTTACCCTAAACCTACCCTTAACCTAATTATAACCTTATCCCTAAAACCAAGTCTTGACCCTCAAACAGGCCTTTAACAGGTCTCAGAAAGTGAGGACCGGCCATTATGTCCTCACTTTACTCTCTTTGTCCTCACTCCAATGGTCTAAAACTCAAACTGGTCCTCACAAAGATAGTTGTACAACACACACACACACACACATTTCTGGCATGAAACTCTAGATGGTGCAGGCTGATAAGTCTTTTACTCATTTGGTAGACCACATCATTATCTACATCGCACAGCTGATTGGTTGCTGTTGCATCAGCATCCAATGAGCTGCGGCTCAACCTTCAAACAAATACTGGGGTGTTGCTGGTACGCTTTCAAAAACCCTCCACCCTTCCCAGCTCCACCTGTATAGATCTGCTACAGCGATGTGTTATTTAATGTATGTTTCATGTGCAGTAGCAGCATGTCTTACATGCTCACAGCAATGTCTGTGAATGTATTAGCAGTAGCAAGTCTCATACTTACTCTGCAGCAGCAGAGTAGCATATCTATTCCGCCAAGACCAAATACATTAACATTGCCATATCCATTACCATGCCAGTCTCTATTACCATACCAATTTCCCGAGAGTTGTCATGACAGACTGACATTTCCATGTGAACAATCAACAAGTGCATGCTGTGGGGTGATGTTTGCATGGTTGAAGTGTGTAATTATTTTTTTTCCAACTTCCTCTTTTGACACATGAATGTGATAATGAGGTAAGAAAAAAAATCAAAAGAGGAATTGAGAGTACTAGGGTTTGTCCCATGTCTTTTCTCAGATGGCTATAAACGTGGTATATTGAGACTTGGCAGAAAGCAGAAAATAAATACACAAATAACTGTTACCTTTAAAATGTATTCAACATCAATGCGCACGATAGCATCAATAAACACTCTCATTTCAAATATATGTCCCGTCCATGTTTAGATTTTACATGGTAAGATTTTTAGAGATTTGGATTTCTGTTTTAGCTTTTGGAGTTGTTGGGACTGTTTTTTTAACATTCAGTTGAGCTTAGTTTTGTCCTCCTGCAATCAGAAAACACTTGCTTGGGTACACACTTGCTGTTGAAACAGTGTGAAATATGTATAACAGTGAAAACAGAATAAATCTGACAGCTAATGTCTTGAGAGGCACTAAATCCATAGACCTACCCATCACGACAGATCAATGAAATAGAAAAAAATAAACAGATGACTGCACTACCAGGACATATAGGCCTATTGGATCCACATTTTAAATCTGGGGCATTTTTGTCATTTTCAATAGAAATTTTACAGCAGGCACTGCTTCATTTCTGACCTTTCCTGGAAGACACACAAAAAAGTTGTGATGGAGTGATATAATGCAAGGCCTAACAGGTCTCCATTTTTAGATGCGGTGGTACTTCCTTCTCAGTACCAAAAACTTGTAACATTTGTAACACATTTTAACAAACAATTAAATTTTTTGGTCCCCATGAGAAAAACAGCTTATAAATAATAGTGATGTTTTTTGAAAATGTAAAAATGCAGAAAGTTTTCTGTGATGTGTTGGTTCAAAAGTTCAAAAGGGTCAATGAGATTTTTTTTTTTTAAATGTTTTTGTCTCATGCTCACCAAGGCTACATTTATTTGATCAAAAATACAGTAAACACAGTGTATTATTGAAATGTATATATATTTTTTTGTTGTTGTTGGTGGCAAATGAATATATAATCAACAAACGCTTTAGTGAAGGTTGAACCTATGGCCTACATAATGATGTATACAATGATGCATATAATTTTATGATTGTGAATGAATTTACACAAAATTGCACAAAATTAAAAACATTTTACACAATATTTGACCCATAATTCACTCTCTCTCTCTCTCACACACACACACACACACGCACACTCATGTTTTATGGGGACTTTCCATAGACATAAAGATTGTACAAACTGTATATTCTCTCCCCTTACACTAACCCTACCCCTCTTCTGCAAACGTATCAAACTGACTTAAGATTGAACCTAGCGTGGACTAACGCAACCACAGGCCACATTCACTCAGCCTGTAGGCGGAACCACATCCATGGTGGTTAATGAGACAAATGAACTGAACGCTCAACGCTGGCGTGGTGCGCGTGCTGTGAAGCTTTTGGGTTTTTGTATTAGTCATATAATACAGATTATTTCTTTTAAATCACCTCTGTTGTGTGTTCATAAACTCCACGCGGTCTGCAATGTGGACCACGGCATTTTTGGGCATCGCAGTTGTTGTCTGTGCCGTGAGTAGCGATAGAAGTTTAGAGGACAAGGGCCGCGTGGAATTACTGCGAGTGCGTGAACTGTCGCAGCAGCCGCGTTATGGCGCGTGTTGGTCTCGAGCGCTGGAGAAAATACAGTCAAGCTGCAAAGATTTCAGTGATGATGTGCAGAGCAAGATTGCCTTGTCCTTCACACACTGCCACCTGCAAAGGTCAAGAGCTCATTTTACAGGAATCAACTGAAACTCGTTGAACCAGCTAAAGGTTGTTAGGTGGTTTAAGAAGATCTCGTAGCCTGGCCAAGCTGGTTTTCATCTGATCACCCATCCTGACTAATTCCCAAAACGCCAACAGATCAGACTGGGAGATCTGCAAACCAGTTTAGCCTCGTTTGAGCTCCATTTAGGCTAGTTTAGTCTGTCATAGATCTATCTATCTGTATATCTGTCTTTATATGTCTATCGTTCTATTCGTATCTCTATTTATCTGTCTGTCTATTGCTCTCTATCATCCATCCAGAAGACATTTATCATAGTCTTTTCCCTGCTGTCTATGACTGTATCCGAACTGAACCAGTTGAGAAGCACTAGTTTAGCCACAGTGTTGTGGCTTCATTCAACATACAATTTTCCCTGTATTCTGTCTCTAATTTTATTGCAGGTCAGGTCGTAGTTTCCCAGAGTGTCCTGAAGGCAGTGATGTCAAAACCTGCACACAAGACATGGATCCTGTGGCCTTCAACACCTACACTGAGTTTTTTACCCATGCACACAGTATATGTCATTATTTGCAGAGTGAGCGCTGGCAACAAAGAGCTGAGAACACCATTTACAGGTACAAAGGTCCCTAGGTGCATATTTCGAATATGAAGGGTATTTATGTGTATAAAATATTAACGTAAGCCGATGTTCATCTGTGTTTCAGGTTGACTGAGAGTTCAGCAGGGGTGGCGGAGCAGTTGGCATCTACCCAGCGGATGGCAGAAGATCTGGTTGTGGCCCAAAGTGCCGCGCTGAAATCCCAGGAGAGCATCCTTCGCAATGGAGAGGAACTCAAGAGCACCCTGCAGGACTCAACTCAAGGTGCTGGTTACTATCTAAATGAGAAGTGAATATGCTTATGGAAGTGTGTCATTTGGTTTAGAATCACTGACAGTAAAAGAGTTCGCAATAAAATGTCAAAATATACATTTAAAATAGAAAGATAATACTGTTGAGGTAATCTGAGAAACTTTCATGGCATGTAGTTAATAGGGATGCTACTATGATGTTGAAATTCTGGCCAGTATATGGATGTATAATGTATAGTATAAAAATACAATTTATTTTAAAATTTGATAGAATTACATTTAACAGTATTATTAATGTTTTTAAAGAAGGTAATTTAAATGTGAAAACTGGGAAAATTAGTGTGAATAATGAAACATTCAATATCAGTAATAAAAAAAAACCCCTAACTTTAATATTTGCTGATAATGACTAATATGTTACCAATATATCCCTAGCAGAGGCGGCCTTTGCAATTCAAAGGCCTGTTTCAAAGAAACAGTTGGAGGCCCCCATATAAGAAAAAAAAAAAGTCAGACAAGCATTTCATGCAGTGCGACTGCAATTAATTTATTATTCTACAATGGTATCTCATATTTCACTCATAATAGTCTATTTATAAATGCATTGTATCTACCACTATCTACGCATTCTATCTCTTTAAACCATTGTGAAATTCTACTTTTAAATATGAAACTTAACTGCCAGTAGGTGGCGGTAACTCATTGTCTTAACGAGTGAGTCATTGAATTATTCACTCAATCGATTCGTTCAAAATGCCTGATTCATTCAGGTATGAGTGAGTCGTTGAGTCATTCATTAGAATGATTTGTTCAAAAACATGGATTCATTCAGTAAGGAAACATCCCTGTGTTGCTCGGAGACATGCAATGGCTCTGTTGTGGATTTGTTTGGAATTATTTTTATTGGAGAAATAAAGCAAAAACAGACAATATTCTGAGTCTAGAACGTAAGTCACCTAATATTAACTTATTGTTCATTGAACTGTTGAATAAAATGAATGACATCTGCAAACATGCTGATATTCGGGAAAACAGCACTCTTGCTCATATGATATTACTTAACTAGCTAAATTCTGAACTCGCACAGAGACCCTGGCGTCTGCACGGCGTGATGGCGGGGCTTTTTTCTAGCACAATCCGAGGCCCCCTTACTTTTTATTACAGTTCTTGCAAGTTTCTGCAATTAATTAAATTTATTCTGCAATTAATTCGCGCTTAACCACTTAACATGCAGACTCCATTCCAACTGTTTTGTAGATCATTTTAGTCTAATTTGAGCATGTTGTAGAGATGAGGCAATCACTGCAAATAAAACTGAAGCATGTGCTTGACCTCAATTTGTCTTCTCTTTTAGTTCATTCTTTGCATGTGTGCTATAATCCAAACTGAGCTAAAATGCTTGAATGTTTCAGGACTGAAAGATGTATTTGTGGAGATGAGGCATTCTGCGCAGGAGCAGCAGGTGGCATTTGCGGAAATCTTTAACCGCGTAGCGTTCCTCCAGAGCTTCATCATGTCTGAGACTCACACGTTTAGTTCCCTCTTCTACAACGCTCTGGGCATTGGCGCCTCTTATCTTCTGACCTCTGTGCGACGTACAGCTGGAGCCAGGTGAGTATAAACCAGTCAGTCAGTGCCGACAGTGCTTGTAGAATAGATAATGCTGTAGGAATAGTCAAAAGATTATAATTTGTATAATTATAGAGTTTTTTGCCAAAGTATAAATGAGTTTTTCATGACCTTTTCAGACCCTTTTCTGAAGAATTAAATGGCCCTTTTTTCCCTATTTTTGTTTAAATCTCTATGCATCTGAAATGAGAAATGGTGCTTCACTTTTAGTCAGAAGCTACAGGTTTTGTAACAATGTTGTTTTTAACTGTCATATCCTTCAATAACAGCCTGTATTATATTGTGAGATGATCACAAAACAATCCACACTGAAATGTGCCATTCAGACTGTTAAAGGGGTCATATTATACTTTTTTTTATATCTTCAACTTTCTTGTGTAATGTTGCTGTTGTTTCTTATTCTTAAGAAATAGTTATTCTCTATTCCCTGAGAATTGTAATTGAGTTTTCTTCTGGGAACGTACACACCACAGAATTCCTTCCTTCTTTCGTAAAGAAATCAAAAGTTTTGAGAGTGAACTCAGTGTTTCTTGAGAGAATGCAAAAGCATTAAAATGAATTTTTCCTCCCATCACCATGTCCCAGTAGGGTTTCCGTAGCCATGTGATCCACAACAAAAACAAACAAATATACATGCAACAAGGGATGCAATTGTTAGAAACTACTTGACTTGACTCATCTCTGATGATTGTGCCAATGTTGTTTATATACAGCAATTTAAAAAAATAGATATATCTTTTTTTATATATATTAATTTAGTTTGATATTGACAGTTGTTTGGGGGATAATTGTATGCCTTTTTTTTTTACTGTACTGTTAATGGGTAGCCTAATGTCTACTTCTAATTTATTTCTTTAACGGTTAAACAGCAAAATAAAATTATAAATGTGTGTATACATTACAATATACGAATGTTGTATTTTTTTTACCAGTTTTGTTATTTGTGGCTGGAATCCACTCTTCTGCTGGGATCAGGATAATCCTGTATTTTATAATCCAAATTTAGGATTTAAGGATTTTAAATTTAGGAAGGTCCAGGATTTAGTAATCCTACTAAAATGAACAGCACAAACTGATGATTTGATTCAGATCAAAACCAAGATTGGTGCCTGGTTTCACAGACCAGGCTTAAGCCTAGTCTCAGATTAAAATGCATGTGTGAGCTGTCTTAACTGAAAGCAACTTGCACTGACATATCTTTAAAAAAATACACACCAGTAATGTAAGACACGTTTAAAGGAATTCACTCAAGGCCTGCTCCTGGCTTAAAGGAGAACTCCGGTCAATTTTCACACTGAGCTAATTTTTTTGTACATTTGGAGTGCTGTCAATACAGAGAACAACGACAAAAATCGGTGTTGCCTACACCGTGTTATTCTCTTTTTAAAATTTGCACCCTGTTGACTTCAATGGGGCAATGTTTAAACCTGCTTTTAGCCTCTTAACATCCTTGATGTGTCATTACAAGTGCACAGCCATGTGAGTGATTCCTTCAGAGTGAACGCGAGTCAATCTGACTGCAGTAGATGTGAAAGATATGAATAAAAATGATGTTTATTCAGCCAGCGCAAATACCTGTATTTACATCCTGTTTTCGGTCGAAGTCCATAGTAATCGATTGTCGAGTTCACGCGCATTGGTTTAGTACCTATGATCACGCGCGTGAACTCGACAATCGATTACTATGGACTTCGACCGAAAACAGGATGTAAATACAGGTATTTGCGCTGGCTGAATAAACATCATTTTTATTCATATCTTTCACATCTACTGCAGTCAGATTGACTCGCGTTCACTCTGAAGGAATCACTCACATGGCTGTGCACTTGTAATGACACATCAAGGATGTTAAGAGGCTAAAAGCAGGTTTAAACATTGCCCCATTGAAGTCAACAGGGTGCAAATTTTAAAAAGAGAATAACACGGTGTAGGCAACACCGATTTTTGTCGTTGTTCTCTGTATTGACAGCACTCCAAATTTACAAAAAAATGAGCTCAATGTTAAAATTGACCGGAGTTCTCCTTTAATCTAAGCCCTGTCTGTGAAACCAGGCCTAGATTTTGTGATTAAATTTTCTTTTAAACAACCCATTTTCAAGATTTGATCCAACTGATAGCCGGAATCCAATCAGATTACTTTTGAACAACTGGGCACAGAATCTTCTGCAAGTTTGGAAAAAGCCGTTTAAGAAGCTTATTTCCAATAAATTGTCTCTTTTTGGACTGGGAGGTTGTTTTGAAGTTTGAGTGTGTTTCTCAGTACAATGACCTTAATATTGACCTTTTTAATAAAAAGTACTCCGACATTGACATCGATGCATCATGTTTCATTTTAGATTTTTCCTTTTTGGGCTCGTGGCTTTGAATATATACCTTGAAAGGATGATCTGTAAGACGGTGTTGGAAAATGAAGACCATGGTTTTCAACAGATGGTAAGACGGTCCAGTAATGTAAATGGTATAATCTTGTTTCTTGTTTACATGCCTAATTTACGGTCGGGTTTTTAACCATTGTTTTGATCAACTTTGTGTTTTTTTGTTTCTGTGAGTGTGACAAAGAGGCTGAAGTTTGTCTTTCTTTCTTGCTATTGAACATTAAATGTTCCCCTCTTCTTAAAATCTTTTTTTAATCTGTTTTGTGCAGTGTTACAGAGTAATTGTGCTTGGGCCTAAACCATGGTTTACTTTCTTGCACATTGTTAATATGTACAGTTGCATTCAAGTTATTCAACCCCCATTGCAAATCAGGTTTATTGGCAAACTTTACAGACTTTCAGCTGTTTGCAATGAACAATTCAAACAAAAGTAATTGAAATCGCTTAACACAACAAATGGTTCAAGTGGTTTCCCCAAATTCAACAGAATTTTGTTACTGCGTAAGTCATTAAAAGTTGCATTTTCAATCATATTCTCTGTCCCTTGTATTAGTATGTTAATTGCATAAACAAGAGTGTTGCACTTGATTTGATTTCTTTAAACGACAACAAAAACCCTCCCTGGAACCCTGATATGTAAAAAAACATTTTTAAAGTCAACACCGCCACAATTGTATAGGTTTAAAATGTGTGGAATTAAATAATAAAAAATGAATCTGCATACTGTCAATCATGGTTTTATTGGGATTTTTTTGCATAGGAGAAAATCACTTTTTTAGTTGGGCTTCTAAGAAAAACCATGGTCATTGTCGGCTGCCTTGTTCTGCTGTACTTTTCTCTGCGCTACCGGAATATCAGCCGAGAGAGTCTTGAAATCCTCAAGGAGCTCAAAGAGACCCGCTCTGATCTTCAGCAGGCCTTGCAGAAAGCAGGTATCTCCAAGAGAGCAGGTTCATTGATATTTAAAGGGTTTAGTTCCAGAATCTGTTCTTGATCTTTAACGTGATACCTTCTAGAATGTATCTCGGCGTCTGTGGATGAATGGAAGAGATCCAGACGAAAACACTGGGAAAGCAAGTGGGAGGAGAGAGATGACAGTTTAGTGATTCTGCATCCCTCTAGCGTCGTGAGTGCGGCCCTGTCGACGTTCTCTCCGTCTCATGACAGTAAGCACTGCTTCCAAAAGTGTTGGCATTTTAATCTGAGCAGGAGTCAATCTGCATGTTTCACAAGGTGACTTGTGCTCAGATGGTGATGTAAATTTGTTTTATGAAAGATATGCAGTTCAGCATTATGTAATATGGATTAATATTTCAGCTATCACTCTAATATGTTGAACTAGCCTTAAACAGGGTTTCCGTGGGACTTAAAAAGTCTTAATTCGCCTTTACACAAATAAAGCTCTGAAATCAAAGCAGAAAGTCATGGGATTAAATGTTGCATGCATTGCTTCCTCCTTCAGTGTTTTTGTCCTGATTCCAATACGAATATAGAAACATCTTTAAATCAAGGTGCATTTACTTTGAGATGCAAATGTACAATGAAGTCTTGGCAACCTGAGCAAAATCAAGTGAGTTTATACTTGAAACAAAAACAAATATCTGTCAATGAGTTATGAAAACATCCCTATGAATGAAGTAGATTTTTCTGATTGCATTGACAGATATTTGTTCTGCTTTTAATTATAAACTTGCTTCATTTTGATCAATTTCACAGAAAGCTAACTTTATATTTTGTTGTTTTGCATATCATGTAAATGTATCTTGATTTAAGAATCGTTAGACAGTTGTCAATTTATTCCTTACATTTTCAAGTTTTTGATTACAAAATCAAGTTTTTAATGTTGTTTATATGTCTGTGTGGTGTTTTTGATATGCTTTGAGACAAACCCAGTGCAAATGCATAAGTCAGCACCATTGCTGAGTATTTTCTCCTTAAAACAGTCTCAAAACTGTGGTTTGAAATCAAGCCACAAACTACCTTGCAACCAATCACCTCAACTTGTGAATCTGTGAGCTGGTGTGACTGGAGGCGGGGCTCATTTGCATATTCATAGAACTGCATATACTAAATGAGGCTAGGGTGTAGAGTTGCATTCAAGCTATTTTAAGGCATGAAGATTTTTTTTTTTTTTCAGGGAAAAAAACGTTTAAATATGTCATTTTGGCGATCAAAGATGAGTTTTAAGTGATAAAATTATTGAAAATAATTACCTTCATAAAACCTGCAGAAACCCTGTTAAATGAATCCTAATTCCAATGCAAATTTGTATTGTCATCATCAGCCAGACATCACGAGACACAGTGCACCTCAGAAGCCCTGAAGAGACGTCAGCGGCGCGCCTCAGGGTCTCGTTCGCGGATGTCTTCCGCCACGGTCTACAGTGTGCTGGTGGATGACAATGAGGTACTGTTGCACAACAATACATCAATTGTATTAATGTTTCAGGGATATTTCTGTCATTGTTTACTCACCCTAATGTGGTTTCATTCCAGGAAGTTTATTATTAAATAACTTCTGGAGGAAGTTTTTGATAATGGCCCCTTTAATACAAAGTTCTGTCATGAAACTCTAGCAATTGTGCATGTCTATTGCAAAAACTGCAGGGCACGTATTGTCCAGCTGTGGATTTGATTGCAAATGTCCGTTTGCTAATATATTTGCATCGTTTCCCCAGCAGCCGAGGTATAGCCTGAGAAGTCGGAAATCTTTGTGCGGTTCAGAAGTTAGCCGAGTGAAGGACTGATGCAGAATATCTGGAAAATGTTTTATTGCTAATCACTGGACCAGATCTTTGGATGGCAGAGATGCCAGATCATCAGAAAGAACTGAACCCTTTGAAAGGTCAGAAAGATCAAGGACGTTTCATCTGTTCTTAATGTATGTTGTTTTTATTGTTTTGTTTTTAAATATCCAATAAATAAATTCCAGTGTAGCGATTTAAGAAACTGTCCGTTTTAACTACTGTATCAGAAAACCTGTTCCCCTTTACTATGAGTTTGACAGGTAAATTGTTTATCTGACTTTCTAAGCAAGACTGACATCTAATGGTCAAACTGTGTAATTGACGCCACCAATTATAGAAAAGGCTCAAACCACCTTCCTAGTCAAATACTGTAGTTAGTGGTGGGTAGGTCCTTTTTTGCTCTTTTTAAGTCAAAAATGGATTGAATTCTGTACTATATGACAGATGCAGGAATAGATTTGAAATCGTGTGAACCTCATTATACCTGCAATGATGATAAACATCCAAAAAACGCATTGCGTAGAGAGACGTGTGAAGAGATCCAGTCCTGCAGCTGGACAGAATCTACTGGCTCAACTCAACTTGTATAAACATTACAGAGTTTGATGGCGCTCTTTCCACCCATAACATGTTCATTTATGGGAAAACACACTCAGAAGGTTCACGCTGCTGACAGAAAGGCAAAGGGTCGGGGTAATATCAAAAAAACCTGTCATGGGCTTGTCAAAGTAATTTTTTACTCTGAGATAACAAGAATTGAAAAAGATATTATATTGCTTACAGGAAATCTTTTGGTTAGGACCATTGAGTTTTGTTTTTACACATTTTCATGACAAATTGAGTTATTAAATTAATGTTGGACATTTAAAAAAATATATTTTTTATATTTAAGAATGCGATTGGACATGCAAGTTGAATCTTAAATGCAGTCATAATTCATTTACACAATGAATCATGTGCCATAAAAGGTTATATGACAATGGAGTGCTATTAACCTAATGACACCCAATTATATCCGCCCAAATGCAAAACTGGCTAAAAGTTGAATCGGAGTATTTTTTTCTCTCTCTTTTTTTTTTCTTCTCCCTCTGAAACCTCTTCAACTTGAGCTACTGGTGCAATGTAGGTCAAATGGGACGAGTCCATGTTTACAACCACTTCAGCTCTTCTCCAAAATCCACATATTTTTATGGGGTGTAAATGTTTAATTTATGAAATATAAACGATCTTCCCGATTAGGACACACAGGAGTTTCTTTTCATGAAGGGGGAACGTTCAAATCCTTTGAAAGTCTTTCCTCTGCCTCAGATTTCAAGCACAAACCCTTAGGAAAAGAAAGGGAGAGAGGGAGAAAAAAAAATGAGAAACAGACTTTGGGAAAAGAGGAGAGAGAGATGGAGGGGGTTGAAGCTCGGTTTCATATGTCCTGGTGGAGGAGGAGAAGGAGGAGGTGGTTTTCAGTTTAACACACTTTGGCGTTGTCGAGTCCCACAAAAGAACGGACGAGCAACCGGTGGAGAGCGACAAGAGCGGAATTGTAACATTGCAACATTGTAACAATGGAACGTTGCGACAATGTAACATTTGTTTAGCGTTCGAATCCCGCTTAAAAGACGCCGACAGTCGGAGGAGTTTTCAAACCGCGAATGTGAATTGTGTTTAAAGCAGCTGAGTGTGCATATTTTTGGATACGGTTATTCCGAAAGGAAACGGAGGGGAAACCCGTTGGAATAAGAACGACAATATGCGGCGCCTTAAAGAAGTTTAACGGGAAAGTTCGTTTTAAAACGCGAATGTCACTAACAGAACCAATGTGGTTATTCAAAGCTGTTTTGCGTTGGAAACGTCACGTAAAAATGTCAATCTCTTCTGATATGGATTCATAATGTCTGTACGTTATTCATTGCGTCTGTTTGTGTACATTCTGTGAGCGCCTATGAAGGATGACCGTAAGACTGCAAATGGCATAAGAGGATGATTGCTTTTCATAAAGGTCACTGCGTATTGGGAGTTCTTTATATCACATTTGCTTGGACTTGTGTGTGGTTCTGGTTAAACTGATCGTTGATGGCTGTTTCTGTTGCTCAAAGCGACTTGGATCGGATTGACTCTCCACCGGCTGATCAGGGGGGATCGATCTGCCTTATCCAGCATCTACAGGAGGAGGAGGAGGCCGTCGGGACACAAGAGTGGCTGGTGGTTTTGCACCTGGACTATTTTGAAGATACGGCTTTTATATCTGGACCTGGAATATAGAGCCCGTTCCCTGGAAATAGCTCGCATCTTGTGCCCTATATGCCTGCGTGAGGGTTTTGCAGGCAGGGATGCAGTTGAATCGACCCAAGAGCGCGCATCTCATCAGCTCCTCCAGTCCGCACAATTCATCCTCCTATTCCAACCAGTTCAAAAGCATGCGCTTCTCTTACCACATCAGCAGCGGCTTATCCAGTCCACAGCCAGCCCTGCGCAGAACAGGTGAGTCTGGATCTTAAATGACACCATATGCTCTGATCACAATTTTATTTCCTTAAAGCAAGAGTGTTTTGGTTTCTCATGCAGTACTGCCAGTGCCAAAGCATCATTACACATAACAGACTCAGATGCATGCAAACGTAGATGTGTCAGTGACAAATAAGGATGAAGGAGAATTCTTAGAAAAATTTAGCTTAAGGTGCCAACCTCTTGGAAAAGTAATATTTGCATTGTTGTGTTAATATTTTTGTTGTTTAAGCCATTTAAAAAAAAAAGTGATTTATTGCCTCTATAAAAATGTCAAGTGATGTAACCAACGTTTTCAAATATATTTGTTCAAGTTTGAATCATACGTTTTCTTCACGATTACTGTATTTAACCTGAACACGACTTTTCAAAAAAAGGGTAAAAAATATGTTTTAATATCACAGTCATGAGGTCCTGTCTGTTTTGATGGTTTTCTTGTCACATGATGACAAAATGACTTCCTGTGTGTTGGTTATGCCACACTGACTTTAATTTGGGTCACAATTGAAATATTTTGCCATACTTCAGCCTTTTAATATCAATCTGTATGGTTACATCACCTTGACCATTTTTACTTAAACTTTTTTATTTTTAATTTTGAAACAAAAATGTTTTGTGTGTGTGATATAGTTGAGTTGCCTTTTTAGTGTATATTTGATGGACTTAAACAACAAAAACGAGCATCACATCATTGATCCAAACGTAGATAAAAATCTGATAAAAACCAAAGCTTGCAGGTTAAAACCCCACAAGGGTAGATACACAAACTATGTCCGTTGTGTCCTTGAGTAAGACACTTAACCTCCAGGGACTCCAGAAGGAGAGAACCTGTAGTAAATGTAGGATAAATGAGTGTATTATGGATTTTTTTGGTTGTTTTTTTGTTAAAGTTCTACAATTTACTACAATTGTTACCTCAACACTCCAGAACAAAAAAAATCACACTTCAATCAATCACGTAACAGCCCGGCATGACAATGTTGACAACAGATATAAGTAATATTCATATAGAGAAAATGTGCCCAACATTGTGACACATTACCCTAATTCACCCAACTGTAAATTGCTTTGGACAAAAGCTTCATCTAAAGGGCAAAATAGTAACGCATTTGTGTTGATGTAAACCGAAACATTGATGTTGAATACTTGGAATGCTTGATGTTGAAACGCTCTTGACTCCGGATGTCTTTAAGACTAGAAAAATGCCACCACTCCAGTCCTTGTGTCTACTATGTTGTGTAGGCGCTTGTACGGTTGATTCCCAGAAAAATCACCTTTACACTATATTAAGCTGGTTTGAATGATTACTGTGATTTAATGATTAAATCAGCATTTGTCTTATTTATCCTGCACAACACTGAAGCAATTGTGCTCTGAATGAATGTGCTTGAAGACAAGGTCATCAGTCACAGTGGCATAATGTATTATCCTGCCAGCGCACGTTTGTCTCAGAGGACAGCATGTCACTAAATCAATGCCCTACCAGCAGACTGACATTTTCATGTGATTCCCATTCAAAGGAGATCATATAGGCTACATGTATAAAGAGCATGCAGTGAGTATCTTGATGAAACCGTTTGCAGTAGCCACAGTCTATGTAGAGAAAGGGTGTTTGTGATGCAGTTCGTCAGATGTTCGTTGTGCATGTAATGATATTCACATGCTCCGCTGCTCACTTGCTGATAAGGCAACAGCAGAGACCTTGAAGCGAAGCCTCGTCGTCCTCGTGTGTCTTTTTGAGGCTACGCTGCCATGTTTGTACTCGACTGTGTGGTTACTTGAGGTTCTGTCTGTTTTGGATATTTACTCAAGCACTGCACTGTGAAATCCAATTAAATGTGTCTGGAGTTCAGTTCAGTTCAGTGGGTTGCATGTGTGTTGTTGACCACCATACTTGCTAGTGGCTTTTAGAAACGTGGCTGATGCACTGGAAGGCCAAACGCGTGAAGCGCCGTCCCTGGTGAAGGTCTTCTTTAATAACTAGTGGTGTTTGCTCAATCCATTACTGTTGCTCATGGTTTGGGTTAGGGATTTGTACAAACCCTTGACATTGGTGATTGTACATGAATGGTGCTGTAAATTGTGTGGGTTACATAGCTATTGTTCTGCAGTGCATGATGATATCTTGTGCAGTCAGTCTGTGTTTGAAGAGCACATCATGAATAATCTGATGTTGACCTTAAAGAAGGGAGAATAAACGTGGAGTAGAAATATCACTGTCTGTTGCTGACTGAACACAAGAGGATCAAACGAACCTGGATTATAGAGCGCTCGAACGAGAACAGTTTCCATTATCACTCATAAAAATAGCATGTAGGCTGTTATTTTGAAGCGTTTTTATCCTCATTGCATATGACCGTAACAGATGGGGTCGTGACTCGTCGTGGGGGTTTTGTTCACACGTTTAAGGTTATTACTCTAAAATGCATTCAGATCTGCAATCAATATAACTGGATCGCTCTTAAAGCGATAGATTTGCTGTTTAAAAGAGGCCTAGCTGGAGACATCAGTGAATGGGTTTAATCATGTGCATTCTTAGCATTGATTTTTATCAAAAGGTTGGGGTTTGAAAGAGTCTCTTCGACTCACCAAGGCTGCATTTATTTGATTACTAATGCAGTCAAAACAGTAATATTGTGAAATAGGATTACAATTATGTGAATATATTGTAAAATGTAATTTATTCCTGTGATCAAAGCTGAATTTTCAGCATACATGATACTTTGCATGTGTGTATATAGTGTAACATTTTTATTCTTACTGTTGATAAATTGAACGCATCTTTGCTACATAAAAGTATTATTTTACTAAAAAATACTTTTGCTTGTATATTAGTACCAACTGACATCAGTGTTTTTTTTGTTTCGTTTTTTGACTTAGCATGTTTTCTAAAGTACATTGGAGAACCATGAAAATGATCATAAATCATTCAGTACCATGGTGGTATTATCATTTGATACCATTAATGTACCATGATATCGCCAGAGGAAGGTCTCAGTGGGAAGTTGTGCTTGCCTTCATTTTAAGAATACATTATTCTGTTGTAGAAATAATTGCAGAAACCATATTTTCACACCATATTTTCTCTGTCTCTGAGTTTGTTTGCCTTGGATGAAGGAGTTTTGCTGGAAAATGTAGGAATGTGAGGGAAGAACGTGTTGCAAATACTTGGATCCGTCTATTCTTAAAAGGGTGTGTATCTGATCAGCGCTCGAGTACGATCAGCCCCACAACTCCCATGATCATTGTCACATAGTTTTGGAAGACAATCTCATCTCCTCCCAGACTGATATCACGAGTAGCTGTGAGCGAGAAAACTGCAGCTCCTTCGGTTCTGATCATTCTGAGCGGCTGCTGTTATTATGACAGTGTGAAAGCGCAACAGTTCTCATTGGTCAACTGCCAACTCGGTAGATGAGTAGGAAGTCTGTCTGGCTGCTCGGCCTGGCGCTCTGTGGAGAATTACACTTGTGTGAATGAGCCAAACTCCCTGTAAATCTCCAGAGCGCCGTTAAAGAAACAGTTCTCGAGATGTATCCATATATAGGTTGGGAAAGGAGGAGACCGACTCTGTACTGGGAGATTGTGCTTTAGGAAGTCCCATATGCAAAACAGACCCACGCACATGACCCTCTAGGCCTCTTTTATAAACGCAGAGTATGGGACAAGACAGTACGTTTACTTTACCTCGCCCTAGTTTGATTGCTGTGCAATAGAGCACAACAGCCAGGTTTCCAGAAGTAAATATCACAATCATTTTGCTCCTCAGAGAAAATGATTTTTAACAGTAACATATAAACCTTTGAAGATAGACTTGCTATGAAATACGAGGTTGTTAAACGATGATATGTGTTTCTGTGACAGCCACAAATAAGTGTGATAAATTACGGCGGTAAACACCCGCCCACTCCCATGAAGCACTGTTGGTGACATAATCGAGTCAATCTTCCTAAACCCCCAAACTACTTAAAGTCTCAAACTACTTATATGTTTGTACATAAGTGCAATAAATTAAAAAATATATTGTTTTTATAACCAATGAAGTATGAATCAAGTTTTACTTTATTTATTTGCCTCAATTAAAAGTTTGTAATTTTGTGATTCATTTCGGAGCTGGTTGGTTTGTTTCATGGTTTAGAGCTCTTTATTAAAAGTTTTTCTATTCCAATGGAGAAAATGAATTGGGGAAATAAACATCCCCTTTCAAGGTCATTGAAAATTTGGACGATTACTGTTGTGCTCTATCATCTTTGCCGAGTAACAAATTATGTGTGACGTCTAGTCAAAAATGTTGTTTTATTAATAAGTGCAGCCTATACAATGAAAGTCTTCATGCAGAACTTGAAGGATAAAACTATTCTCTTTATATTGTTTTTCCAAGTTTCTCTAGAAAAGTCTGATTCGTTTTGGCAGAATCATTGATAGAAAGAAATTTGATCAGATAGAAATGTGAAATCTTAAATCTTGGCCTTCATAAATGCTTTGCTGACCTCAGCCTCTGGAACAATGGCAGCAGAACTATGCCTTCAATTCAGCAGACGTACCCCTTTAAGACGTTTATAAACGCCCACATGCTCATATAAAAGCCATCTGGAGGAGAGATTAGATTACTCTGAGGTGGTTGTTTCCATTCTGGATGTGTGTCTTCATTTCCAATATTATGAATTGTGAAAATTGTATGTTTGCACACTTTGTAGCACTAAATGACCTTCCAACCCATACATTTACGCATCACAGTAATTAGTATTTTGGGTTAGAGAATTTAACAAACCCATAAGTATTAAACTTTGGTGTGTGAATAGTTGATGTGTAGGCCATATATTGATGTAATAGTGTATGTATATGAAAGATACATTAAATAAGCATAAGAAACTGTCCAAATGTTTTTGTCTCATTACTGGATTAGGAAAGAAATCATGTCCAAGAACCTCAAGAGCCTAAAGAAGCCTAACATACTTTTATTATTGGTACAGACTAGTACAAGTCTATCATTCATTTCCATAAGCACATTCAAATTATGGGTCATCTAGTCATCCAAAAACAGACTACTTTAAGTTTTTTTTCTTATACACTACCGTTCAAACATTTACAAATGTTTTTGAAAGAAGTCTCTTATGCTCACCAAGGCTGCATTTATTTGTTCAAAAATACTGTAAAAACAGCAATATTGTGAAATATTATTTAAATTTTGAATAACTAGTTTCTATTTTAATTTATTTAAAAATGTAATTTATTCCTGTGATGCAAAGCTGAATTTTCCGCATCATTACTGATGACTTCAGTGTCACATGATCCTTCAGAAATCGTTTTAAAATGCTGATTTACTGCTCAAGAAACATGTATTTATTATTATTATTATTGAAAACAGCTGTGCTGTTTAATATTTTTGTGGAAACTCCTTTTTTTTTTTTTTATGAAAAATTCAAAAGAACAGCATTTATATGACAGAGGAATCTTTTTTTGTGACATTATAAAAAATTACTGTCACATGATCAAATTAATGCATCCTTGTCATATCTCATAGTTGCACTCGGTTCAAATTAAAAATATCCGATCAAGACCATCTACAGTTACTGGTGTTCCTCAGGGCTCTGTTTTGGGCCCGCTTCTATTCATTATCTACTTACTCCCTCTTGGCCACATTTTCAGGAAATATGGTATCCATTTTCACTGTTCCTCTAATGAGACCCAGCTCTACCTGTCTTCCAAACCCTCTGGCTCTTTTCCTCCACCTTTGACCATCTGTTTAGCTGAAATTAAAGCTAAAGCTGACTTTTTAAAACTCAATAGTGATAAAACTGAGGTCCTACTTGTTGGCACAAGATCTACTCTAACTAAATCAGTCTGGGTGTCATTCTGGATAGCACACATGTTAATAATATTACGCGTGCTACATACTTTCACCTCTGTAATATTAATCAACGCTGCAATCTTTATCCATGCACTGGTTACTTCACGTATCGATTATTGCAACGCTCTTCTTACTGGTCCTCCTTCCAAACCTCTCTATAAACTTCAGTTATTTCAGAAGTCTGTGGCTTTTGTTCTTTCTAGAACTCCTTCTACTGAGCACATTTCCCCAACTCTCCAGCAACTACACTGGCTTCCAGTAAAGTATCGCATTGATTTCAAAATTCTGCTTCTCACATTCAAGGCAATTCACATCTCGCTCCTCCATACTTTACTGATCTTCTTCATATTTATACCCCTTCGCGCGCTCTAAGATCTTCACTCTCACTTTCTCTTGTCACCACGTATACGCCTAACTACCGTGGGAGCTAGAACTTTTAGCTATGCGGCCCCTCGCCTGTGGAATTCTCTCTTTCTCTTTCAATATTCATAATAGTGTCAGTCTGCATACTTTCAAATCCCATCTTAAGACCTACCTTTTTACCCAGGCTTTTTTATTACCTACTTTTATTAGCCTGTATTGTATTCTACTGTATCTATGAAGCATGTGTGCTGTTATGTATTTGTATTCTGTGATGCTAATGGGATTGTTTTTATTTATTTATTTTCTTTAATTCTTTAATATATTACTGTTTTGATTGCTTGTAAGGTTGACCTTGGGTGTTATGAAAGGCACTGTTAAATAAAATGCATTATTATTATTATTTGTTGAATAAAAGTCTTAATTTCTTTTCTTCTTTTTTTTTTTAAAAAGTAGTGTTAATTTTTTAGTTTTAAGCCATCAGAAAAACTGACATTGGCATAATGAATATCCATACGTGTCGATTGGGTTTTACCTTAAATTGGGTTTATGACCTTTTACTGATAAAATACCTAGTTTAAGGTGTTGACATGACCTCACAAGCTGTTGTGTTAAGCATAATTGTAATGTTAATGCACTCATTGTGAATTAAATAGATTCTTTTGGAAACAAAACAGTTCCCTCGTGCTCAAGTAGTTATTTTTTTATTAAATGGAGAGAAATTGCAAATACAGAGGAAAAGGCAGTGTAGCAGAGAGTTTATCTGATTATAGTTTCACTTTAGCATGTTGATTTATCAGCCCTGCGTAATATTTAGACATGGTCTACACTTTCTTTATTGTTGTAGAGTAGCGTGATTTGGAGCCTTTGGGGAAATAAACAGTGGAGTGAATGGAGCAACTGGGAGCTGTGTTGATGAAGCTTTACTGTTCTGTTTTTCTTGTTAGGATCCCATAAAAGTCTCTCTATTGGTTTTTGCATGTTTTCATTTTTGTTTCATAATTGCATCCACATTTCGTGCTGTGCAGGATATGAAATAAACACAAACGGAGTTGGAAAAGTAAAAAAAAAAAAAAAAAAATCAGGATCAAACTGTTTCAGGTGTGTTTCAGAGCAACCGTCTTCACAAAGCAAAATGGATGTTTAAAAAGTTTCATATTTTAAAGGGATAATTCACCCCAAAATTTTTATTCTCTCATTTACTCACCCTCATGCCTTCCCTGAAGCATATGATTTTCTTCAGATAAACACAAACAAAGATTCTTATGACAAAAATCCATCTCTGTGAGTCCATATAATGCAAGTGAATGGCTGCTGCTTGGCTGACGCTTGATAAACCACACACAGCGATTGTAGGGAGAATCCATACGACCCCAGTGGATGAATCAGTGTCGATAGGTCTGTGCATACGAACAATCATAAGAGTGAGACGTGACGATCTATCATTTTACTTCAGAAGACATTGATTCATCCACTCGGGTTCACAATTTTTCAAGTGTCAGCTGAGCGATGGCCATTCAATGGCATTATATGGACTCACAGAGATGGTTTATTTTCCTAAAAATCTAAATTTGTGTTTAGCTGAAGAAAGAAAGTCATATGCATCGGAGATGGCATGAGTGTAACTAAATGATATAGAGAGGTTTTGGGAGAGCTATCCCTTTAAAGTTAGTGTTTGTATGAGCACTTGTAATGGTGATGCTTTGCACACAGCAAACACTGATATAGTTTCCACTTCTGTTGCGCTTCCAGAAGGTCCATAGTTTCATAAAAACAGCACAGTTGTACGTAAAGAGTTAAATGATGAGAAAATACAGCTATCAAAGAGCACTGACAGGCATTTCGGTCACACATGCACCACTCACGGGTATAAATAGAAACCTCAGAGGTTTGGCCAGGGCTCACGGAGAAGAACCGGAGGGACACAGCCATGATGTTACAGAAAAAGCAATGGTCGTTCATGGGAGTCGTCAGTTTCACCAAATCCTGCTCAAGCTAAAGTGCGTTTACTAGTCAACCCCCAACCCCATAAGAATGAGATTTTGCCCTTGAGCAAGACACTTGACCTTTGCTTCTCCTAAACCACATGACCTCTAGTCCCCTTAGGGCGCTTTTTTTATATTTCCCCAGTGATGTCGAGGTTATCATAGGAGTTCTATATTATGTAAACCCTGGGTGAGTAATGCATGTGATAGCCTGAAGCGGATGTGATGAATCGCAGTGCCGACTGAGCGAACAGTCTTTAGCAGGTACTGTGCGAGTGTTAGCTAGCTGTGAACAAAGTGACAGCGTGACAGTCTGAGCGAGATGCTATTACTGTTCTCTCACCTTCCGCTTCCCTTTCCTTCCTTCTTAATTCAGTGAAAAACACTTGCACCTTGTGGCTGCTTCGTATCTGTTTAAATGCAAAGGCAAATTGAATAAACCAGGACCTGTAGTTCTCTTAGGTGGAGGATAGCTAATAGGGAAACAGATACAGGGGAATATTTCTTGTACACTTTATGCATGGGCTGGTATTGTATTTTATTATATTATTGTATTTTTATTATGTTTTTTATTATTTTACTTTATTGTACTTTTTTTTGTTATAGTACAGTATTTTGTCATTACTTTTAAAAATAAAAGAATACATTTATAAATGTAAAGATTATTTTTCCCTGCCTTTTTTTTTATTATTTTTTATTTCCATTTATTTTTTTATGTATTTTTATTACTTTTTTTATATATATATATATATATATATATATATATATATATATATATATATATATATATATATATATATATATATATATATATATGAAAGTCACATCACAGACATATTTCCTATTTTCCAAAGACGTTATTGTATTTCCTATTGAAACAGGAAGTTTGGACAGGACATATTTTCCCACTTTTTCATGGATCTTTTAAACGTCCCATTTTGTAATTTGTTTTTAAATTGTCTTAAATGTATTTTTGCTGTTTTTCAAGTGCCCTTTATGCCCCAAACATTCAAACTTATTATATATTTTTACTATATATATATATATATATATATATATATATATATATATAATAATGTAAAATAAATGGTGTGAATATGTATTGATTGTGTATTGATTATCAATGTAAACGAAAAGCTTATCAAATTAGCCTCAGGAGTAGTAAAAATGTAGAAATTTGCTCCATGGAATATTGTCAAGTAAAACACAAAATAAGAAATGTGATAAAAAAAAACCCATATATATATATATATATATATATATATATATATATATATATATATATATATATATATATATATATATATATATAATAATATATGTGTGTGTGTGTTTATAGAAAATCACAATTTTCTTCTGATGCAAATATGTCTACTGTTGAACATTGTTAGTGGACGTGGACTAAATAAACTAGTGAGAATAGTGATTTAAGAGATAGTGATTGCACATGTTTGAAGAAAGACCCTTAAATGAATAAGACTGCATATGGAGTGTGTGTGTGCGTGTGCTAAAATGCTATCTGCTCCTGCAGCTGTAGGCAGAGGATGAGACGAGGGAAAATCAAGGGAAAGTGAAGACAGTGTGTCACTGTGTCAGCGTGTGGGAATGCCGTGCTGCTGTTTGAAACCACGGACAACGTGGCAGGACTCAGGAGAAAGAGAGCGGAAGCTCTAATCGCTCGAGAGGGAGCTTTAACCCACTCGCTCAAATCCTGGACGCTTTAATCTGCTCAAGTAAACGGGGAGGGCTTGATAAGTACAGAGATGGGTTTCAAAATCACAAGCTGATTAGACGGCTCACGAGAGAGAGAGACGAATGTGTGTCTGGAGAGAGAGGAGGGGGGGAGGGAGGAGGGGGCGTCTTCGGTCTCTGCTTCTCCACAGCAGAAAATGTAATGAGAGAGGCAGACAAAATACAACATGTGACCTCTTAACCACGTTTTTTTCCAGCAGTGAAGGGATGAGAGAAATGCATGCACTCCATGGATTTTCCTATACGTGTAGCATTTTATGCATTTCTTTCAGCATGGTCCGCATCCAAGTCCACGTGTGCACTGGTGTCGATGTATTAATGACAAAACCATATGAGATAGACCGGTGAATCATATTCATTGTGCTCACTGATCCATAAGCCTTATTCATGATAAGAGCAAAATGAATTTCTGTTTTCTATGTAAATTGTCTCATTCAATTCAGCGCAGCAGTTAATGTAGAAATGTGTGCATTTGGGGGATGCTTTTATCCAAAGTGACTTGCATACATTTGATCAGCTCATGCATTCTCTGGGAATGAAACATGATGTTTGAGCTGTGGGAACACTTGCTCGTTTCATGAATGTTCCTTTGTTTTGGATATAACTTTTTATGCAGTGGGTAATATAACTGTTTGTGAATGTAAAAGGTCTGTAAAGATTCAAAGTGCAGGAATAATTGAGTTATTGTCTCCCAAAAGAAAAACAAAACAATTCTGAACTGCCTGAAACGAGTCGTCTTAATTCCTGCACAAACCTATGTAGGTTTCGTAACAAATTTGCATAATGCCAGTCTATGGTCTTCATTGGCTGCCCACAGACAACACCTTTGATCCTCATACACTGTATGTAACTGAGGCCTGGAAGAGTTCATGTCTGGTTCATGTTGTCAACATTTTCGGCTCTGAGAAAGCAAATCCACTCCGGCTGGAATTGATGCACTATATACGTTCGGCTCTCTCGGCTCCATGACTTTAAGATTGTCATTATGAGACTCAGACTCAAAGTCAAAGATCACTGAACCCACATTCCAGCCCCGTCTGAGCTGAACAAAGCATTGCATTCCTGACCGCTCGGAGAAGAGCTCATCTATACACACACAATAGTATCAGAATTGAAATAGAAGCATGGAACGCTTGTAACCGAAGCAAGATGGATTTTCTTTGCAAGAGATAAGTGAAGCTACTCGCTGTAAAAATCAATGGCATCATAAATCTTTTACTCCTCATGCACCGTTCTGAAGGTTTTCCTTGAATATCTGCAACCCGGTTCAATCCCTGAGAGAGATGCTTTGAGCAGGTTTGGTTTAAGGGAAGACCGTAGATCGCAGAGGTGTGGCGTTATCTTAAGCCGTTTACAACAGAAAGCGCTTTTGGAGGAAAACTGATAAAACCTTTCCGTGTCCTTTTGAAGTTTATCAGGAATCTGCTTATTTAACCCTGGTTTACATACATTGTTCACATAATTCTGGTTAGTAGGGTGCTAAAAACTGAGTTGCATTGTAAATGCTAACTGCGTATTATTTACAGTCACTTGAAAGTCAGCTGAGGCTTGTTTTGAAACGGACCGGATGTTATTAATCATGTTTTTAGGATCATGCGTTCTCACCAGCGAGCACACGACCAGCCCCCTCTATCTGAGAGTGTTGTTAGACATCTGCTAAAGGGGGCGTAACCAATCCAGCCCTCTGGGAGTGAGTTCGGCATGTCAGCAAGCAAACAGCTGAGACTCTCAAGGCCTCATTCGGCCCTACAGTACGGCGCTCACACCAGCTCCATTACAGACACAAGACCCTCCAGCCCACCGTAATCCACTTGTCCTTCACTATGCCTGTGTTCAGAATAGCATGTTGTACACTACTCTTACTATTTGTGCAGTATGCAGCTGTGCAAATGTTTGGTGTGCATGCATGGAATATCTGAATGGCCTTCTATATTTGTATTGCCCTTCATTTGGTCTTCCGTTTCCAGTGTGATTCTTGAACCGGAAACATTATTTAGACATTATTTGTACAGAAAATTGGATTTAAAATGAGGGGTTTTTTTTTCTCCGATTAAACATTCAAATTCATGAGACCATGACAGTGTTGTTTACACTAGTGTTCAAGAGTTTGAGGTTGGTAAGATTTTTTTAATGTTTTTGAAAGAAGTCTCTTATGCTCACCAACGCTGCATTTATTTGATCAAAAATACAGTAAAAGTAGTAATATTGTTAAATATTTTTGCTATATAGAAGAATGTTTTCTATACACTTAAAGTGTAATTTATTCCTGTGATCAAAGCTGAATGTCCAGCATCATTACTCTAGTCTTCAGTGTCTCATGATCCTTCAGAAATTATTCTTAATATTATTATTATTATCATTAATGTTGAAAAACCGTTGTGCCGCTTAATAATTTCTTTCAGGTTTCTTTGATGAATAGAAAGAATTTGACAATATTTCTATTTGACAATAGAAATATTTGAAATGGAAATCTTTTGTACACTGAAAAATGAGTTTGCAAATTAATTTTCATTTAGAAATGATTAGTAAATATCACAAATATTTCAAAGAAGTGGTCGTTTAAAAAAATGCCTGTACTGTCACCTTTGATCAATTTGATGCATCCTTCTTGAACTATTAATTATTTTATTTTATATATATATATATATATATATATATATATATATATATAAAGAGATGAAGAGTTCAGATGCAAAAGCCTCTAAGTGCCATCTGAAATTTTCTTCTAGATTGATAATTTTTATCAAGCTCGTATATTTAAATTCAGTAATTTCACTTAAATGGCAATGAAAATTACCTATTTATTGTCATTTAAGTGAAATTACTAAACTTAAATATACAAGCTTGATAAAAATTATCATTCTAGAAGAAAATTTCAGATGGCACTTAGAGGCTCTTCATATATATATATATAGTGAAGTGTAGTATACTTAAAATTCATTCTGCACAAGCCCCATGTGTGTTAATTACACTAAGGTGATGTGTGTATTTGTTGAGAGGCCAATAATAGTGCAATGAATGCAGGGAGTGAAGGTCAACCCCATTAACCCTTAGCTCATCCCTCCTGTTACTAACAAAAAAAACAGTGAACTGTCCTGCTAGTCTCTTATGTTCATCCTGTTGTCGATGTGTTATTGCCTTGAGATAAACACAAGAGGACGAATACACCTCCAGAGATGATTTTAATAATTTAACACTGGGAATTTATAAATGGCTCACTCATACTTGCAGTGCTGTTGCGCTATTATTAGTGCTGTTTTCTAAGACAAGCATCACTATTATTATTATTATTATTGCGTAATAACGTGTAAGATTAGAGATTTAAACAAACACCTGAGTATTAAAGTATTAAACATTGCCTGCGTTTCTGCTACATACATGAATCATACCTCAAATCATGTGCTTTAATTGGTGTGCTGTTATAGATTTTATTGTTATGTTTTTAGATTTCTTTTATGTATGTATGGATGTATTTTTCATTTATTTATTTATTTCTATTTTCTATTTTATTTATTATTTTTATTGCATTTATTATTTTTATTGCATTTTTTTAGCCACTCACATTATTATTTTTAAATATGATATGATACACCTGGAAAGCAGTGCATGCTTTTAATAAGCTTCTAAATATGAATGCTGTTTTCCAGTGCACGTGAGTCACTGGCCTGTGGGATTTAGACTTGTGATGCCGTCAGTGAGCATGCGCACTGTGCAGAAGTCATAATAATGGGCCGGGTGACAGTAGGCAGATGGCCTTCTCTCTAGGGAAATCAGTGGGGTAAATCTCTCCATTTAAAGCCTACAACCTGTGCCATGGTCTCAGAGAGCAACAGCACTGTGGACCCAGCAGGGGTGAGGAAAATGAAACGGAGAGAGAGAGAGAGAAAGGGCAAACCCCGTGCCACGTAATCGCAAGTCATTCTCTGTGCGAGAGGATTATTCAGACCTTTGACAATGGGGAAATACTGCCATCACAGATCAGCCTAGATGCACGCTATAGCGTGATGTGTCTTGTCTGGAGGGAAGTTGTGTGTAAATTGTGTGACCTCAGAGATCAGCCGACTAGTTTCTTTACCTGATGTCAGAGAATTTGTTGTGACACACTTTTATATTCTGTGTCAGGATTTATTATTGTGTTCTCATCCTCTACTCCATGTCCTGAATTGAATGTTAATCCGGCTTGAAACCCATCTGGATGGATAATTTTGCAGTGGTTTATCTCGACACCAGAAGCATTTGCTAAGTCATTGTGCTTTACGTTACTGGAGGTCCACCGTCCAAGATTTCAGAAACCCACAACTTTGAGTACTCATGTACTTTTTATTGTATATTCATATATACTACCATATATTTTTTTAGAAATATTTTGTATCTAATGCAATGAAACTTTTACTGTCGAAACGGTCTGAAGACAATGAGAGTAACATTTTTTTTTTTTTACTAGACAATATTCACCTCTAAATTATGCAACATTTATGTCTATATAAAATAATACAAAATATTATAAAAAATCCCTTCCATTTGATTTTCAATTAATAGTGTTTAATGGTATAAGAGCCACTAGATGCCTATATACCAGCCTGTGTGTTCCCTAGTTGCTTATAAGAGTATTTTCAGACATAATTACTTCTATTAGGTTTTGCATTTGCATAAAGTGCCTTGCAAAAGTATTCACACCCCTTAATTTTTTCCCACATTTTATGTTGCAGACTTACGCTAAACTGCTTTAAATTACTTTTTCTTCTTCTTTCATATCAATCTACACTACATACACCATAATTACAAAGCAAAAAAATGGATTTGTGATAACTTTGTAAATTGATAAAAAAAACAAAAAAAAACTGGATTAATTACTTTGCATAAGTATTCATACCCTTTTCTGGGACACTTGAAATTTGAGCATTCCAATTTCACTTGTAGATGTTACTACACTTTTAATGGAGTTAACCTGTGCAAATTCAATTGAATGCACATGATTTGGAAAGGCACACACCTCTCAATAAAAGGTCTAACAGCTGCAAATATATATCCAAGTCATGAGGCCTGTACAGCTCAGAGATAGGATTGTGGCAAGACAGATCTGGGGAAGATCTGATTACTAAAAAAATCTGCTTCATTGAAGGTTCAGAACCATGAAGCCTTATTAATCCTTTATGGAAGAAGTTATGGAACAACCAGGACTCTTCCAAGAGCTTCCAAGAGCAATCAATGGAGAAGAACCTTGGTTAGAGGGGTGACCAAGAAAGCTGATGATCACTCTGGTTGAGCTCCATGATCATATATGAAGATTTGAGAAACTTTATAACTGGGTTATATGCCAGACTCAAGCCTCTCCTCAGTGAAGACACACGAAAACCCACTTGGAATTTGCACAAAAGCACCTAAAGGTGTTTCTCAGACCGTGAGAAACCGCAATCTCTGGTCTGATGAGCATCATGTATAGAGGAAATGCACTGCTCATCACTTGCTCAATATCACCCCAACAGTAGCAGCATCATGCTGTGGGGGTCTGGTGGACTCGTCGGGGTAGAAGGCAAACTCAGTGCAGCAAAATATAGAGATAGCCTTAATGAAAAGCTAGTCCAGATCATTCAGAACCTCAGACTCGGCTGAAGGTTCACCTTTCAACAGGACAATGAACCTAAGCATAAGACAATGCAAAAGTGGCTTTTAATAAGCCATTATCTTCTCAGTTCTCGCGCATGCATCGTGGCGCTCTCGTGAACTCACAATCGAGGCCCACATGGAAGAAATGAGGAGTTGAATGAAGTCGTTATTTTTGGGGGGGTTTAAGGTTGAGCCACTGTAGTCACTTGGACTATTTTAACGATGTCTTTCCTAACTTTTCTGAGCCGGCAGATGCAATTACCATGAAGGAGTGAGCCAGCTCTCAAATTTCATCAAAAATATCTTAATTTGTGTTCCGAAGATGAACGAAAGTCTTACAGGGTTGGAACAACATGACGGTGAGGAATTACTGACAGAATTCCTCATTTTTGAGTGAACTGACCCTTTAAGTGTTATGGTTTCTTTTCTTCATTTTCCTACGAGTGGCTTGTCTCCTCCCCCTCATACAGTCTCTGGCTAAACTCAGTAAATGTAGATGATGACAGACAGGGTCATGTGCGTGATCATTGGTGATGGCTATTTTTAAGAGAACCTAATTACACACTGCCACACATGCGGTTTAATTATAAGAGGGTTATTCCATGAGTCACAGGCCCTTGATCTGTCCAAACCTTACACTTCAAATGCATCAGTTCAATTAATCACATCAACCTAGATATAGATATTTAACCTAGATAACCAATTATGTGTATGTATGTGTATATATATATATATATATATATATATTGGTTTTTGATTGGTGATATATTGGTGATTGGACCTTTTGTATTTTTGTACTTTTATTTATTTGTAAGTGTGCAGCTCAACTGGTAAAGGACGCACTTACACAAAAGTAACAGTACTTCCATGTTTTTTTTAATTTATTATTTCTTTTTTTATTTTATTTCTTTTTTTTTATATACCATGGTACTACTATATTTTTCTTAGAAATACCTTGGAGAACATTAATTTTAGCAGGCCTGCTGTGGTGTATATCAAAGTACCATAGTAGTATTATCTGATATCATCACTGTATTGCCATAGTGTTTAACATAGTCTAGCAATGCCAAGGTCATTAGTTGATTCCCAGCAAATGCACATGAATGTATTTCTTCTATAAATTATGCATCCTAATATTTATTAAAATGTGTTCCTTGAATGAACTAAGTTGCCTAGGGTAAGATAATTTGTCAAACAAATAAACATGATGCAGATGTAATAAAACATGGTGTATGTCAAAATACCATATAGCATTGCCAAGGCACTTTTTTGTATAGTCTCCAGTATGTAGAATTTAGAACAGCAAATACTGACACAAATGACACAATAATTGTAGCATTTTGGCTTTGAATGATAATATTAGCTGTATCACAATATATACAGTCCAAATTAAACCCTCTAAACTGTTGTCAAGGAAACAGAGCTGAGGATGGTAAAGATGATGGTGAGGGGAGGAGGGACCCGGTCCTGCTGCTGCTGTGTGCATGTGTGTGTGTGTCAGGGCAGTCAGCAAGGGGTGGGGGGCGCGAGGGTGCATTTTATTTCCTTATTATATCCGCATTTTCGGTGTCATCATGGCCACCGCTGCAAAAACCTCTCAAATATTCGATTTAGTGTCGTTTTGGCGTCATTAACTTGTGTTTTGCGGTGGGTTTGTGTTGTAATCACGCGTTGGTTTTGAGGCGCTGGAGATGCGCGTGAGAGCGCAGATCCTCCTCGCGCCTTAGATCGTTCGCCGGTGGACTGGAGGAGCAACCGGAATTGCGTTTTATTTAGCGTTAATCCTATTGATTTGATTTTTATTTCGTCCTTGAGTGATTGGGGGGGATTGTGTCTCCCCGTTCTGTATTTTAATGACTGGTTTCGTATTTTGCTGCGCGATGTACATGGATAAAACCAGTGTGCTTCGGGGTAAGAACCGTTTTTGCTTCTCATATTCTATTTCGCCATATTAGGCGTAATACTGGTTTTATGAACGGAATCGTACTAACTGTTTGGAAATATGCAATGTTGTATGTTTGCTCATGCAACATCATATACTAGCCTACACCATCATGGCCGGAATATCATACATGCATGTTCAATAGTTCAGTGTGTCAGTATGTAAAGTGGGTGTATTCACCATCTGCTGTCTTTTCATTAATAATTTGCATTGACATTGGATTATTTTTAGCATGCATTGTCATAAGATGTGTATTTTAGGTTTGGATGAAATTTGAATGCCTTTTATTCCGATTTTTTTTCTTCTTTTGGTGGAGGGGGATGGGTTTTTACATGCAAGAGGGTCATTTTAATGACATACACCTGTGATAGATAAGCACGTCAATGCACATGATAAATCACACCAACATGCACATTTTGAATTGTCTGTGCCGTGCTGCTGGCGCTTCACATACATTTTGCAGGCTGGTGCATCACTGCCTGCTGCACACGGATGCAGGGAGACATGCAGTGCAGCCTGACATGTAGACGTGTGTGTGTGCGGTTGAGTCTACAGGGGTCTACTACTGCTGTCGCCGACCCCTGCGCTTGCAGTATGCATGCTTTTTGAAGGTTATTTGATGATGCAAAGACAGCATACACCTGTCATCATTAGGGAATGTGAGCTGTAGGTGTTTCCATGTTTTTGTCAGGGTTTGGCTATGTGAAATGCAATGTCTGTTTCTTCATACCGTGTCTGATGAGCTGACAATCTGTTATTTTAGGGACTGTATGATACATCAAAACAATGCCTGTTGTCAGCTTTCCACAGAGTGGGTGTGCCTGACTACAGGATCCATTTCAGCAATGCGTTCCTTTAGTCTGCTGCATTTCGGAAATGAATGAACTACTCTTCCGAAAATCCATTCATCCAACTTTCTTCGTCACAAGCATTCCCCTTAAAACAATGTTAACTTTCATGGCATTGCTTATGCTTTAGTTTCATGCAATGCATTGAATTATGTGTGGATTTGTTTAGATTGATATAGAAAAGTTTGGAATAGTTAAGATTTTTTAAAACATCTTTGAAAGAAGTCTCTTATGCTCAGCAATGCTGCATTTATTTGATCAAAAATACAGTAAAATATGCTGACTTGGTGCACAACTGTTTTTAAAGTCCCCATGAAATCAAAATGGGCTTTTAGTATGAATATGTTAGCCTTACTGTTATCTATAAGCTAGTGTGCTTCAAACCAATAACAAAATTCGCATTTAGTAAGCATTCAAAACTTACAGTCTCTCACTTCCGCCAATATGGATCAATGCTTTTGATTACATCACTCTGCACTTCAGCTTCATCAAATCATTAGATTTTCTGTCTAATCAAATGCTCTCTAGAATCCGAAACTCGGCCCCCTATTATAAATAGACACTAAAGCTGCGGCTGAAATCGGTCACTTGTTCACACATTTACTTTTTCCTATATGTTGATTTTGAATGGCACATAGTGCAATATAGATGGGATAGGGAACGATTCAGACAGTGTAAATATGTTTTCCATTGGGGCGAATGAAGTCTGGTTTTATTAGTGTCACATGAACCGCCGCAGCTCCGGTCCAGGGGCATGATAGCACAGAGCGGATCATGTGGGCGAGTCGGCGCAGACCAGAAAACATATCAGACCCATTTGAATTCTGCACAGTATGCTATATTTTAAAGCGATATGGAGGAGTTTAGGAGGAGAAACTGTTCGCGATTAAGAGGAAACGGCGGCTTTACCGAGCTCAACGGCTCTGGCCGAGCTGTAAAATAAACTAAACGCTATTGGCTATTCTTAAAAAGGGGAGGAGTGTTCGATATGTCCCGCCCTATTGCGCGTTTCAGTGGGCCCTTTAATTTAGCTAATAATAAGAAATGTTTCTTGAGCATCAAATCAGCATATCAGAATGATTTCTGAAGGATCATGTGACACTGAAGACTGGAGTAATGATGCTGAAAATTCAGCTTTGTCATCACAGGAATAAACAGCACTTTAAAATATATTAAAATAAAAAACTGTGTATTTAAATTGCAATAATATTTCACAATATTACTGTTTTTACTGTATTTTGATTCAATTCACATTTATTTGTATAGCGCTTTTCACAATACACAGCTTTACAGAAAGTGCATGAGTCCACATTACAATTTAGAGTGATCAGTTATGAGGTAACTGTCTAAGTTATGTATCTCATAAATGCATAAAAATCACAGTTGGCTAAACATTTTATTAATTTAAACAATGTAATAATGTAAGGCAGAAAGAATGAGCTCATTGAAGTAATGAATGCTTGTTTGTTAACATATGATTATGACATATAGAAGATAGCATTGGTGCATGTTGATTCAGAGTTTGTATCGTCTGAAGTCCTCGCAGGAGCTGATCAATTAAATGCAGCCTTGGTGAGCAGAATAGACTAGAATAGAAAAAAAAAGCTTAATTATTCCAAACTTGTGACCGGTAGTATAGGAGAATGACAGACAGATGTGTGCAGTGGTGTTTTGCTGATGTCTGACCCATTAACAGAAGTCGTCGACGCCTGGTACATGATTGACCATCTGTAGTTCTGACTGCAGTATTTTTCTTAAAGATTCCAGTAATGTTTCCCTGCAGATTTTTGGAAAGCCTTTCGGGTGCTGTAATAGACTGGTTTTTCCACTTCACAGGCTGTGCATTGTTATTCAGTGTCATCTGTGCTTGCGTTTTAGCTGTGTTTAGATGAGAGCGAGTCTTTGCTGAGGCTCAGCTTGTGTGTGTAGCGACGGCGCGTTGACTGTCCTGTCAGTGCACAAGCTCCTGATCACGATAAAAATAGTCCGTTTCAACACATCCCTCGGCTCATGGTGGAATAGATATTATCAAAGAGAAAGTTTGTTTTCACTGCTGTTTTTCGTAGCCATGGCGGCCTGATGTTTGCTGTTACGCTTTCTGTTCCCTGCATGTCGAGATGAGCAGGTATAAAATCTCGGAGGAGCCCGTTCCCATTCCATATCGGAGTTCATAAAATATTCATGGAAAGTCACATAAGACAGATGAATCAGCAAAGTGATGTGGTTCTAAATGTCTTATTGATCCTGAGTTGACTGACAGGCACAGGGATTCTGACTGGTCATGTTATTGTAACACGAGGAAGCCCTAATCTATAGACATCTCCCAACAGGCCGGCACATCTCTAACCACAAGCATCCTATTTTATCTTTGTTCCAAAACATAGGCAGCATTTTAAGGCTTTGTCTGATGCTAAGAGTTTTGCAAGGTATAGGTCACATGATTGCTGCCTTCTAAGATACACTGAAAAAAATAAGAATATTTGGTGTAGAATTTATTTTGAACAATTTTCACTCAGAAATTGCTAGTAAATTTGACTGAAATAGTATTTTCTTGTAAAATATTCTCCAATAATCTTTTTTCTTCTTCTTTTGGGCAAATCGTTAAGTAAGAGATCTTCCTCAGAAAAAAAGTCATTAAATACTGAAAGATATAGATGAATTTGAGATGAATTTCACACAGTATTTGTGATGTTGTTGTTACCTTTCAAAAGTTTGGGGCCGGTAAGATTTGTGAAAGTTTTTGAAAGAAGTCTCTTGTGCAAAAATGCAGTAAAAACAGTAATATTGTGTATATGTTATTATGTGATGCAAAGCTGAATTTTCGGCATCATTACTCAAGTCTTCAGTGTCACATGATCCTTCAGAAATCATTCTAATATGCAGATTTACTGCTCAAGAAACATTTCTTATTATTATCATTGTTAAAGTCTGTGTAGAGAGAATGGTGTCGTCTTGGCGGCCCTAATTTAAAAACAAATGATCGTTGTGACGGAAGCGAATCAATCAAAACTAACTTTAGCTGGAAAATAACTTTATTAAAGAACCGCTATAAAGCCAAACCAATCTTACGTTAAATTATACATTTATCTCTGTAAAGCTGCTTTGAGACAATCTACATTGTTAAAAGCGCTATATAAATGAAGATGACTTGACTTGACTTGACTTGAAACTTGTTTGTGCTGCTTAATATTTTTGTGGAAACCCTGATACATTTTTTTTCATGATTCGTTAATGAATAGACAGCGTTTATATCAAAAGTCTTTAGCCTACTGTCTTTAATGTAAAGCATCCTTTATGAATAAAAGTATCAAAAAAATAAATAAATAATAATAATCTAGCTGAGAAGGAAGCCACATGGTTTGAATACACTCTCCAGACTTCACGTTGAGTGTAAAGCCAGTGAATATGTGTCTGACAAGCTGAAAAGTGTATCATCATTCAAATAAGAGTGTTTCTGTGTTTTGTGTAGTGTAGACATCAATCTGAATTGTGAAGGTGTATCTGCCATCCTGAGATCAGACCCAAGGGGTGGAGATTTCTGCAGAGGTTGTCAAATGCGAGTCCGCTGTGTCTCATTGCCTAGACAGCAATACCTCCAGCGTACCAGAGCTCGTATTTTACAGGCCTCTTGCCACCATTTAGGAGAAGAATTTGACCTTGGTCCTAATGTGTGAATATCTGCAACAGTCACTTCCTTACAGTGCAGGTGCAGGGTTCATCATGTTTGCTCTCCGTCTCCTGATTTCACGCTCAAAGTTTGACCCCCTTTGGTTTTAGCCATGTTGGCACTTTCTCTCAGGTGTGAGCTTAACTAATTAACTGCTCATTAACATATTGCTAAACAGTTGTATAGATTTACTGGGGACTTTGATTTTTGATTGGAAATCTTTCTAGTCGATTGTCATTGAAATGCAAACGGCTGCAGTCAATAGGCTCAATCTGGCTCTGAATGTCTTCAAAGTGGTGGTGTTAGGGAGGCTGGTGAGGCAGATGTTTTATTGAATCATGGGTAATTCAGATTACAGACTTCCATCACAGGAGCTTCCCATTTGAGTTTCTTAAAGGGATAGTTCACCAGAAAAGGGAAATTCTGTCATCATTTATTCACCCTCATGTCGTTTCAAAAGATGTATGCATTTTAGAGGCACCTCACGATCGGATCCGATTCCAAAATATTCTTGATATACATTTTTTTTCTTATTCATTCATTTATTGATTGATTGAGTTAATCGACTGTCAATGATATTTAAGTTTTATTATAGTCTTATTAATATTTTGAATTAGCTTTTATTTATTTATTTGTTCATTTTAGTTTAATATTTTGTCATTTCGTTATATGCTTTTGTATAATATTTTTTAAATATTGCTATTTAAGTTTAATTTATTTAAGTTTTAGTTTTTATTGCCAAGGCAATATTTCAAATTTTCATTTAGTTTAAGTTTTTCAACTAATATTTATATATATATATATATATATATATATTCAGCTGTATTTAAATTAACATATATGTTTTTAATAGTTTTAGTTAACAATAATAACCCTTCTTTGAATATCAAATGTATTTATGCATTTTTTTATTACATAATTATAATTGCTTTTCAATATAGCATCAAAACATACACTACAAGCAAATATAAAATAATAAAGAAACACATTTCAAGCAATAATCAAAATTGAATCGGAATCGTTGAAGACAAAATCGTGATAATCTTTTTTTTTTTACTCCCACTCTTAGTTTCTTTTGTACAAAACGAAATACTATATTTTTAAAGAAGATCTGAGAAGATCACAAAGCATTTTGGGACCAGGGCCAGTCAACAAGCTCCTAAAAAAGACTAAAAAGTGGCCTAAATTTCCTGAACATCTTAACATTTGTTTTTCATATAGATTAGGAATAACATGAGGGTGAAGACAAAAATGACTTATTCCTTTAATAAACTGCAGCCAAAGCACTTCATGGATTAATCTCGAGTCTCTGAATAGAAGAGCAGAACAGCATATTTTACCCCAGTAGTATGTCTGTCTCTCCTTTATCCTCATGGCCCTAAAAGCCCCATGTCTGCACTTTATGCCTTCAGGAGAAATGGAGCATGAAAATATCAGTCAGTCAGAAGTAAACTTCTCAAAAGAGAAGATGCTTGTATGAAGCGTATTTCAGCAGTGCTTTATTTTTGATGACATTCAGTTTGCAGTATGAGCATGCATTGCTAGTAATCATTAAAACTCATGCGTTTGGCTGTACAGGAGGAATTTTTCTGTTTAGATGTCTCAGTGACATTGCGGCTTGATTGACTTCAGGCTTTGTGCCAGTAAATGGAAATATTTTTCTCTCTCTCTGTCTGCTATGGAAAAAGACCATATGAAAAATATTTAGATTCTTTTTGAATAGAAATTTAAGATTGACTGAATGACTGAGGAAGCACTATTATTTATCGTGGCATTACTATTGCTCATAGGGTTATGCATTTGATCAAACTCATAAAACTAAAGGGATGGTTCAACCAAAAATGAAAATTCTGCCATTATTTACTCATTGACCATAGTATTTTTTTTCCTACTATGGTTGTCAGTGGGGGGGGGCAAGATCTTCTTGATTACAAACATTCTTCCAAATATCTTTCTCAAGTCCCTTTCATGCCCGGTACACATTGTACGATTTTGGGCTGTCCCAGACGAAAGATGACCAATCGTGGAGGTTTCTGTGGCCGTGGCTCCTAAACAGTGGTCCTACGTCGCACAGTGAGAGAGGTTCAAAGATGGCCGTTGTCACTGTCTTGCGACCAAAGATAGTCTGCGATCATTTTCTGACAGTGTCAGATCATCTCACAGTGTGTTTGCTGCTACGACCCACTGATCAACGCGACGTGCCGCTTAAACTTAAAATCATCTTACTTCAAGCTCCATTTGCAAAATTGGCATGCCAAGTTAGCCTCTTTTCCCTAGCCATGATCATAACAATAATCCACATTCTCCTCTTTCGCATCCTCCTCTTTTTTTCAGCGCACATAAAAAACACAATTGGCAAGTGCGATTCATCTTGATCTATTTGTTTACCACTAGCGCATGCTGATGATGTTTTATTAATCTATACTAACTTGTGTCGTGGCCTACGATTCAACAATGTGATTTGTAAAGATCTTATAGGATTGCCGAAATTGCACAGTCTGTATAGCAGGCATAAGGCATATCATTTCACTCGGTGGCCATCTTTAAAACGCCTCTCGGACAGCTATTCTATAGTCATGTGAGTGCAGCTCTTATCTATTTGAATGGGGAAACATCAAATTGTCCAAAGCTGTTCACTAAGATTACGATTACATTTCATATTTGAAATCACCAATGAAATCTGACATGCTCAAATCATGACAAAAAACTGCAATTTTTCAGGCTGGACCAGCCAATGTACACGTGCGATCATAAGCGCGCAAAATGGCCTTTGGCTATTTTATTTAAAAAGACTTATTTCGCCATATTGTGCTTTGCAATTTCTCCCATTCATAGTAATATGAGTGCATCATCTTTGTATATCTAGTCTTTGGCTTAACTTACTGTACTAAAATAACTAAATAATGACAAAAACACAAAATCCGAACTAATTGAAAATATTCATAAATATGAATAAAATCTACAATATCACTCGATTATATGCCTACTTAAAAGAGCACTTTAGCAACCATAGCATAGTATAGTCCTGCTATTTGCAACAAAAGAAGACCATTACTAAAAAAAAACTAATTTCAAAGGCAGATATCGTGTTTTGGATGGGCCTGTTCTTTTGATACATATTTAATCCGTCCCGACTCAAATGGGCTTGTAGGTCACAGCACACATCCCTTTCCCATACAGGACCGTTTCAGAGCACATGGGAAAAACAACATGCGCTGCAAATCCAAAACTGCGGCTAGGATAACTCTGGTTTCTCCTTCGCTAGACTTTCTTCACCTTTAAGTAATTTTGCTGGAGCATGTGGAAGTCATTTCAGCCCCCTGCCTGCACTAGCTGGTATGAGTGTCACCATATGGAAGCAATTAGCTCTTTGTAGGGGGACAGACGGGCTTTTTTTAAAATGGCAACGTCATCTAGACAGCGGGTCTGCCCAACATCTGACCCGTCCGTGCAACTTTAAGAAATTCCGACTCAATTTATTTCCTGTCCGCGCTCATTTTAATATCAAATTCCACTTTTGATCATTTTAATATCAAAGCCCATGCTCAAATCGCATTTACGTGTGCTTCGTTTGTAGCGTGTTTAAGCTCTGAATTTTGTTATGTCACTAGATCCATCTCAAAATGTGTTACACCGATTGAGCTGAACAGGCAAACATACACAGTCGAGACTGGCACTTTAACACACTGACCTACTTAACACACGATGGCACAACAAGGGCGCAGACCGCTCAACTGCTAACCCAGAAGTCTTTTTTACACAGTTTGATGTCATGGTCACATTGTCAGCACAAACAAGTGAATAATTTAAGCCCAAGATTGATGTGGAGTATTTACTTGGACTTATCTCAGGATCTGGACTTTATTGACCCAGAGGTGATTTGTGTGAAAACTTGTAGTACATTTATGCTTTCTGGCATCACTCAGCCCAACTGTAATCCATTACACCCAGCCGGCTCCATTAAATTAGGCTGAATTGAATTTGCCCGTCTTGTTTTCTTCTCTCCTGTTGGTTCTTTAAGTGTTTGCTGTCTGAGATGATCATGCTAGTAATGATGAGCGTAAGACACGAGGGTACCCACTAACCAGTTAGTTTTTAAATCAACTTTTTGAATGGATCTACTAGCCTTGTATTGAACTTTTTGCATTATTGAAAAAAGTATGAAACTTTTAAAAAACTAATATTTTTGTCCAAATTAAAATTGAGTTATTTACACTACTATTCAAAAGTTTGGGGTCAGGTCGTTTTTTTAAAAGAAATTAATACTTTTATTCAGAAATGATGCATTAAATGAATGAAAAGTGACATTAAAGACATTAACAATGTTAATAAATGCTACTATTTTAAACTTTCTATTCATCTAAGAATCCTGAAAATATTAAGCAGCACAACTGTTTTCAACATTGATTATTATAAGAAATGTTTCTTGACACAGCAAAACCGCATATTAGAATAATTTCTGAAGGATCATGTGACACTGAAGACTGGAGTAATGATGCTGAAAAAACGTACCGACCCCAGACTTTTGAACGTGACTGAATCTGTATTTTCCGCATATTAGTGATAAACAATACAAGTCATTATGGCACATAATATGAAACAGTCAGTCTCTCTGGTAAACTGATCATAAATACATTATAATGTTGTATTTCCTCATCATTTTGCTGACTTTTTCAAATGTTGTTCTGGGAAAAAAAACTCGAAAATCATCCTAGAAAATATTTGGATGGTAAATGTTGTTAGGAGATGTATGAACCGTGACAGATATGCTATTTTGGTCATGAATTTGAATTACTCGTGTCACTTACAAGTAACCGTTGTTTCATTTCATTTATTCACATTTTCAACCCTGATCGGAACTCATTGTATTGTCTACAAAAACTGCTTTTATATCACAAAGCTCTGGCTATGAAAGAGAGAGTGGTGTATTTTAACTCAGCCTAAATTTGGCCAAAATCTACTCAAATGAAACCAATAACAAGACATTAACTTCAGTTATTGGTTGTAATTGATTAAGAGCATTAGGCTTGGTTTATTCCCTTTATTCAGATTCTCTGAATCAAAGCAAGTCTGCACTCTCTCTTTCTGTCAGGCCTGTCCACATCCAGTCCGCGGCTCCTAACCAAGAGTCTGTCCCTTGAGCCAGGCCCCTGCCTTGGAGCCCACGAGACCCCGCAGCACCTCTGCTCTGACCCTGGACCCCTGGAACCACAGCACTGCAATGGCACAACTGAGAACGGACCTCAGGATGTCCCGCCTCCACCCCCTAAGACACGCCCACCTTTACCTGGGCCAAAGCCTCAAGGTATGTTCTGTACATTTAAAGGGATAGTTCACCCAAAAATAAAAATTCTGGCATAATTTACGGTTACACTTTTTTTTAAGGTGTCATTGTTACAGTGTAATTATACATTTAAGTAATATTAACGACATGTAGGGTTTGGGTAGGATTAGAATTTAGTTGAGGGTTAGTTGCATGTAATTATGCATAATTTACTGTTGTTACTATGGTAAGTATATGTAACAAGGACGCTGTAAAATAAAGTGTTACCTAATTCACTCACCCTCTTGAATAAACCAGCATGAAATCCATGTTGGTCCAGGCGGATATATGCTGGTTAGAGCTGGTGTAGTGCTGGTCTAGCTGGTGGAACTCAAACTGAACTGGTGTAGCTGGTCCACCAGCACTCCCACTTCCCATGCTAGTCCCAGCATGGAAAACCAGTTCGAACATACAGTAAACAAGGGCATCCGGGCTCTAAAAAGGACAAACTGGCAACTTTTATGCTATTTATCAAGTCTTCTGAAGCCATACAATAAGTTAATGTGAAGTACAGAGGTAAATGTGTTATGATTGATTGAAATAGGCACATTTGCAAATGAGATTTGAGAGATACACTACCTTTCAAAAGTTAAGGGTCGGTTCGAATTTTGTTATATTTTTGAAAGAAGTCTCTTATGTTCACCAAGGCTGCATTTATTTGATCAAAGAAAGACACAATAAAACACTGAAATATTATTCCTGTGATGCAAAGCTGAATTTTCAGCATCATTACTCCAGGCTTCAGTGTCACATGATCCTTCAGAAATTATTCTAATATGCTGATTTGATACTGATTATTTTGTGCTGCTTAATATTTTTGTGGAAACCGTGATCATTTTTCTTTGATGAATAGAATGTTCAAAAGAACAGCATTTTTTTTAAATAGATTTTTTTGTAAAAAATTTCACTAGTAAATTAATACATTTAGTAATAAATTAATAAAAGTATTAATAAAAAAAATAATTGGGATGACTAATTTAATGTTTACTGTATGACCTCATGATTAATTTATGATTTAATATGATATACAATTATAATGCAATCTAATAAAAGTACTTGTTATTCTACCCGGTTGTTCTAATTTAATATCTGTGTCTTTCTGTGGTGCAGTCATGTGATCGTACAGTCTCACTGTATTGATTTCTGTATTGATTTTGTCTCGTTCAGTGCCCCCGAAACCCCCTCATCTACAGCAGCAGGGCGCTCGACGGCCACGCCCCCCGGACAAGCCCCTCCCTCCCCCGCCCTGCCGCCCACTCCCCGCTGACCCTCGCCAATCACGCGCCACTTTACCGAGAGCAGAGGGAAGCTCCTCCCCCACTTGTGTCCTCTCGCTCATTGAGAAGTTTGAGAGGTAAGAGAACACAACAGTCGAGTGGTTGTCGCTGAAGCCCGTTTTTTGCGATTATGGTAGATTTATTATTCATAACTACAGTCAGATTTGATTTGGTGCTCTCAAGTAATGATATCTCCGTTTGTTGATCACAGGTAAACAAGAAGTTAAATCTTTCTTCTCACTGCAAACAAATATTTTATTAATCAGTATTTTTGTCTTGTTTTCCAGTAAAAAAAATTAAACATCCTTAAAAACAAGATGACCTTGAGAAACAGAATTGCATTAGATATTAAGATTTTTTCAGAGAATATAGCTATAGGTTCTAATTTTTAAGCATAAATCTTATTAAATTTGATTTATTATTTATTTACTCTAGTTATAATTTAATTTAACTTGCCAATATAAGTAAGGATTAATTCAATTTATGTTCCCCGAAAACAAATCTTAATATTTAATGCAATTTGGCTTCTCAGGTAAACTTATGTTGTCTTAAGGATATTAAGATATTTTTTTTAAAACAAGACAAAAATTATTATTATTTTTTTTTATGTGGTGCTCACAATGTGATGTGTTTTTTATATTTATAGACATATACACATTTTTTGTGCCTTTTTCCAGGGAGCAGATCATCGTGGTTCCAGATATCACAGGCGGAGTGATGTGTACCCCACGGGTCCCGGACCAGCAAGCCGCTCCTGGGTCATTTAGCCCTCCACCATCGGAGTTCATCCTGCCCTGCACGTCCCTTCAGGAACCACTAGAGGCGCCGCTGGCCGAGGAGGAGGTCGAGAAAGTAGAAAAAGAGGAGGAAGACGAGGTGGACGAAACCGAGGAGGATGACAGTGAACTTGGGGCGTCCTGCTCAGAAAAGCGTCTCTCTATGGAATCAGGCTACGGTGCCTCTGATAAACTGCTGGACAATATGGAGATGAGGGACCTCACAGCCAACCAATCAGAAATCCCCTCAGAACGCTTGTCCCTCCCACCTTCACAGATGGATGGGAAGCTGGCCAATAGAGACAGCGGTATTGACAGTATCAGCTCGCCCTCACACAGTGAGGAGCTGTGCTTTGTTGGGGATGAGGATCGGGTCGGTCACGAGAGGGAGATTTGCCCGTGCAGCCCAGGGCCCGGGCTTCCTTGCGCCTATGCCGAGGGGCCCGGAGGAGAGGGGGCCAGCGGTGTGGAGGGCGGCAGAGACTCGGAGGGAGACAGTGATATGGAAGAGGGCAGCGGTGACGAGAGTGAGATGAACCCAATGGCTCTACAACCTCTGCCTAAAGCTGAACGACAAGACTCATCTGAGGTGAGTAGAAGTGTGTTCTTCAGAGACCGTGCCTACTATTCATTTATACGGTGAGATTGATCTTACTCTTAGTTACCTCTGTATTACCAAAGACTCATTTACATATGGTTTACATAAACACATATATGCAGTATGTTCTTCAGAGACCATGCCTGTCATTAATTCATTGATTAATTTATAAGGTGAGGAAATGATTAAATAACTTATCAAAGATTGATCTTACTCTTGGGTACCTCTGTATTACCAAAGACACATTTACATATAGTTTACATATAATTTACATAAACACATATATGCAGTATACATAAACAGCTTAATTAACTCTAAGGGATAAATACATTTGGTGCAAGAAAAAAAATAAAAAAAAAATATATATATATATATATATATATATACAGTGAGGAAAATAAGTATTTGAACACCCTGCTATTTTGCAAGTTCTCCCACTTGGAAATCATGGAGGGGTCTGAAATTGTCATCGTAGGTGCATGTCCACTGTGAGAGACATAATCTAAAAAAAAAATCCAGAAATCACAATGTATGATTTTTTAACTATTTATTTGTATGATACAGCTGCAAATAAGTATTTGAACACCTGTCTATCAGCTAGAATTCTGACCCTCAAAGACCTGTTAGTCTGCCTTTAAAATGTCCACCTCCACTCCATTTATTATCCTAAATTAGATGCACCTGTTTGAGGTCGTTAGCTGCATAAAGACACCTGTCCACCCCATACAATCAGTAAGAATCCAACTACTAACATGGCCAAGACCAAAGAGCTGTCCAAAGACACTAGAGACAAAATTGTACACCTCCACAAGGCTGGAAAGGGCTACGGGGAAATTGCCAAGCAGTTTGGTGAAAAAAGGTCCACTGTTGGAGCAATCATTAGAAAATGGAAGAAGCTAAACATGACTGTCAATCTCGCTCGGACTGGGGCTCCATGCAAGATCTCACCTCGTGGGGTCTCAATGATCCTAAGAAAGGTAAGAAATCAGCCCAGAGCTACACGGGAGGAGCTGGTCAATGACCTGAAAAGAGCTGGGACCACCGTTTCCAAGGTTACTGTTGGTTATACACTAAGACGTCATGGTTTGAAATCATGCATGGCACGGAAGGTTCCCCTGCTTAAACCAGCACATGTCAAGGCCCGTCTTAAGTTTGCCAATGACCATTTGGATGATCCAGAGGAGTCATGGGAGAAAGTCATGTGGTCAGATGAGACCAAAATAGACCTTTTTGGTCATAATTCCACTAAACGTGTTTGGAGGAAGAAGAATGATGAGTACCATCCCAAGAACACCATCCCTACTGTGAAGCATGGGGGTGGTAGCATCATGCTTTGGGGGTGTTTTTCTGCACATGGGACAGGGCGACTGCACTGTATTAAGGAGAGGATGACCGGGGCCATGTATTGCGAGATTTTGGGGAACCTCCTCCTTCCCTCAGTTAGAGCATTGAAGATGGGTCGAGGCTGGGTCTTCCAACATGACAATGACCCGAAGCACACAGCCAGGATAACCAAGGAGTGGCTCTGTAAGAAGCATATCAAGGTTCTGGCGTGGCCTAGCCAGTCTCCAGACCTAAACCCAATAGAGAATCTTTGGAGGGAGCTCCAACTCCGTGTTTCTCAGCGACAGCCCAGAAACCTGACTGATCTAGAGAAGATCTGTGTGGAGGAGTGGGCCAAAATCCCTCCTGCAGTGTGTGCAAACCTGGTGAAAAACTACAGGAAACATTTGACCTCTGTAATTGCAAACAAAGGCTACTGTACCAAATATTAACATTGATTTTCTCAGGCGTTCAAATACTTATTTGCAGCTGTATCATACAAATAAATTGTTAAAAAATCATACATTGTGATTTCTGGATTTTTTTTTTTTAGATTATGTCTCTCACAGTGGACATGCACCTACGATGACAATTTCAGACCCCTCCATGATTTCTAAGTGGGAGAACTTGCAAAATAGCAGGGTGTTCAAATACTTATTTTCCTCACTGTATATATATATATATATATATATATATCATACGGTATATTATTATTATATTACATATATATTTTATTTATATTTTATTACACTAATGTTCAAAAGTTTGTGGTCAGATAAAAAAAAGTGATTAATACTTTTATTCAGCAAGGATGCATTAAATTGATCAAAACTGACATTTATATTGTTACAAAAATTCTATTTAAAATGTACTTTTTTATACATTAAAAAAATACTAGGAAAAATGTATCAGGGGTTTAAAAAATTCAGCTTTGCATCACAGAAATAAATTACTTTTTAAAATATATTCAAATAGAAAACAGCTATTTTAAATTTTAATGTATTTTTGCAGCCTTGGTGAGACTATTTTGCCTATTTTGTGTGTTTGTGTGTGTATATATATATATATACACGCACACACACGCACTTAATTTTAAAGTTCTTACTATTAAAAGCACACACGTCAGTCCATCTTGTTGTCACAGGTGTGTCCAAACTGTCATCATTCAGCCAACATGTTCTGGTTTCACAGCTGTCGTTCCAGCAGCGGGTGTTTAACATTGCTAATGAGCTGCTGCATACGGAGAAGGCCTACGTGTCCAGACTGCACCTCCTGGACCAGGTGTTCTGCGCCCAGCTGATGGAGGAAGCCCGAGCTCGCAGCTCCTTCCCCTGCGAGGTGGTCATGGGCATCTTCTCCAACATCTGCTCCATCTACTGCTTCCACCAGCAGTTCCTGCTGCCCGCGCTGGAGAAACGCATGGAGGAATGGTGAGAAAGACAGAAATGGTCTGTGAGACTGATTTTACTATGGTTAAGAGGTAATGTTACCCCCTAACTAATGTTTTATCTTGCCGTCAAGACAAATGTATTTGTATACACATTGCAGCTTTACAGAAATTCATGATGTTAATGTTTATTATATGTTAATATCTTAATGCCTTCCAGTCACATTTAGCAGATTAGAGCTGAGCGATAATGCAGTTGAATTTTGCCACGATACAAGCAATCATGCAGTTAAGATTTGCTATATATTATACACTACTCAGCCAAAAATAAGTCACTGTTTGGATTTAAATAGGCAAATGCTTAAGAGTCAATGATATGATCATTATTGCAGTGATTATTATGTTTCTGGCATTCATATGTTTGGCAACAGTTCTTCTAAACCCTAATTGATGGAGTGTGTAGCTTTTCATTTCTTAAACAAACATGTAGGAAGACACATCATGGCCATATTACAGGATGACAATGTCAAGATCAAGCTCAAATTGTGAAAGAATGGTTGTGAGGAGCATGAAGAATAATTTTCTCCTGACAAACTCATTGAAAGTCTTTGGGATGTGCTGGAGGAGACTTTACAGAGTGCTGGACTCTTGTATTGTCAATACAACATCTTGACCAAAAATTGATGCACCTCTTGATAAAAAATAAATGATGTGATGTTCTTTCCATCAAGAGGTGCATACATTTTTGGTCAGTTTTTTTGAGTGAATTAAAAAAATCAGGCATTTGAGATTTAACATATAGTATGTATTGCTTTATATAAGTGTCCTGCATGTATGAGGATATAAAGAGCTGGGCGATAATATGGTTACATAAAAACATGTTAATGCTCTATATAATTAATAGTAACCCCAGTAAAAATGATATTATTTTTGATAAGCCTAATTATATTTCAGACCTGGCTCATTAATAGAGTATTAAACTGATGTGTTGTCAAAGTGGTTGACTATTTTACAATGGTTTTTACAGTAGCTCATGCAATCAGATTTTAGAGATGGAACTATAATTTTTCTTTTTGACAACTAGAAAAGTTTGGATGTGTTTTGAATTCAGAATTTAAGCAGATAGAAGCCACATATGTGTTTTCACAGAGTAAACTCTGTAAACCCTCTCCCCTCAGGGATCTGAACCCCCGCATCGGGGACATCCTGCAGAAACTGGCACCTTTCCTGAAGATGTATGGCGAGTATGTGAAAAACTTTGACAGGGCCATGGAGCTCGTGAACACCTGGATGCAGCGCTCCTCTCAGTTCAAAGCCATCATCCACAACATCCAGGTATCAGAGTGGGAACTTTAAATGCGTTGTGCTATGCTAAGGATGCAATGCTCTGTAATAAGAAAAAGCAGCGATATATATGAGGGAGGCAGGACTGTCGTGATTGGTCTATCAACTGACAGATGTGGTGTAATTGGACAAAATTCGAATTGTGATAATGTCACGCCAGAGATTGTTTGCTATTAACAGTTATATTCTGTATTATAAATTTTAAGGCCAGACAAGTAGTTTGTTGAGGGTTGGTTTGTAGGGAAGGACTACACGCCTGCACATATATTCAAACACGCATACCTATAGACTGAACTCGTAATACGCATGTGCACGCCATCAGCGTTCTCACATGTTTGCGTTTGCGCAGAGAGAACTTAAGAGTTTTCTGTTAAACGGTGTTGTGTTAGCGGCCCCTAAGTTAATAACTAATGATCGTTGCGACGGAAGTGAATCAATCAAAACTAACTTTAGCTGGACAATAACTTTATTCTAGAGCTGCTATGAAGCCAAAACAATCTCTGTTACTTTAATTTTCTATTATCACTGTAAAGCCACTTTGGAACAATCTGCATTGTTAAATGATGACTTGACTTGACTTGACTAATTGGTGCTTCCAGGATTGGTCACGCCTGAGGCGTTTCCCATAGTGAGATATCGAACAAATCTTTGAAAGAGAACATTCAAATCATGTATAAATATTTGAAGTATAACATCTGTATGAGTTGCTCTCCTCGGTTGAACACAAAAGAAGATATATTGAATAGAATGTTGGTAACCAGACAGTTGACGGTAACCATTGACTTCCATAGTATTTTTTTACTACTATAAAAGTCAGTGGTTACCGTCAACGGTCTGGTTACCAACATTCTATTCAATATATCTTCTTTTGTGTTCAACCGAGGAGAGCAACTCATACAGGTTTGGAACAACTTGAGGGTGAGTAAAATTATAAATTAAGAAATATTAATTAAGAAATATGCAAAAATGTTGACAAAAAAAATTATATTTAGAGGTAGCTCAATCATGTGGAAGATTGCCTATGTTAAGCTGTGCGGCGTTATTGTGATATGCAAGTCATATTAAAAGTTGCTGCAAATGAACTACATTTTATTGAAATCAGAGCAACACTGACATGACAACAATGACAACAATCTCAAAAAAAGCACAACATTTTCAACAATCCCTCATTTCTGATGCTCAGCAGCCAGTGTTGACTTTTTGCAGTCTGGATAGATCCGTCGGTGATCTTCCACCACATGAAGGAGAAACTGCGATTGTTCTTCAGAGTGTGTGAGATAGCCATTGTATTCTTGAATCAGAGCCACTCCTCTCTCGGCGTGATCATTGACTACTTTCATTGCATGTATGGTTGCCTGTGCCTCCTGATAATCTGCTTGATTCGGCCAAAGTTCCGGGTCAGTTTCAAGGAACGTAATGTCATTTTTTAAACCAAAAAATGTGCTCTAAACCCAAACAATAACCAAGGTGATCATCAATAGAAATATGTATTGATTCCACCAGGAAAGGTAAATCTGCTAAACCAAGTCATGGATGGATTCATTTGGATTTAGTTTCTACAATAAGTAAACTGAGATATGTATCTAAAATACATATTTAGGAATATATGGTGCAGTAGATGCTTTTATGGAGATTTTTTGGGGAATTTTACTAGCCAGGTACAATACCAATTCAAATGATCTGTTTTTACGAAAATCATCAAAATCTCAGAAAGCTATTGAGCTACCAGTAATTATTATATTACTGCCATAAAAATTGGCATGCTGTATTTTCTTAGATAAAGGAACAATTTGAAGGGTTAAGAGCATGACAATTGGAGACTTTAAAAATGAGGACCACCCTACTACACATATGCAATGGACTTTTGAGTGGCGTATCTAAAATGCTACTACTAGAGTTTAAAACACAGCGAATATATTGAATAGATTTTCTGAATATCAAGTAAGTGTGAAACGACAATTGGAGCTGGAATAAAATTTCTCTTAAAAATTCAAATTGTGATAATGTCACGGCAGAGATTGTCTGCTATTAACAGTCAGATGTGGCGAGTACTGTTGACGATCACACTCTCTGATGAAATGTGTGAAAACCCCCTCACCGTTATAATGAGTGTTAATTGCACGCAACCCTGCATAATTCACACCCGACGACTGAATGAACAGAGCGTGTGTTAGTCATACAGTGATCTCATTCTCCAGGTGCACTCCACCAAATCCACCTTCACAGTCTGAGACAAGAGCGTTCGTGTTAAAAATAACGAGAGCGCTCCCAACGGCTCCGCGGTGATTGAGTGCGTCAGATGAAAGAGTGAATCGCTGTGGGTGCGGGATTGTTTTTGGGGAGTTGTAGGTTATGGTGAATACTAATGGCGCCCCAATCAGGCCTGGTGCTGCACTTCAAACGTCTCTGGTTGCCACTGTGTGAAGAATATCAAGAGTGTGCGAGGCCCAGTGCCTGAGATCACAGGACTGCTGTAAGGAGATCAGGCATGTCATGGGCTCCATCACGCAAGGCTTACACTACCAGTGAATTATCTTGTTTGTGTTCGGCAGTGCTTTGGGAGTTTGCCTTATTGTTAAAGACAACATGAAACCGCATTCATTCAATACATTTAACTTGTTGAAACATGATGTATTTCAGAGTGAAACTAAATATTCATTGGGAAATAATCTAGGCGGAGACTAGCAGGATTTGATTGCATTGTGAAAAGGAAAATGTTTTAAAATATTGCGCAAGAATTTGAGTAAACCTCTAATTTTAAGTATTAAACATTGAGAAAAGCAATATTACAGTCTAGTAACCACATAGTAACATACTATATATACACACACACACACACACACACACACACACACACACACATATATATATGTATATTATTACAGCATTTTACAACATAATATATATATATATATATATATATATATATATATATATATATATGTTGTAAAATGCTGTAATATAAAAAGTAAAGATGCTTGTATATATATTTTAATATATAGTTATATATAATATATTTTAATGAAAACTAGTTTTCTTTTATTTTTATATATATATATATATATATATATATATATATATATATATATATATACTTTAGTAATATGAATAATATATCTTGTATTTTAATATGTATTTGAATGAGAGCTTTTCCTTATAATTATGTGCCACATATGAATTGTGCAAAATAAGTGTGTAAATAGAGTCTCGATTCATGTTGTTTTTAAGGTCTCAGTCTTTGCAAATGTTCTGCATTTGTGTGTGGGAATGGATCGGTGCATATTTTCTTTTTAGTCATCGTATTCTTTTGGGTGTGTATTGCAGAAAGAGGAGATGTGTGGGAATCTTACCCTACAGCACCACATGTTGGAGCCTGTGCAGAGGATCCCTCGCTACGAGCTCCTGCTCAAAGACTATCTGCACCGCCTGCCAGAAGACGCGGACGACTTCAAAGACGCTCAGAGTGAGTGCAGAACGGCAGAACGCTGAAATGGGCCTTATCTCCTCCACTGACCACAGCAGCCCGCTTTCTGTTTCATTTCAACTGTTCGTGCATGTGCCTGGAAATATTTCAGTCAAAAGACTCATGCAAGCTTGACAGACCAAGATAAAAGGCAAAATGGAAAAATGACACCTTGTGAATATCAAGACCTTACTCCTTTTTTCTTTTCAGAATCTCTGGAGCTGATCGCCACAGCGGCAGAACATTCAAACGCTGCCATCAGGAAAATGGTGAGTGGATTTCAGATGAACCACGGCACCACAGATCAACACCACACTCCAACTGGGGTGAAAACCAGCACTGCCACTTAACATCCCTTTGTAATTAAGCATGGTCGCCTCTTTAATGTGCAGTCTGTTTTAGAAAGTCTCTCATTTGAAGCTGTTAATTGCCTATGTTTTTTTATGTTCTTCATTTTGAGACATGAGATACCTCCCTCCCTGTGGAACTGACCCAAACAGACAATAGCTGTGTTTCCATACACCTATTTTAATGCGAATTTTGGGATATCGCATAAAAAAAAACACTGTATGGAAATGCCAAGATATGCATACATTCTAAAAATGTGCATAAAAACAGTATTCGCTCAATTGAGGTGGATAATTTTTTATTCGATAAGTCAACATGGAAACACATTTACAGAATACATCCCCAATGTGCAATAAATATTATACTGTAAGAGGCAAAGAGGATGTCTGAAAGAGGCTACTATACTGTAATATAATTCATAACACATACACAACTAATTGGTTAGCTAGCACAGATTGTAATCTGAAAACATCCCATATTAGAAAGATTTACATCAGATTCAAGTTACCAATACTTTTATTCAAGATTTACATTATAAAAGTCTCAATTTCAATCACCACATCAACTCAGAACAAATGGTATCAGTCCAGTTTCTCGCTTTAACTCATCTCAACTCAACTTTTATTTATAAAGCACTTTCAAAACCATTAGAATGGACCAAAGTGCTGTCCATGAGTAATCAATAACTCTAAAATGCATACAAACATTAAGTTACATTAAAACAGGACACAAGAGAATCAAACAACAAATCACATGACCTCGACAGAGGATGTGATTGGAGAAGTAGACTAACTAGCATCTCAGATGTTGGTTTGGTCATTCTGAAATGCCTGAGCCAAAGTCTGTCATCAAAGTAATTTGGTTTAACTCCCTCCCAGAAGTGTATCACATGATTGCTTTCCCAAACACCAGGCATCCGAACGCAAGATAACATGACAGCACGTTCTGAGACGCAAGTCATTTATAATGTATGAAAAAAGAGACACAGTGGCTTCCCGATAGCAGCGACTTCCATTTTATCACTGATATTTTGCGGCAATTTCCCAGAAAGTGATGATTTCGCAAAGGTTTTTATGCGATGCGAAGTTAAATTCGTAACTTTGGATGGAAACATAGCTACTGTCGAATTTGATCAGCTTGGATGCTCACTGCAAATGAATGATAAATGTCTCTACAAACGTGTGAATGTTTTGTCTCTCAGGAGCGCATGAGAAAGCTGTTGAAGGTGTACGAGTTGCTCGGTGGAGAAGAGGACATCGTTAACCCGACTAATGAGCTCATTAAAGAGGGACACATCCTGAAACTGTCAGCTAAAAATGGGACATCACAGGATCGATACCTCATTCTGGTGAGTCAAACATGCCAAAGCTGTTTCACTAGTTGAGCTAAACATACTGTAAATGATTCCTCAAAATGATTTCTTTCTGTAAATGTAGTAAATGTAGTTCTTTGGTCAATCATGCATGTTTAACGTTGTTCTCCTCTCTCTGAAGTTCAATGACCGGTTGTTGTACTGCGTCCCTAAACTGAGGCTGATAGGACAGAAATTTGGAGTGAGAGCGAGGATTGATGTCGACGGCATGGAGGTTTCGACGTGTTTTTATCTTGTTTACAGTGTCATGTTCACAATAAATCTGCTGTTATCAAACGGTGGATTCACTCTGCATTGTTTCACAGCTGAAGGAGACCAGCAGCATGAACGTCCCACGAACCTTTCTGGTATCCGGAAAACAACGTTCGCTTGAACTGCAAGCAAGGTACGGCTTAGGGAATGTGCTTCATCTGCTTAAAAAATCAAATCTGAGGTTGATTGACAACCACAGAAATGTTGTCCGAGCTTTTGGGGATTAGGAGAAAATACCCGAGAAAAGCATACGAGCCATTGAAAAACAAGAGAAATATGTGCGGCTTTTGGGATTTTACAATGTTTGTCGTTTTCATTTTCACCAGGACGGAAGAAGAGAAGAGAGATTGGATTCAGGTAATCTTTTCTCCTCCCGCACGTCACATCGCAGGTTCTCACATCTCTCCACCATAACTCTCCCGCTTACATTTTTCTCATCTTTTCTTTCTTGCTCACTTTCTCACAGGCAATCCAGGCCACTATACAGAGACACGAACAGACGCTCGAGACGTTCCGTATGCTCAACTGCTCGTTCCGGGAGGAGGACTTCACTCCTCCCAACTCTCCAGTTAGTTTTGATTTCATCACTCGCAGTGTTGTTATTGTCAACTAAATCTAAAATGGCACAAAAATGTATCTGAAATAAAGTGTAAATATTGGATGTAAAACTTAAAAAACTAGAAATAGAAATAGAATAGAATAGAAATGTTGCCACCAAAACTAAAACAAAAATTTCTAAAAGCTAATTATAAATATTAAACTATAAGTGACAGCAAAAGCACATAACAAAATTACTAAAACTGTAAATAAAAAAAATATTAATAAATACTATAATAGTATATGAATAATACTATACGTTTAGGGGGTCCAGGGACCTCTAGGGGGTCAAGAGAAAAATATTGTAAATAAATGAATACAATTTCTAAATATAATACATTTTAACATCTTACATTTTTTACATTTTAAATCATTTTATTATGCTTTTCTAAACACCGGTTGTAAATCATGAGATTAATCAAATGTTTTTATTTTTATAATGTGAAGTACAACATGTTCCTGGTCAACATCTTTGTTGATCCTGGAACAACATTCCGATCAACTAATCGGATTTGAGGGACAAGTTTACAGTTCATGTCAAGTTTAGGCTTACAACCAGGGTTAGGTGCTTCTACATCAGTGTTATTCACTATCAGTTCCCACTGATTTTAGGGATAACTTATGTGTAGGGTTAGGTTTAGGGGTAGGGATATAGATATAGATATGGTTAGGACAACATTTTCAGAATATGTTGATCCAGGAACATGTCCTACTTGGCAAATCAGGATGACTAGATAATATAAAAAGTGTATTACTACACTTATACTATTATATACTACTAAATAATAATATATTAAATCCCAGATAATAGTTCATAATATGTTAATATGTTCCACAAATGGGTCTTTATGCATAAAAATATATAGCTGCCTTTATATATTAGGAAGGGTATTATATCCCTCACAAAGGGTTTGCCATATTTGGGGCTCTGTGGCATCAAAAGTTTTAAAAATCCCAGATCTATGTGAATAAATGCATAATACAGTGTCCCCAATGAGCCTTTTGATGCTCAAGTCACACTTAAATATGCATGAATGTCATTGCATTAGTTAACAAAATTTCAAATCAAGTGGCAAAACTTCAAAGCAAACCTCTTTAAAGAAGACACTTGCTCTAATGCAATGGCTTTTAGGTGTGGGTTAGGTGTGTGAATACTTAATGCAGCCACTGCAGAATTCTCTGATCGTGTTTTGCTTTCAGAATTGCACAGAGCTTGGAAAGAGAGCGCCCACTCCAATCCGGGAGAAAGAGGTCACACTGTGCATGAAGTGTCAGGAGCCTTTTAACTCTATTACCAAAAGACGGCATCACTGCAAAGCCTGCGGACACGTACGTTACACAGCACCATAACTCTGTAAGTCCACATGCTCCTGATGCAGTGGGCTGACGTGGGTCTTGATTTCAGGTGGTGTGTGGAAAGTGTTCGGAGTTCCGCGCCCGTTTGTTGTACGATAACAACCGAGCCAACCGTGTGTGTATAGACTGCTACACCATGCTAGTGGGAGTGCCGCCCTCTCCTGCCAGTCTGAGCAACAGCACACAGAGACGTCGCTCCATTCTAGAGGTAAAGTAAAGGTCACGCTCTAAATGGGCACTTCTTTAAGGAAATAGCAGTGCTTGCAAAGAAGAAGTGTTAATGCTTTAGGTAAACCTAAGGTACTGGTCAAAAGTTTGGGATCATTAACATTTTTTTATGTTTTCGAAACAAGTCTCTTATGCGCACCAAAGCTGTGTTTATTTGATCAAAAATACAGTTAAAACAGTAATATTGTGAAATATTATTAAAAATTGTAAAATTGTATTTCAGTATATATGTCATTTATTCCTGTAATGCAAAGCTGAATTTTCAGCATCATTAACTCCAGTCTTCAGTGTCACATGATCCTTCAGAAATCATCCTAATATGGTGATTTGCTGCTCAAGAAACATTTCTTATTATAATCATTCATTTTTTTATGTTTTTATTTTTGCTGCTTAATATTTTTGTGTAAATGGTGATACACTACCATTTAAAAGTTTGGGGGTAAGTAAGGTATTTAAATGAATACTTTTATTCAGCAAGGACGCATTAAATTAAAGTCCAACTGAAATCAAAATTGACCCTATTTACTTTGTTAGCGCATATTACTAGTCTTGTGATGAAAAATTTATCCGTGCAAGTTAATACACAGAAAAAAATTGTTTGCCGTCGTAATCTTTAATCAAAGTCTGAAAAGTTACTTCCGGTCTGGAATGGCGTTCCTTCTCTGATGACGTAGGTTTGACGGCTTGGGTTGGGAAACGCTTAACCACTCCCCTCAAACCGTTAGTCTGTTATGAGCAGAGATGGAGAGGAGGAGCGCTAGAGTAAAACCCTGCCCTCTGTTCAATATTCCTTTTCACTGGGAAATATGTCACAACACTGGAGAAAAGTCGTTTGCAACTTCCGGTTCACGGGGACTTTAAGATCAAAATGCTACGGACATTTTTTATTTCATATAAATGGTGTTCTTTTGATCATTTTATTAATAAAAGATTAATTAAAAAAATTATCACGGTTTCCACAAAAATATTAAGCAGCAAAAACCAACACTGATAATAATTTAAAAAAATGACTAAATAATTGAGCTCCAATAATAATTGATAATAAATGAGCACCAAATCAGAATATTAGAATGATTTCTGAAGGATCATGTTACACTGAAAACTTTGCTTTGCACTGGAATAAATGAAATTGTAATATTTCACTGTATTACTGTTTTACTGTATTTGATCAAATAAATGCAGCCTTAGTGAGTATAAGAGACCTCTTTCAAAAACATTTTAAAAATTATTCCAAACTTTTGACTGGTAGTATAGCTATATGGCTAAATAGATGCAAGAAAGGAGAAGACAAGACTATGAAAAATATGAAAAGTACTAGTTGTTGACTAGTAGAAATGACAGTAACTGTAACTTGTTCTCCCCCTCGTACAGAAACAGGCCTCAGTGGCGGCTGAGAACAGTGTGCTGTGTAGTTTCCTACATCATATGGAGAAGGGAAGCGGCCGTGGATGGCAGAAGGCCTGGTTCGTCATCCCTGAAAATGAACCACTGGTGCTGTATATCTATGGTGCTCCACAGGTAAGTCTGCAGTAACCAACCCACAGGTTTATGCACATCTATTATGAAAATGTGTGTAACTGTAAAATACGGATGTGGTTTCTTATTTTTTTATTTTTTGCATTTACGAGAAGAATATTAACCGCCATGACTGCATGTACACCTGGATTATCATTTTCATGCCTGATGTGTCCTGCACAGAAGCAAAGGACTTCATACTCACCTGTCAATCAACCATTCTGTTAAAACAAAGGTTTTGAACTTTGCCTGTTCCATGTGGATTTTAAAGAAATGACCCATATAATCAAAAGGTTTGGAAAAGCCTAAATATATACATTACCAATCAGAAGTTTGGGGTCACTAAGATTTTTAAAAAACTTTTATTCAGCAAGGATGCATTAACTTGATCAAAGATGAGAAACATGCATTTCTAATGTTACAAAAGATTTCTATTTCAAATAAATGCGGTTCTTTTGAGCTTTCTATTCAAAAGAAGCCTGAAAAATGTTTCATGGTTTTTTCACAAAAATATGAAGCAGCACAACTGTTTTCAACAACTGTTTACTTGAGCAACAAAGGAAGGATCATGTGACACTGAAGATGGGAGTTATGATGCTGAAAATCCAGCTTTGTCATTGCAGAAATGAATTATATTTGAAAATAAGAGTTATTTGGAATTGTAATAACATTTGACAATATTAATGTTTTTACTGTATTTTTGAACAAATAAATACAGCCTTCGTGAGCAGAAGAGACTCTTTCTAAAACATTAAAAATCTTACCAACCCTAAACTTTTAAACAGTAGTGAACATGCACAAGACATCACAGAATTTGCTTGACGTCAGCATGAAATTTGGTCACACACGGTCACAGGAGGTTTGGCGTGCATGTTACTACCAGGAGATCTGTCTTTCGATCAGATTTCCCCAGACAGATGTTAACACCAGGTGTAAACAAGGCCTTAGTGTGCATTCCATGACTAATGTACACAGTGATCCGTTAATGGTTCACTCGGGAAGTATTGATCTTATCTTCTGTTTTTCTCTCTCCATACGCACAGGATGTCAAAGCTCAGCGCAGTATTCCCCTCATCGGATTCGAGGTGTCACTACCTGAATCGAGTGACCGTCTAGAACGTCGCTTCGCCTTCAAAATGAGCCAGAGTCATTTGACCGTTTACTTCAGTGCCGACTGTGAGGAACTGCAGCGACGTTGGATGGAGGTTTTGTCGAGAGCCGGCAGGGGTGAGGAGTTGCAGTCGAATGGTCCGATTTCCGAAGCCCTTGAAGAGGAAGGGGAGGAGACAGTACCTACAGGAGAAAGCACATGATTGGCTGAAAAATATGATATAATTTTGCACACACAAACTGTACAAATGTGACCACAGCGACAGGATATGATAGACAAAACACACACATACAGACACACACACACACTCACACACATATACCTTCTTACACACATCTGTATTAATTGTCAGTTGTAAGTTGCATGAAATATCTACAGGTACGTTTCTCTGTCTATTGCTCATCTTGTGTGAGTGACCAGTGTTTGGAACAATCTGACAAAAGCGTGCACACTTTAAAGACGACTTATCAGAGGACAAGCGATTACGTTCATCAACTCTTTCGGTCGCTAGCAGTTTCTTTGCTGAATCGACTGTTCTAGTTGTGAAGTGGTTTCTCGACTGATGCTTCTAAGGGTGTGTTCACACTTGGCAGGTTTGGTTCGATTAAAACGAACTCTGGTGCGATTGCTCTGTCGGTTCAGTTGAATGAGTGTGAACGCTACCATCTGAACCCTGGTGACACCAAACAAGCTGAAAAGATGAGTCTCTTGTCCGCTTCCAAACGAACTCTGGTGCGGTTCGACTGAAATACGAACGCCAGACGGACCGAAGACATCTAACCGAACCAAAAACAGGACACGATGTCACGAGATGTGCCCCTAAAACAGACTTTTTTCCTCGTCAAAGATGCTATGATGCCCATTACAGTTTGGCACAGGCGTCGGAAACGTCGTCGCCTTGCAGCACATCTTCGTTTGAGAGTGTAACGGAAGAATTCCTGGTGCTGTTTTGACTCCTTTATACATTTTTATAAACCCTTTGTGAGTTCTCAGCTGGTAAAAAATACCAATCATATGAACGCACATACAATGAGCCATTTAGTCTTACACACAGCATTGTTTTCAGCAAAATATTCATCATAAAAGCCTTTTTTTTTTTTTATCTTTAGCTTCGTTGTTAAAAATGACAGTGTGAATGCTTAGAGAACCAAGTCTAAATGTGTCATTTTCTTTTTGGTCCGAACCAAGAGAACCGAACTACAAGTGTGAACACACCCTGACTCGATATGGATCACACTTGGTATAGCGAAGTGAGACAGTTTGTCAGTATGGCGAGGTGGCATGAATGTTTGGCCTGGTTTTGTGAAAAGTTTAGGTGACACAGAGAGTCTACAGTAAAATACCCTAGTTTACATAACCAGAAGCAGGATGGAATGACCGATTTTGTTGAATTTAAATAAGCAAAGCAACTACGAATCCGGCCAATATTTATGGCAATAATCTGCTTGGTAAGAGGATCAAATCCTGGATTTCAGATTTCGATTACATATTAGAACATTGGCTATTGCAGTCAGCAGTGAATTGTGACAGGATTGGACACATGAAATGTTGTTTAGCTATGCAAGCCTGTGTTTATCTCTGAAACGTAGTGTGGTAATCAGCAGGAATATTTATTAAGCAGGTTCTAACCACTCAGAAACAACAGAAATATGTGCTTCCTGTTGACTCCATGGTCCTTCAGCTCAGAGAACACCACCAAATGTACTCTGCCACCTAGTGGGCGCTCATCATAACGCTCTAGGAGTGAGTGTCAGGAAACCTGTCAAGAACATGTCAGCCCAATTTTATTTTGCATAAAGTAAATGAAGCTTGTTTTAATGACCATTAAGATTTTTGTCGCATTGTTACGTTACTGTAATGTAAAATAAAATAAATTATATATTTAAATAGTAAATTATTTATAGTGTAGTATTATATGTTGTACTGTCTGTAATTTATGCTGATTTAAATAAAAGTTACAGTAATGAGAATAATGGGAATTATAATGAAAACAATGTCACAGTCTTAATGGTCCTAAAAATAAGCCGAGTTTTTCTTTTAAACAAAATAAAATCGACTTATTCGACCTGGACATGTTTATCGGTTTCTGAGAAGGAAAAACGTGTGTAAAAAGGAATTGACAGGGCTCTCCCTACAGGATAACTGAGATTTATCCTGTTGTCTGAGTGTGCATGAGTGATTTTATGAATGCAGAGGTGTTGTGAGATTTGATAAGATTGTAGGTCATGAGGGTTTGTATGAATCGGGCTAGTTTTTATCATTGAAAACTCAATGATATCCCTGCCTTATTTAGAGGGGCTTTTGATAAATATAGAATATATATAAATAAAAAACAAGGTACAAGTTTTGATGAGGATATCAACCGTTTTCAACCGTGTTGTATTTGTGTATGAAAAGTGCAAAAGATTTAAGGACGAGTTCATTTGTAAATATAACTTATTCCTCTGGGCCCAGTTTTGTGGGTTAGGTATTGTCGACGAGCTTTGGTGTTTGATCTTCGTTATGTGCAGTTTTAAATGGACTTCTGAGCATTGTGGTAAATTCCAGGTCAAGAAAAGCTTAAGACAAGTTCTCATTTTACCACTTATTCCAGAGGTAGATATTCAGTGTTTTAGAAAGAGCTTCATTTTCTTTTCCTCTTTTGAATCCAGTTTCCAAAATGTATTTGCCAATGTGAACTCATGATGACTCATTGAGAACTGCTTTTAACTCTTTGTGTTTGATATTGCTTTAATCTGGCTCTTTGTTGTCAAAGACATCGCTCGATTAAAAGTAAAGGTGAACCAGTCGGTGTGTTTCAGTCCGCCAGCCTGTCTGCTGTTTCCTTCCTCAAGGTGCAAGAGAGGACTGTTGATGCCAGTGCATGGTTTGGGAGCACTGATGGCTTTGGGACAGGGCTGCGTGTGTTAACTTCCATATGTTTACGACTTGTACTGGTCATTTCCCAGATCCTCAGTTGAGCCTGCCCGTCACTCACGCTTACGCACACACATTCATCTTCCTGCTTCTCTCAGTATTATTGTTCTTGATATCCTGCCTTACTGATATTTTGCAACCCTGTGCTTATTGTTTTTCACAATTGCTTTTTGCCAAAGTATACTGCAGAAAATGTCTATTAGATATTGAAATGTCTTTTTTTGTGTCACATTTGTATGTTTTTTTTTACTTTTCTTTTTTTTATACCAATATTTATTGTCTTTTTTACTCCTTGAGGTAATTGTAGTGAGGGTGGTATAACTCTGCGGTGAACCAAAAGATGAACACTACCAAAATACAAAGGAAAAACACTACCATTAACATTTGGGAGAATTTATAAGTTATTTGTTCTGTTTGCTCTTAAGTATGTTTTAGTCCCACACTTATAGAAAGTTTTGATCTTTTAACTGAAGTCATTTCTATTCTTCATTCCGCAGTCCACAAAATGTATTTGTAAACTGTTATTTTGAAGGGATATAATATAGAATACAGATGTAATTCTCTGTAATCTCACAAAATTAATACGTTTTAATACATTCTTCAAAAAAAGATGGAGGTTGAAATACACTGTAGTTAATTTTAGGATATCTGAACAATCGTGCATTTTTAAGCAAAGTTATCAGAACAATCTCATGTCTTTGATCTGACGTTAAGTGTCGTGTACAGAAATAGAGGTGCTATTTTATTGTTTGATCAAGGGAACAGCTTTGTGTTTTTAAAGAAATTACATGATATGATCAGGAATTCTGTGTACATGAATGAACAGGCTATATAATCAGAGTTTCTAGTGTTTAATATGGAGGAATAACACAGTGGTACTTGAAGGATTATTCTGTGTGGCAAAATCTGAGCAAGAATCATTTGGGAGAAACCATTACATTAAATGTATATATTATATATGCCCAAATCTGCATACCAAAAGACTCCATGAATAGCACAGTCTGATGATGATGATGTAATCTGTTACTACATCTGGATTTTTGACTTGAGTGTTTTAATCTTGTTCATTTTTATAATCTAGTACCAAATTCCATTTTGCCATGAGGAGGAGTACTTTGTTACACGCCAAACTTTTAAAACCTATTTATTGTAAACCAGCCTTTGGACGAGCAGGTTTCTTTTATATGGACATGTACAATGGAAGCTAAAGAGAGAAATGTTGAGGCATGGATGATTGTTTTGCTCATAAATGCTAATGATTACCTGCCTAGTGATGATCTACCATTCCCTCTCTTCTGCTGTCTGGCATCATCACAGCATGCCAAACCCGAGGAATTGAAACGAGCGCCTCCTGACCCGTTACAGGTTTTTTTTTTTTTTTTGCTGCCTCTTCATGTTGTGCACGTCTGCAACAAATCAGCAGAGAGGGATTTGTAAAACATTGCCAGATAGCCCTATAGCTGATCTTCTCAAGGACAGTAAACACCGTGTTACTTTGCTCAGAAACACTCTCTCAGAAAACCAAGAAATGGCTGCATTATGAGCTTTGATGTTTTATTTTCAAGCCTATATGCCAAACCATCACACTATATGGCACAAGTATACATGCTTTTGTGTTCCCTCATGAAACCTGGTTTATTGTACACGTTATAATATGGGAATTGCTGTTATTTCAAGTTATACTATTATTATTATTGTTGATTAAATTAGTGGCAGGCCACTGGGTACCATTGTATGTTAATATCCCAATGAAATCTGTGCAAGATCATGAAAATGTTTATGAAATAAAGTAATAAAAGAACAAATGTCGTTCATTTATTTGATCCAAATTCTGTGTTTTATTTCAGTTTGTAGATTTTAATGTCTTACTAGATGTAGGTATGTTCAAAAGGCACTTTACTTCAATAGGGTGGGATCCAAACCATAGAACAAAAGGTTACAACATCTGAGGATCGAGGAACAGGCCAAAAATGACCATTTTAAAGAGAAGATACATTTGTAATTTAAACTAGCTATATAATAGGTTATCAAACATTTCTAATAGGTCTTACAAAAACACATGATTTGTGAAATGAAATCACAGCGGTTTCATTTAATCGTCAGCATTTGTTTAAAATTAATATTCTTTTCATTTGAACACGACACCACAAAGGGACATAGAGGTTCATAATCTAAAGGATGACGAAATAGTTTGTAATGTTATATCAAAGGATGACCTAACTTTGAAGTAAACAAGTATTCTATCGTTCGTCTATTGGCTAATGTCAGTGAAGTCCCGCCCTGCTGCACAGCTATTGGCCCGCTCGTCTGTCTGTCAAGCCTCGGCTGATCATGGAGCGTCACTGTGGGGTTTTCCAGTCAGATTTTACTCCCGGAGAACAGAGCAAGATAACGCCGTGCACTGCAGTCAGTCTCTGATAGAGCAACTAAGGACTTTGGCCGCCAAGACGCATTTAATTTTCATCAAGCTCTAGCCTACACAGATAAAGAAAGCATCGATACGGACGAAAGTTAAAATTCGTGCAGTAAACATCTCGCTCGCGATCGGACAGTGCGACAGTCCTCTATTTTAACCTCTTCAGAAAACAACTGGTTTGATATAACAGTTAGTTTGTTGACTTGAGCTCAGGCGACTATCATTTTCAGTTGCTCGGTTACTCTAGCTCGTTTATTTTGCTGTTTGTAAATACCATTGCGCTCCTGGAGAAAATGTCCAGCCTGCCTTCCGTCAGACCCGAGAAGGGCCGAGTGGAAGTGGCGTTACCTGGGCAACAGGAGCAGCACGAGCGTCCCCAGACCGTCTACGTCATTCTGGACTCCTCAGCCGAGTCTGTCAATCTCATCAGGTTAGTAGTGCACGAGCATCACAGAAACTGTGACTGTGAGTGATTGTGATTGTTTTAACTGATTGTTGTTTTGGGATCCTGCAGACTGTGGACTACTAGATCATGGACAGAAATGACCTTAAGGCTACTTTGTTTAACTAGTGCATGCAGCCTCTTGACAAGTCTCGGAAGATGAACTCAACTGAATGTTGAGGCTATATAAGCAAATCAGAGAACCTGGATGCTTTTAGGTTTATGCAGTTTTATTTTTCACATAGTCCCACCTTTATTTTTGCACATAACTTGACTGTTTTTTAGTCATAAACTGTCATAAACTATTTTAGAGTTAGGTCACCCAAAAATGAATATTCTGTCATTAATCACTCATGTCGTTCCAAACCTGTAAGACTTTCATTCATCTTCGGAACACAAATGAAGATATATTTGCTGAAATCTGGGAGCTTTCTGTCCCTTCATTGACAGCTACGCAACTACCACTTTGACACTTCAAAAAGTTCATAAAGAGATAATAAAATGGATCCACATGAATTGAGCGGTTTAGTCCAAATTTTCTAAAGAGACTCGATCGCTTAATATGATGAACAGATTTAATTAGGCTTTTATTCACATATAAACGTAGATCAGCAAACATAAACAGAAGCTCAAGCGAACCTGCTTGACGCTTGAGAACAAACCTCAAATGTGCTGCGTAACCTCTCATTGGTTCTCGCACGTCAAGCGAACATGCTTGAGCTTACGTTTACTACGACTGATGTGTGAGTTGATGAAGTTTAAATGTGAATAAAAGCCTAAACACATTCTGTTCATCATATAAAGTGATCAAGTCTCTACAGAAATTTTTAACTAAACTGCTCAATTCATTTGATTTAGTTTTACGATCTCATTATGAACTTTTATGAAGTGTCAAAGTGGTAGTTGCGTAGCTGTCAATGGAGGGACAGAAAGCTCTCAGATTTCTTTAAAAATATCTTCATTTGTGTTCCGAAGATGAATGAAAGTCTTACAGGTTTGGAACGACATGAAGGTGAGTCATTAATGACAACTATCCCTACAATATTATTATGCTTAGTACCCAATGTTGAGCAGAAGTTGAGCATTGCAAAAATTATTGCAAGTCTCTAAATATTGTGTGCAGGAGGAAGAAAAGGAGGTGCGGTCAGGAAAGCTATGGAACATGAAAAAAAAATTTGTGCATGAGAATTGAAGTGTATATTTGAGTTTTCAGAATATCAAAAGAACCATCTCCTGTAATTCCTCAACCCAACCATCAAAGCCATTTCAGCCTCAACCTTTAAACCCCCCTCCTTCCCTCCTTCCCTCCCTCCCTCCCTTCCACCCTGCCAAAATAATTCCTCTGGAATGTCTGTCTGTGCTACTCTTACCCACTATAGCCGTTTAACCGGAGGCTTAGCTTAGCAGTTCTGTCCTGAGCCTCAGATTTCACGGGATATGACTCAGCAAATCTACCCACACATTTTCCCTTTCTCTTTTTTTCTGTCCATGTTTTCACTCTGCTTCCTCTCAAGTTCGTGCTTGCTGAGCGCACGCTATTTTGCTCCTTTTGTACCCAAAGGAATGTGTTTTTCATTTGCTGTCCTCAGAAAAGACATGACCACAGCCTTTTCTGTCTATAGCCCAATTACCATAAAAGTTAAGATTTTTATGTTTTACATTGCATAACGTGCTTTCAAAGTTCAATATTCTTTATTGTCACGTCATTAGATAGGTGGTAGTTGTGTTCAGTACAGTAAGAGTAAAATGAAGTATTACAACAGTACCTAAAGAAATAAGGTGCTTTCCATATATACAATATTACAATATTGCAAAAGCTTATAGTACAGCAGAACTGGAAGTATACAATACAGAAAATTAATAGGGTCAGCTAATAAAGAGAAATATAGGAAACGAAGGGAAAACATAGTATGGGAATAAATGGATTTTTATTTTAGAATTGATGCAGTGACTCCCTCTGGCGGTGACTATTGACTTTATGCTTTTGTATTTCTCTTTTCTTAGTAAAGACAAGAGTAGTTTATATTAGGGTAGTCCTCAGATAATACACACGGAAAACATAGATTAGATAAGTATATGGCAAGTTTTCTCCTGTACTAGTATTTTTTGTTGAAATGGGTGTGTTTAGCGAAAGTTTCAGCTTGAAAAGCGCGACTCTAGAAGCCGGGTAGCGTGTAGTTTTGCCTCATGAATATTAATGACTTTCCCCAGACAGCCAAGCTGGTTGGCTCAAAGGCAAGCGTGGGCGCTTGTCAGCTGGCCAATCAACGAATAGTGAAGGCTTGCCTCATGAATATTAATTACTTTCTCCGGACAGCCAAGCCGGTTGGTTAAAAGGCAAGGGTGTGCGAGTGTGCGCTAGTCAGCTGGCTAATCAACGAATAGTGAACGCTTGGTCAGTGAATATTAATTTGGTTTTCTGACTGACAGCTCCAAGCAATGTTGAATGACCTTTTTAATATCTACATGAGCTTAAGCCTTCATTATAGTAGGTTTCGTAATGTCATAATTTCACCGGAAGATAGAGGAGCTTCGCGTGCTCGGAGTGGCACAAACATGGCCACCTGGGGAAACCAAAACACAAGCGAAACGACGATGCTCTGCTCGTAAATCTCGCCTTTAGATCGTGCAAATCAGCGTGACAGCTCGTAGCAGCCCGGGATTCAGATGCTGACCATGAGCTGATGCGGTTTACAAACCGAATTTACCGGAATGGTTTCGTTTGATAACGTTTGATCCGATTACGTCACTTGGATTATTGCACTAACCAGAAGAGGCTTTAGGTATGTGATATCTGTGAAAGGTCTAAAATGCGTTTAGAGCTTTCTGAGGATAGTATTTCATACTTTATGCTCAGAGGTGATGGTGTTGTGACGGTGTGGATGTGTTTTTCACCGGTAAGATAGTGTATGTCTCTCACAAACCCTTGAGCTGCCTAGACTTTTGGGGATCAATGCCCCCCAAAAATGTTGCATAGACAGGCAAGCTGATTAGTTTTGGGCCATTTGTGCTCATTAGGGATTTACCATTGATGCCTCATGAATATGAATGTCTGTGTAGGCACACAAAATTTTGTCCATAAAAGCTCAAAATATATGCTGTCTATGTAGGCTGCCTTTTGTGAGCAACTTATGTTAGAAGACACTTATGTCCTTCTTAAACAAGTAGTATACATAATTAACACACACATGTCCTTCATACACAAGTAGAATACATAAATAATATGATTATATATATATATATATATATATATATATATATATATATATATATATATATATATATATATACATATAGTGAGTTACGGATCAGATCATTTTTCGGATCAGCAAAAAGTTCAAATATTAAAGACAAGTGAACAGACAGTAAAAAAAAGCATAGATAAATGCAATATAACAAAGTTACAGATACAGTAATGTCTAACAGGTAGTATTCAGGTACAGAAATGTTATAATTAAATGTACAATAACACTGTGTAGTCTTCACTGTATATGCTAAATATAGATGTATCTTTGTTAAAGCTGTCTTGTTATGTGATTAACATAAACGGCACAGACAGCAGCAGGTATTTATTGGCTGCTGTCACTTTAAGACCTAACTCACGGATCCAATATAATGATAAACATCCGATTTCTTTCTATTTACGTTCACTTAAAGTCACCGTGAACCAGAAGTTGCGACTGACTTCTCTTCAGTATTGTGAGGTATTTTCCAAGCGAAACAAAATATTGAATGACAAAAAATAGAGGCCGTGGCTTGTTTTTCCCTGCTGGGAATTGATTGGATCTAGAAAAGTGGGTATCCGATTCAGCTCGCTGTCAAAGCTTGCAGCAGACTGACAGTTGAAGGGGATCTTCTACCCAAGACGTCATCAGAGTCAAGTCAAGTCACCTTTATTTATATAGCGCTTTTTACAATACAGATTGTTTCAAAGCAGCTTTACAGAGATAACAGGAAAATAATGCAATAAAGTTTGTGTCTAGAAGAAAATAGCGTCACAGTCCAGCTTGAGTAAGTTCAGTGATGGAAGGCCAGTTTAGAGGGGATGTACTTTTTCCAATTTTGATCAAAGATTACAGAATTATAATTTTTTCGAATTGTTCGCCACAAGATTAGTAATGTGCACTAACAAAGTAAATGCGTAAATAGCCCATTTTGATTTCATGCCAACTTTAAGACATAACCTTTTGTGTTTATATGAATACTAACCAAGATGGGCATTTTGAGCCCCTGGCCCTTTAATCGTGAAAGTGAAAGTTCCCTATTTAGTCGTATCGCGGTGCCCAGCGGAAAGCGATTTCTATTGAGGGGGATATATATATATATATATATATATATGAAGAGGTTAGATGCAAAAGCCTCTAAGTGCCATCTGAAATTTTCTTCTAGAATGATCATTTTTATCAAGATCGTATATTTAAGTTCAATAATTTCACTTACATGGCAATGCAAATTACCTATTAATTGTCATTTAAGTGAAATTACTTAACTTAAAATATACAAGCTTTATAAAAATAATCATTCTAGAAGAAGATTTCAGATGGCACTTAAGAGGCTTTTGCATCTGAACTCTTCATATATACTGTCTTCTGTGTAAGCGGGGTTTTTCCCTCCATCAAAGTTTGTGATATATGTATTAAATGTCATATATGTATTAAATATCTATTGGGTGTTTAGTGACAGACTTTATTCATTGCAGGATGTTACAGTAAACCCCCTCCTGTTCACAGCCTCTGCATCAACATGTCAGATTATGGGAGATGTTTGTGGGCTGACGGTATGTGACGTTGGTGTGTTCTTCCCTTCTCAGTGTTGAACCCCTTCTGCCTGAGTCTGGGATCGTGGCAGATATTGAGGTGGAAGGCATTTTCTCCACCGATTCGGACACCTTCTACGAGCTCAAGAGTCAGCCCATCACCCCGAGGTGAGTCCGCCGAATGATCCGATTATATAAATATACTTCCTGTTTATATCTGTACTGTCATCTACACATTTAGATTGTATCCGCATGCTAGACATGCTTGCTTATGAGAGAACCGCAATCATATCTGATTTACTTCCTGCATGAGTTGGATGTCTAGAAGGTTTTTTTAAATCACGTTTTGCCACATACCTGTTACTTGTTTTTTTATTTAATTATTTTTTTAACACTATAATCAGCTTTACCCCGTGGGATTTTACTGGCAATGAGTTCATGTATTTCTGAATTGTTGACATATTGTACATTCTTGGTTTGCTGCATTCATTATATCACTCTCGATCACTTATCGCTCATTTTATATGAAATTATGAGTATTTTTGAGCTCGTTTGTATGAGAACTGCATGTTTTTTCTGGGGTGAGGCAGGTCAGTGCATGCTGTCCTGCAGGCGTTTAGACGGGGCGTTAGGTTTCTGTTGACAGAACTTCCCGGTGTCTGTTTCCAGGGACTTCCCAGTGATTCAGCACAAAACAAAACACCGTGATCAGTCATAATACCTCTTTCCGCAGCTCTCCTTACAAAAAAAAAACAACATATTGATTATGGAGTAATATGTTTAAGGATAGTGGGTCAGATGGTTTGTTTACTGCAAAGAATTACATAACCAAGTGTTTTTTTAAGATAAATCAATTATACAACGGTTTCAAAGTTCACACGCTGCTGTCTCCCACAGTCTCTCAGCTCTTATCTGACAGTGTGATCTGCCTGACATGGTAATCTTTGGATTTTCTTTGTAGCAAACAGTGTGTTTGAGGCAGCATGGTCTTGGCTGCTTGTTTTCTGTTCGCTCTAAGACTTCCCACAATGACTCATCACTAAAACGAGTCCGTGTGAAAGAAATGTGAAGGCCGTATTGTTGGAAATGCAAAACTGTACGGAGAGATGTTATGTTATTTTGGTAGTTGATAGCACCACACGCTAAGATACAATGACATATTTTGTTTGTATCAGTCTCATTTGCAAGTTGCTTCGGATAAAAGTGTCTGATAAAAGAATAAATGTAATTCTCGAGAGAGTTTCAGAGGCGGAGCAAGTTTTTTTTAAAATGTACTTTATTAATATTAAATTTATTTTAAAATAACAACGTTTTTTTTCTTTAAATAGCATTTGCACTGCATTTAACTTCCACAATGTGATGTATTTTAGAGCAGAAAATAATGTAGAGCAGAAAATAATGTAGAGCACGATTTGATAATATTCATCAGGATTTAATTGGATCATAAAGAGGCAATCATTTTATTGGTTTCTATATTCTCCTGCTTTGCCTCAGGCACAGAAAGATATCGATATTTTTCTTTAAAGTAGCGTGCACAATAAGACCTTTTATATAAGAAATGAACTATTTTTATTCAGTAGTTTTTGTTTGACATGACAAATAAAGTTTCATGATCTCATGAACGAGAGATCATTATTTCTGACCATCTTGTGTTTTAAGTTGCTGTTCTCATGCCGTCTGTCTTAAATTGATCTCTATCTTAGCGGTGAACTTTCAACCCTGAGTTTCAAAAATAGCATGTGGTAATATGATTACAGCACGGGGGTGTAAGCGTGGTACTCTAAGCTTATTTACCTTCTCATCGTCTGCCCCCGTAGTGGCTCTCTGCCCTCTGCTGACCCCGTGACCCCAGCCGGCTCAGTGATGACGTCACGCGTGTTGATGAGGCAAGAGCTGATGCGACAGCAGGCTCAGGACCAGGAGAGACGAGAGGCCCAGAAACAGGCGTCCAGCGCTGTACAGCGCCTTACTGATGCCACCCCTGCCATCTCCGTCGCCTCCACCCTGCCTTCCACCCCGGCCCAGGTGCCCGTGGAAGTGCTGAAGGTATCACATGAGAAATCTATAAAAAATCAACATCAAATATGATTTGGATGTTTAAATATGGTTTTAACTCATTAGGGGGAACTAAAGTTGTCTTGTGTTTGAATCCCAGGTTCAAACTCACTTGGAAAACCCTACGAAGTACCACATCCAACAAGCTCAGAGGCAACAAGTGAAGCAATACCTCTCTCACACCCTTGGCAATAAAATAGCCAATCAGACGCTGGCAACATCTCCTTCGCCCCAGCCTGCCTCCGCTCCTGAGTTGGCCCCTGCTGCCAGTAGCACTCCCAGCAGCCCACTGGCTGTGCTCAGCCTTGGATCGAACAAAGAAGAGGTACAAACTGACCCCAGATCAGATCTTTCTGTTATAGAATGTATATTGCCAATAATGTGATGGATTTAGTGAATAAAAAAAGAAAGAAATTAATACTCCTATTTAGCAAGGACGCATTAAATTGATCTAAAGTGACAGTAAAGACATTTATAGTGTTACGAAAGATTTCAGTTTCAAATAAATGCACAAAAATATGAAGCAGCACAACTGTTTTCATCATTAATAATAGTAAGAAATGTTTCTTGAGCAGCAAATCAGCATATCAGAATGATTTCTGAAGGATCATGTGACACTGAAGACTGGAGTAATGATGCTGAAAATTCAGCTTTACATCACAGGAATAAATTACAATTTAAATTATATTCAAATAGAAAAGTTATGTTTAATTGTAATCATATTGCACAGTTTTATTTATTTTTTTACTGTACTTTTGATCAAGTAAATGCATCCTTGGTGAGAATAAGAGACTTCTTTCAATGATTTTTAATCTCCAAATGATGTAAGTGTAATAGTACTAAATCATGACAATTAGGTTATTGTAAAGATAAGAGTCTTTGAGCCAATGCCATAACAAAAGATGACCCATTTACACAATCACTGACAGCATAACGTAATGCTCTGTGCTCTGGCCTACTTTCACATGCACGATTACAAAGTAATCTTTACACTCCCTACACAGTAGATTTTAGTGTTACTTGTTCCTGGCTTTATTCTAGGCTGTTGTGGGTGGTTGCCAGGGTGTTGCTATGCGGTTGCTAAGGTGTTGTTGTGAGTTTTTTTTCAGGGTGTTGCTATGCGGTTGCTAAGGTGTTGTTGTGAGTTTTTTTCAGGGTGTTTCTATGCGGTTGCTAGGGTGTTCTGTGTGGTTTTATACTGATTCCCAAAGCCTCTGTGATATTCTTGATATGGCTATGGTCCCTTCTTCAATGTAAGCCTAGGTGTACTTGTGCCTGTTTTATTGTCTGCTTGGAAAAAATCATTTTCAATACATTTTTGATTGCTTAAAAAAGCAACTGTCGCACAAACATAGACAATTATGCATTTGGCAGACAGGATTATCCAAAGAGACTAAAATAAAATTTCCTACATATATATATAAAAGGGATAATCCACAGCTAGCTCTGCATTAAATTATTTTAAGACAAGAAGCGGAGGGTAAAGTTGCCTCCGCAAAGTGCATTCAAATTATTTAAAGCACAGCTAGCCATGGATTATCCTGCTTATACCATGATCATTTGCCAGCATTGACAACTTAAAGGGATAGTTCCTAGCCATATCAGCCTAGAAAATCGCAACTTTTCCTTTTCCGTCGGTCTTAGTACACGATGTAACTACAGAAGAGTCAAGTTTTAAATAGGAAAAATATCGAAACTTTTTGTTCATGTTTTTGAGAGAGATGCTAATGGTCTTGTCCGGTTCAATTCATTATGCTAAGCTATGCTAAAAGTGGGACCCCCAGACCCGGAGATCGGCTGAATGGATTCGAAAACGGTCAAACTCAACTGTTTAACTCTGGGGGAGTTGTAAAATGAGCCTATTTCCAAAAAAAGTGGAGTATCCCTTTAACGCTGTTATTTATGTTTGCAGCGCAATATTTACCAGAGAAAGAGAGAAAGAGAGAGAGACAGAGACAGAGATATGAGATATGCGTACCTGCGTCTGTTCAGCATCTCTCTCTATTAACAGTGAAGCTGTGAGTTTAATTACTTCAAAATAGCGATGTAACCCCTTCGTTGCTGAGAAATATAATGTAGACTTTTATTAATAAAAGTCACAGGGCCGCGTTGATAACAAGTGTCTGTGCTCCTGAATGTGTCTGTGCTCCTGAATGTTTCTGTGTGCGAGTGATGTATGCGTATGTGCGTTTAAATGAAAACAGCACGTTAATATAGAACGGTGATTAAACTTACTTGGAACTACCTGTGCATTAAACACTTTTATTGCACACCTTCCAGCCAATCAGAGTTGAGTATTCAGACAGACCATTTGGCCAGATAACTTTCACTAGGATTTTACATACAGTATCTCGAATCTGCCCCAGATCTGTGGTAGTAAGATATCAGCACATCAACCGTTCACTCTCATATTCTGTATATGATATAGCTTGTGTGAGAAGTCAAAGTTTAGTGTTGTGTTATCAAACAATGCTGCATTGATAGGATAAGGTTTTATTCTCCAACCAGCTTGTGCTTTTAGGCTGCTTATTTTTCTAGTCATAGTCTGTGAATTTCACATGCTTACAAAACTGCACTAACCAGTAATTATTGTCCTAATAATCTCAAGTCTTAAGCCGTTTAGAGTATGCTAGACAACTAATTAAGTGTTTGGCTCTGAGACTCGGAAAGATTCTTTTGAAGAATTTGCCTCGCGTTTACTAAATACAATAGTGCGCTTTGTCAAGTCTGCGTGAAGTCGGCCAGACTCTCTCGGGCACTTTGCTTTTGGTACCACATTGTGCTGGTAAATATCACACTCAACGCTCAATGACCCCTGCACACTTTGCACTTGGTGTGGGCTTGGCTATTAAAGCCTTTCAGTCCTGTATTTCTCCTTCTCGATCAAAACCACTGGCTGGAAAACCCTACGATGAAATACAAGCTTGCTAAGGTTGGAGACTTTTATCAGACTTTAAATGGGATGTCTGTATTTCTCATCTCCATGTGGCCGGTGTGTCACTCTGGAAACTGCTGTGTAGTGTGTTATTTAGACTTCCTTCTGCCTCATGACTCAGCATGGAAGTCACACTTTAAAGCATATTTTTGTGCTAGGACTCAAAAACATTTGCATCTTACAAGTCCTGCTAAGCTGTTTTTTTCCTCTCTTTTCGATATGCACAGATAGAAGACGTCATTGATGACATCATCAGCCTGGAATCGAGTTTAAACGATGAATTTATGACTCTGATCGAATCGGGTTTGCAGCTTCCCAACACGGTATGTAGCAACATCCTCAATTTTATTAAGGATCAATTGGGCAACACATTCATTTCATAAGAACTGATTAGGTAAAGTTTGTTCAACTTGTTTTGCCTCACATTTTGTAACAGATCTTACATGCATAGCGTTTGTTTGTTTTTTTGGATAATTCACTGACGATGAGGAAACAGCCATTAGTCATAGTTCCCATTAATGAATTAAAGCAAATTTGTCTCCAAGAGAATCCTGCTCTGACATGCCATTGCTTTGGAAATACAATTTCGGTTTTCAAATCAGTAATTTTCTGTTGAGTCTGGGAGGAGTTCAGGTAGAGGCGCTTGTGTAACCAGTTACGATTAAAGGTTAACTTAGGCTCATGGGCTTCTGTATTGTCAGTAAGTGTTTGCATTCGGGACGTTTGGGTTTAATGTGGGCTTGAAACACTGGGAGCAAATATAAACTTCTGACACATGGCTCACAATGGGTGGGGTCACCGCGCCGCGGAGGAGTGACAGAGAGCTGCCGCGCACACACATGCAGAAACACCGGCCATTCAACTTGTGTGTGTGAACGAGCTGATTTCTGTGGCTTTTTTAATACTCCAAAAGATATTTCCCCATTTCTAAACGTCCCTTTTTACGGAGAGACACACAGAAAGAGGAAGCACTTTGCGAGTGTATAAGAGAACATGAGGATTCTGGTTTTACTGCCGGAGAATGAAAAGAAAAAGGGCCAGATTGAGGTAAATTTAGCACATTTTATCTCTCTGCCTCATTGCCTGTCTTGTCGCTATCTGTGTAAATGCTGTGTGAAGATGGTAGGTTTGTGTTTTAGTTGCTTTAGAGACAGGATGGCATGTTTTATGACGGTTTAAATAATCTTAGCATGTTGGGAGCAATCTGATGGGTTTATTTGAGCGTGTGTTGGCCAAGATATGCCTCAGAAACTTTTGATGGATTTTACATAATTGATTTTTGCACAGTTGTCACCTCATCGGTTTTACAAATCAAAAAGCCACCTTTCAGGCTAGCTCGGTTTTTAAAGATGAAGGAAATGTGTTTTCTGTTAAACCCTCATGTTTGAAACTTCAAACATATTTATGGATCTTATGTAACTGGTTTAATAATTCAAAAAATGTCTGACTTCACTCTCAGTGCAGCTATGGGTTCATTGAAGCTGGGTGATGAAATGCAAGCAGAGCCAACTTCATTTGTGAAACCATTTTTTTTTTTTTTTTTTTATTGTCACATCTAGTATGGAATTATGGTTAGATGTGTTGTGTTTTGTTTTCTCAAAAGTTTTAGTAAGCACTGACTGAGGAAGGTTTATGAATTTTTATGTTTTGACCTCCAAATTAATTTATATTTATTCATATAATTGTCCTTGCCTTTTCCAGTTTGTTCACTTTATAAATAAACATGCACACAGGAACCGTTTGGCCATTGTTAAAGATGTCGCCCTTCAGATATGAAGGTTCATTTTTGTGGTGAACTGAATGAAGGTTATCCATACGCTGCACCATGTGTGATGAGGGGGCCTCTCACTAGATAATGCCGTGGGCGGGGCCCTGATTTAATGCGTTGTGGTTGGTTTTCAACAGCTGCCAATCTCAGGAAATCTCCTGGATGTGTACAGCAGTCAGGGCATGGCGGCGCCCACCATCACCGTCAGCAACTCCTGCCCTGCAGACCTGCACAACGTCAAGAGAGAGTTTACCGGTCTGTATCTCTTGGCTGTGGCCTTCCATCTCTTTATCTCACTGCTGCTTCTTCCTCATTTCTCTGGCACTGATCCTTCACCAACCAGTCGACTCAGTCTGACTGTATCAGCAGAGTTACACACCACATTTGCCAGTTCCCAATTTCACTGCAGTTTCCAGTTAAGATCTGTTCATGCGAACACAAAAATATAATCATCGCTGGATATGATTCATTATTTTATCAGTGGTTATTTGTGCTTTTGCAGAACTTATGACTAAGTAGTTAGTGTTACCCATCATTCTTCAGTCACTGGCCAGCATGCAATAAAAAGATAATTATAGAAGTAAAACTTGTGTTTTGGTAGCAATCGTAATAAATTACCAGTGTTTTATTAGACTTTTGGAAAGATGGGAGGGCAGATATGGTTTGTGAATCTTAGGCCATGTTTACACAGCAGCAGAATACGGTTGTCTTGTATTTGAGTCCTTAATAATATGTTTACATTTACACACAGTTCAGTTGTTTACTGGAGTGACAACCACATTCTATAACCAAACTCACACGTCACACCTGTACATTTTCGGGACTCACAACTGCATTCTCTAGAAAAAACGGTCTGAACAACTGACTCCAGTCTGAACAACTGACTCCAGTCTGAACAACTGACTCCAGTCTGAACAACTGACTCCAGTTTGAACTACTGACTCCAGTCTGAACAACTGACTCCAGTCTGAACAACAACTGACTCCAGTCTGAACAACTGACTCCAGTCTGAACAACTGACTCCAGTCTGAACTACTGACTCCAGTCTGAACAACTGACTCCAATCTGAACTACTGACTCCAATCTGAACTACTGACTCCAGTCTGAACTACTGACTCCAGTCTGAACTACTGACTCCAATCTGAACTACTGACTCCAGTCTGAACAACTGACTCCAGACTGAACAACTGACTCCAGTCTGAACAACTGACTCCAGTCTGAACTACTGACTCCAGTCTGAACAACTGACTCCAATCTGAACTACTGACTCCAGTCTGAACTACTGACTCCAGTCTGAACAACTGACTCCAGTCTGAACTACTGACTCCAATCTGAACTACTGACTCCAGTCTGAACAACTGACTCCAGACTGAACAACTGACTCCAGTCTGAACAACTGACTCCAGTCTGAACAACTGACTCCAGTCTGAACAACTGACTCCAGTCTGAACAACTGACTCCAGTCTGAACAACTGACTCCAGTCTGAACTACTGACTCCAGACTGAACAACTGACTCCAGACTGAACAACTGACTCCAGACTGAACAACTGACTCCAGACTGAACAACTGACTCCAGACTGAACAACTGACTCCAGTCTGAACAACTGACTCCAGTCTGAACAACTGACTCCAGTCTGAACAACTGACTCCAGTCTGAACAACTGACTCCAGTCTGAACAACTGACTCCAGTCTGAACTACTGACTCCAGACTGAACAACTGACTCCAGACTGAACAACTGACTCCAGACTGAACAACTGACTCCAGACTGAACAACTGACTCCAGACTGAACAAAAAATACTTCCTTGTACCTCAGTTTACTATCAGAAACCAAGTTATTTGTTGGTTGATTCCCACAAAAAGTCCCACATGTCATCCAGCCCGACACCGTAGATTTTTAGATGGGACCATCTATTTGTTTGAACAATGGCATTTGTGTAGCAGTTCTGTCTGGTGCTGCTAGTGACAGAAATGAAATGTCACACTTCCCCTTTAAAATGTAATATAAATTGCCATGTTATTTGTTTTATAGATGCAGAGGCAAAAGCTGTTATGAAGGAGAGGCAGAAAAAAGACAACCATAACCAGAGTGAGTTTTGATTTCTTGAAGATTTGACCTGCAATTTGGTTTTATCTGTAAGATATGTCATTACTATCTGCACATAAAAACCTGAAGATTAACCATTGTTGGTAGTGTATAAGGAAGTAAATTACATTTCTGTTTATCTGAAACAACTTGTCTGTCTAGTTGTTCCCATCTATTTAATGTGTGTGTGTGTATGTGTGTTTTGTAGTTGAGAGAAGAAGAAGGTTCAACATTAATGACCGCATTAAGGAACTTGGAGGTCTCATTCCGAAGTCCTCTGACCCGTCAGTATCACTGCTCTCATTCTCACTTCTCTCTGGTTTTCAACAGTAATAATGTATTCAGTTAGAAAGATCATTTAAATTGTAATGACTCTGAGGTACAAAATTCTAAGACCATTAGTGTATATTTCATTTGTTTACATTATTTATTTATTTTTTGTCCTAAATGTTTTTAGTCATAGTTTTTTTTGTCTTATGTAGAGTATTTTTAGATGATTTCATTCAGTGCATGCTTCTGTAAGAGTATCTGCATGTGTTTTCTCAACAGGGAGATGCGCTGGAACAAGGGCACTATCCTAAAGGCGTCGGTCGACTACATCCGCAAGCTACAGAAGGAGCAGCAGAGAGCCAAAGAGATGGAGATGAGACAGAAGAAACTTGAACACGCCAACCGCAGTCTGCTGCTGCGCATTCAGGTATTCTGCAGCATAGATTTACACACAAACTCTATTACTATTATACTATTATAGTTTTTGTAGATATTTACAATTAGTTTTTTTTTTTTTTTTTTTTTAGTTTATATTAGTCATTTATTATGCTTTTGTCATTTTAATTATTTTGTTATATATATATATTTAGCTTTGCTAAAAGTGAAATAAAAATAAACTAATTTTAGTGCTTAAATTAGCACAACTTAAATGTGTTTATTTCAGTTAGTTGTCAAAGCAAATTTGAATTATCTATAAAGTTTTTATGGTTATTTTTTTCCCATCTAATATTTATATTTTATTTTATTTCAGATTAATTTTTAATTAACAAAAAAAACAACATTTTTAATATTTAAAAAAAGCAAACTTTTTTTAAACTTTTTTTTTTTACATGTGTAAATGTAAAATAAACTGCATAGAAAATTCCTTCTTCTCCTGATTTATTGATTGATGATGTCATTAAACTCCTTAGTGTATATTATTACATAAAATCATTCTGAACGTGATTCTAACTATGCTGTTCTTTAACGTTGAGAAAGATTTTTAGAACTATATCTTTATCGTTATCTTTGTAGTTATCGTCCTTGGTGTGAACAGACCTTAACTGTCAAAAAAATGGTACAAAAAACTAAAATGGATTTAAAGAGAGAGACACTGACAGTGGTTTAAATCACTCTCTTCTGTCAGTTTCTAGTAGTAGCAGTGTGTGCAAAACTGCTGTATCCTTGTGTATCAAGCAGCAGATAACTTTGCAATCCCGCTGGTAGTCGCCGCATCACACCATCGCTCATTTGCATAACGCTGACCTTTGTTCAACTCTCTGCTGTTTCTTTCAATGCCGAAAATCAACATTCTTATTAAAACCATAATGTCTGCAGGCCCCCCTGTCACCTTAATACGAATGTTCCTTCAGTTGTGATTGAACATGCATGTTTGTCATGTGTAAATGCCCCTATTGCAGTGTAATGACTGTGCCTGTGTGATCGACAGGAGCTGGAAATGCAGGCTCGTCTCCACGGCATGTCTTCATCTCAGATCTCTGACTCCATGCTCCAGCCGCAGACTTTAACTCTGAATCACATCCCCAGCCATGACCTCTCCAAGACCCTTTTGTCCCTCAACCAGGCCACGCCCTCTTCTTTCTTGTCTCCGCCTTCTTCTACCTCCTCAGTGGGCGGGGTGGTCACCAGCCCTCTGGACCTCGGGACACTCAGCTTCGGCGAGTTAGATGACCCCTCTGCCTCCGTGTTTAGTCCATCCCTGATGGCGGAAATGGGGTTAGGGGATATTTTGATGGATGACAGCGGCGCTCTGTCGCCTGTAGGGGGCGCCGATCCCCTGCTTTCCTCAGTCTCCCCGGGAGCGTCCAAAACCAGCAGTCGTAGAAGTAGCTTCAGCATGGAAGAAGACTTGTGATGGCTTCATTTGGGACGATAGTTTTGCTTTAAGTTGCAAATCCTGCTTGCACGCTCCATTGTCGGCCAGTAGAGGGCAGTGTAATCCCGAGGTCTTTATTAATCGCTGTACAGTAGAAGTCTCGTAAACAAGAGTTTGAGATTCTCAAGACTTTTTTTCTAGAGGTGAAAGACTTCGGGAGCAGACCCTGGTGTGTAGAGCCTCATTTATTATCTGGACATCTGATAAATATATAGAAGAATACATGTACATATAAGAGTAGATTTAGTCCTAAACATCTATTTTGTGTTTTTAATATGCAGTTGTATGAAAAGTAGCACTCTAATATTAACTCATGGACACAAACCACATGCATTTATTAGACATGTTGGGGAAAAAAAACATGCCTGAATAATAAAATATCTGATTATTTTTAGGTTCAGACCTCTCTCAAATAGTGGGCTCCAAAAGTCTGAGACTTGTGAAATATGCAATACGCAGGATTTTGAATCATAAATGAAGTAAACATATTTTAGATTCTGTATCTGTCAGCTGCTGTCATTAGAAGTGAAAAGAGACAAACCAAATGCTAAGATGTTATCAGTTTAACTTTTAACTTAAATTATTATGCTAATATACACTACTGTTCCAAAAAAAAGTTTCTTTTTTTAAAGAAATTAATACTTTTATTCAGCAAGGGTGCATTAAATTGGCAAAAATATTTCTCCATTAAAAATCACTTTTAACGGATTCCACAAAAATTTTAGGCAGCAAAAACTGTTTTCAAGATAATAATAATAATAATAATAATAATAATGATTGATACAGGGTTCCCACGGGTCCTTGAAATCCTTGAAAGTTTTTGAATCTGAATTTTTTTTTTTTTCAAGGCCCTGGAAAGTTTTTGCAAATAAACACACACAGATACAGGTCCTCGAAAGTGCTTGAATTTATTTTGTGCGAGAAGTTTTCTGGAAAAAATTCCATATTATTCCCTCAAGTCGGCTAATGTGTTATTTCGCCAACACTTCGTGGCCTATGCATACTAGCTTGCTTGATTTACGTTAGTTACGCGCATTTTCGCGTTACGTTAAGCGTTTCCCGTTAAGTGTTTTCGCACCAAACTACAACGATGGTACCTCGACATTTCATGCAAAAGTTAATATCAGATCATTTTAGAATACAGTATAGGATGTACCGAATATTCTTCAGTTTTATGCAAATCAGAAATACGACAAATAGAATATCTGATCTCTGTCATATGGCCAAAAAAAGTTTTTCTGCATAGTTGTGTTTGACCCCCCAAAAAACCTGTAACAATGTATCTTACAAGGTAACACGATGTAACCTTGCTCTCACTTGAAATGTGTCCCCACATTAAGTCCTTGAATTTGAGGATATTGGACCTGGAAAGTTCTTGAAAGGTCCTTGAATTTGAAGTTAACCAAGGTGTGGGGAACCCTGTTGATAATAATCAGAAATGTTTCTTGAGCAGCAAATCCACATATTAGAATGATTTCTGAAGGATCACGTGACACTGAAGACTGGAGTAATTTAGGAATAAATTGCGTTTTAAAATATAGAAAACAGTTATTTTAAATTGTTTGACTGTTTTAACTGTAAGTAAATAAGCATTACAAATGTTTAACGACCATTTTAACAGTAGTGTAATCTGTCATTTAAACCGTTGTATTAAATATCTCAGACCTTTGGAGCTCACTGCATGTCAGTGTTTGTCGTAGATGTAGCTCGTCAAACATAAAAGGGACAGTTGTGTTTTATTTCCCTTTTTTAAAGCTTAGAGTGTGTATCCGTGCGTTTGTTAAATGCGGCAGTAAACCAGCTCCTAAAACGTGCTTTCAATGTCCTCAGGAAAACAACATCCCGTTCAGCTCTTCTTTCATTTCCTGCTGGGGACGTTTGTGTTCTGATGTGAAACTGGTGTCGATCGTTTTCATGCATGTTTGATTTACACGGATCACCTCACTTGATGCATAAACGCACGAAAGAAACATTTAAAGCATCTGTGCCATTGTTGCGTCTCGGCCTCTGTGATGTTGATTTGATCCGACCGAGAGCGGTCGTGTGCCGATGTCAGATCGTCTATGCAAGTACTTTCATAGAGGGTTGCGTGAGCCGATGATGACCGTCGCGTTTCCTTTGACATTCAAAGACACTTCCAGCTCAGAATATTGCTGTTTGTTCTCTGCCAGAGAGCCACCAATCACATTAATGCATCATCAAACCTGTCATTATCATGAGTTTGACATTTACCACTGCGGTTTTTACATCCCTTATCAGGATTGTGATGACTTTCTGAAGTTCTGTTTTTATTTATTCCGAGTCTCGTTCTGCTGTTGATGCTTTTCATACGTGCTAATAAGGCATTAACGGACACATCCTGATTAAAAGACGCCGTTTCGGAGCCGAAAGCGATAGAAAAACAGGGTTTTATGAATCTGTACGGTGATGTATGAGTTGGTTGATTTTGGCGCGATACTTCTAGGTGACCGTGTTGAAAACAGGAAAGTGTTTCATATCACACCTGAACCATAAAATATTTTTTTTATATTAGGTTTGGCATTTTGTTTTGTTTTTTTTCACCCTGTTGTGAATAGACGGATCTGAATATGTATGTGAGTAATAGCAACTTCTTGTAGTTATGCAACATTACAGCTCATCTATATATACATTTATATAATATCTATATATTATGTGCTGATTTTGCACAGTGACTAATGTACATTCGGAAGAGTTTTATTTTACCACATATATATAAATCATGCATTTAAGATTACATAAAAATGTATTTTCACTGCTATTTAAAATGACACAAATTAGACACTGATATCCAGTGATGGACTGTTGTAGAACCTCGCTGGCAAAGAGGGAACGAGATTTTACTTTTATCAGTGTAATGAAAGAGTTAACTTGAGGATCTCTGCGGTGTAAGTGTCCCACCACAGCATTCGGTCCTAAACCATAGGGAATTACCTGTTCTGTTTTTGGCTAAATCATCAAGTACTTTTTGTATATATTTCTTTGAAGCCTCCATGTTGGATGCCCAGCGATGGGATTTGTGTTTTTTGGAGGTTGTCGTGCAGTTTCTGGCTGCTGAAATTTCCTCAATCCTGCCATCGGTTCTGTGGTCGGTGCCGTGTCGAGAGCTTTGTCTAAAAAAACATTCATTAGAAGACCTTCAAGTTCACTCTATACTGCAGAGGACTGTTAGGCAGCGTTTACATTCATCTCCTGATTATGTTCTTGATGACACCCTGTAGATGTCCACTGTCCAGTCGGACTTGAGCAAAGGGAATGTGTTAGTCTTCTGTTATGTATTTCAATATTTCCACAGTGCTTGTGGATGTTTATTCCCTGTATTTTCCTAACAACTTTGAAACAAGCAACAGTTGTGCAGATTTCTTTTTGTACTCTTGAATATATAGTTTTTTTTTTTTTTTGTTTTTTTTTTTTTACTTTTTAGGAAAAAAATTATAAATAAAGTTGTAAAACAGCTATGTATTTGTATGAGTGTTATTGTTTTCTTTCTTTCTTTCTTAAAAAAAAAAAAAAAACTTTCTGACTTTTAAGTAAATGGTTGAAAATGACCGGGTCATTTTTCATCCCACATCAAAAGTGTGAAAAAAACACTTTTTTTATATATATATATATTTTTTATATCATTAATAATTCTCATCAGATTCTCATTACTGCAATACAGTAATAAATCTTGTCCTGTTAGGATCCAATTACACTGTAAATCTGAAAAAGCAATCAGTTACATCAACACTTTTAAGTCAAGAAATTCAAAGAACTTGCATCATTTTTATATTTGAGTAAGCTAATTCATGCGTTATGTAATCTCAACTTAAATATTTTAGTAGTGGAAACTTGGCTAGCTTGTTTGAAGTCAAAAGAAAAAGAAAGTTCTAAATACTCATAAAAGTTAATTTGATTGAAGTAATTTAAGTTTGCTCTACTCAAACCAATTAACTATTTTGAGCATTAGGATTTATAATTTTTTTAATTGAACTCATAATACATTTAAGACTATACAACAAGTACTTTAATTCATTTAAATGTGTAATTTAAACAATCATATCATTTTATGTATTACAGTAATGAACACAGACCTGGGGAAAAAAATGTAAATGTGACAAAAATCATAATCCAAAAATTCCTATTCCTATCAAAATAGGCTTTTATAAATGTTTTTATTTATTTACAGTGAAATATACACTGTATATTTTATAACAGTACTTTTTTTTTTTACCTTAAGCTTACGGACATTTCTTTCAACCCTAAAACACAACGACGCAAAATACGTAACAAACTCCTTTGAGCATCGATAAGGAAAATTCCTTCACATTAACAGACTTTTCTTAGAGTGTGTTCTTGACAAGTTTTGTGAGATTCACTAAATAGCATTCACACACTGTGACTTATTATTTGACTTAAAGGGATAGTTCACTTTGAAATTAAATTTTGGTATGTTTTAGCTTATCTCAAGGGCATCCAAGATGTAGGTGTCTTTTTTTCCGCAGTAGTTTCAATTTTGATATTTTTAGGTCAAACCGTTCTTGTCTGTCAGTCATATAATGCAGGTCGATGGTCACTGTCTCAAAGAGCATGCACAGAGTCCAAATTAAAACAATTCCCCATCGTCCAAATTAAACAATTCCCCATCGTAAGTACACATTGATGGCCACGTCCAAGTGATCTGATCTGACGTGTACGCAGACTGGTGCATAGATATATACACTAGATGTCGCCTTGTCTACGGCAGTTCATTGGAACGAATGTCTTTAAGGCGACATCTAGTGTACATATCTATGCACCAGTCTGCGTACACGTCACACACCAGGATGCGCGCGCGCCCTCAGATCACTTGGACGTGGCTGTGTATAAGAGGTAAAAACGATATAAATACTGTTCGTTTTCTCACACAAACCGCTCGTTTCGTGTCTTAGGCCATCAATGTGTACTTACGATGGGGAATTGTTTTAATTTGGACTCTGTGCATGCTCTTTGAGACAGTGACCATAGACCTGCATTATAGGACTGACAGACAAGAACGGTTTGACCTAAAAATATCAAAATTGAAACTACTGCGGAAAAAAAGACACCTACATCTTGGATGCCCTTGAGATAAGCTAAAACATACCAAAATTTAATTTCAAAGTGAACTATCCCTTTAATGTTTGAGAATTAAAAGAAGTTGCTCTTCGCTGTTGTTTGTCCAGCAGAGGGCAGTGACAGCTCACGCATTTGTGTGTCAATGACGGCACATCATTTCAAAAAAGTCGAATTACTCGTGTCTTCAATTTTTTTATTTTTTTTTATTAGTAATTATGGATTTATTAGTAAAACTGCAGGGAGTTCTGTTGTCATGTTGTCACTTCACCTTTCTGTTGTGTGTCTGTTCAGTGCGTGTGTCAGCGCTGAACGTGTGTTGGCTTTAGCCCGAACACAGAATAACGCCATATTATTGTTATTCCAGCTCTCCACCTCCCTGCTATAAAATGTGTTTCTGTTTCTTCTGAAATCTCACTTCCCCATATTAACTGTGTTAGTTTTGGATGAAACCTCGAGCCCACCCGCTGTAACTCAGACCTGCTGCAGTGCATTCTGGGTAGATCTTCTGGATCGTGTGTTTTAATAGTTCACTTGATCCTTCATCAGGGAGTGTTATTTTATCACAGATAGGATATAAAGCACTCGGACGGGAAGTGTCCTCTTTGTCCTGAGATGAGATGCCAACGGGTCTGTTTTTATTAGCACTTGTGCCAGGCCACAATTATTTCCCAAGTGCGAAAATAATCAGGATCTCGGAGTAATTGAAACGTAAATCATAAAGAAATTGCCAAGAGGCCAAGTTGCATAAGCAAATGACTTTTTGTTTGCACAGGTGGGTACAATTATTTTGTTAAATTAATACTTGACTTCTATATTATGCATTCAAATTGATAAGTGAATAAATAATTATAAAAATTGATAAGTAACTTGTTATATATATATATATTTTATTTTTTTAATCTTGTAAAGCAGTATTGTTCCTTGTTCCTTATTTGTATTGCCTAGCGGTGTTCAAAGAAGAGAAACACCATTAACATAAAGGACAGAAGTACGCTATTAAACCTGTGTTAGGTGTGTTTTTTAACCTTGAAGGGCCAAATAAAGGAAGTTATGATTATTTCTTCACCCCTTTTGAATGTTGCGGTGCTCCTCAGCCATGAGGAATCTGCAGAGTTTGTTGTTCTTCATGGGTGAGAGTCTTCACGACGTCAGCACTCTTTCTTCTCCAAAACCTTGACTGAACAAAAGGAGGACTGTGGTCATTGGTCTGGGAACCCATCATGCCGGCCCGAGGGAAAGACGTCACAGACTACAGGAGACTCGGCCAGATTGCAATTTTTCATTTGTAAGTCATCAAAATAACAGCATCTACTTCAACCCCATTTCCAGAAAAGTTGGGACATTTTTTAAAAATGCAATAAATTTGTTAATTCTCTTTAACTTTCTATATTTCTATTTAACTGACAAAATGACAAAGAACAGATTTCCAATGATTTCACTGACCAACTTAATTGTATTTTGTAAATATATATATATATTTTTTGATGGCTGCAACACACTCCAAAATGAGGAATGAGGCCTGGCATTGTCCCGCTCCCAGGAAAGATGTCATCTTGATGGCAGTTAATGTCTCCGTACAATATGCCTCCACACACACGAGAGTCACCATGCCGTTTGCACTGATGCACCCCCGTAGATGTTTTCTTTTGCACCTGTCGCTGATGAAAGTCTGGATGATCCCTTTCGTCTTTGAGACAGAACTCAATGTCCATTTTACCCAAAAACATGCTGAAACGTGTACTCATCTGACCACAGCACAGATTTCCACTGTATTTTGGATCATCTGAGATGAGCTCGGGCTCAGAGAACTCGGCAGCATCTCTGCATTGAACTGATTTCTCCTTGCATAACAGAGATTCAAGATCCAGACCGTGTTAGGTGACAACGGTTCTCTAACGTACTCCCGAGCCCACGTGTCTGTGTTTAACACATAGCAGGATGGTTTCTCATGCAGTGCCGTCTGAGGGCTCAAAGGTCACACACATTCAACGGAGATCTCCTGGCTTGCCCTACACAGACTGAGATTTCTCTGGATTCACTGAATCTTTTCACAATATTATGTATGGTAGATGGAGAAAGACATAAATACTTTGCGATCTTTCATTGAGAAATGTGATTTTTGAATTGTTTGACAATTCTCTCATGAAATTTGGCACAAAATGGTGAACCATGACCCATCTTTCCTAGCTGGATGCTCTTTTTTTACAACACCTTGGATATTCTGTAATATTTTCACTTTTATTTAGCCTCTGTGCCAACTTTCTTATAGTGTGTTGCAGCTGTCAATATCAAAATGTCTTTATATTTACAAAATACAATTCATTTGGCCAGTGAAAACAATGAAATGTTTTTAAATAAAGGTTTAACAAATCGCATATTGCGCTTTACAAAATGTCCCAACTTTTCCTGGAATTGGTGTTGTAAATGAATAAAAGTCAAATATGATCTTCAGTTTCATTTCTGCTACTAGTTTACTGTGACAGGAATCAAATCTAAAGATGTAACCAGAACGAGCCCCACTGTTCTAGTGACTGGATGAGCTCTGGCGTGACGTCTGGGCTTTGATGTAGTGAAACTGTGTTTTGTCTATTTTAGCGCAGTGATGCTGAAAGCTGCTTCCTGTGAGCGGCGGCGCTTTGAAACACAGGGCAGGAGCGCTGGGTCAGAACCGGACCTGGATTAGGGCCGTGTGGGCCTATCCTGTCGCCCCAGCACTGTCATTTCAGTCACTTCCTCCACTTCCTGTTGACGCCACTTGGCACATCTGTACAATAAACACAGCCTTCCTGTCCAGGAGGTAACACTCATCTCTATATACAGTCACTGTTAAAACTCACAAATATATTGATTTATTTATTCTTTCTATAAATACACTACCATGCAAAAATTTGGGATCGGTACGATTTTTTAAACTTAAAAAAAAGAAAAAAGAAGTCTCTTATGCTCACCGGTGCTAAAAAATACAGTAAAAACAGTAATATTATTAATATTACAATTTAAAATAACTGCTTTTTATTTTAATTTATTTTAAAATGTAATTTTCAGCATCATTTCTCCAGTCCTTGGTCCTTCAGAAATCATTCTCATATGATCTAATGCTGATTTGCTGCTCATGAAACGTTTCTCATTATTATTAAAACAGCATTTATTTGAAATCAAAATCTTTTGCAACATTATAAATGTCTTTACTGTCACTTTTGTTCGGTTTATGAATAAATGATGAAAAATAATAGTTTGTATATATAAAAATATAAATGTTTTGCATTTTCATGATTTATTATAAGCAGTCTAATTAGTAATGGCATTTTTTTCTATTTATGTTTTTACAAAACAGCAGATAATAAGTGATAGATTGATAAAGATGGATAGAAAAATAGATAGACTGATGAATAGATAGATAGATAGATAGATAGATAGATAGATAGATAGACGGATAGACGAAGATGGATAGAAAAATAAATAGATTGATGGATAGATGGATGGATAGATAGATAGATAGATAAAGATGGATAGAAAAATAGATAGATTGATGAATAGATAGATGGATGGATAGATAAGATGGGTGGATGGATAGATAGATAGATAAATAGATGGATGGATAGACAGATAGATAGGTGGGTGGATGGATAGATAGATAGATAGATAGATAGATAGATAGATAGATCGATAGATAGATAGATGGGTGGATGGATGGGTAGATAGATAGATGGGTGGATGGATGGGTAGATAGATAGATGGGTGGATGGATGGGTAGATAGATAGATAGATAGATAGATAGATAGATAGATAGATAGATAGATACTTTATTAATCATGTTTATCATCACGATACTTTATTAACAGATTTGTTCTACAACACATTTTCAAATATTATACATTGTGGTTTGCTGACTTGTATAATCAGTAAGTCAGTGATACAGGGCGTTTCAAGCTGATGTTTTTATGGCGGGATGCAGGGAGGGATGGAGGTCATCTCAGTAGAGCTTCAGTGGCTTCTGTTGGACACACAGATCTCTGTCCCGCTGCCAGATTCAACATGAGCGCTCTCTCTCGAGCAGTGCCCACTGTCTAAACACTGGGCAGAGTCATCTGGAGACAGGCTGTGAAATTCAACATGCCCAGAGGAATATGCGAACGCTTTATAGTCATCCTGACTGGTTATTTTTGCATCGCTCAGGCTTCCTGTCGCACACACTTTAGATAAGAGTGCTGAGAACAGACAGAGAACAAAGATCCTTACGCCTTATTCTCAGCTGGCATGCAAAACGGTTACACTTTAAAACAGAGAGTATTACAGGAGCTAATTATTACAACAGATGTTTGTTCAAAGCAAATTACTCTCTAGGTTTTTTTTTCTATATTGTATAAAATCACAGTTGATGAAGATGTTCAATGCATTAAGGTGTTTATTGCTTCATGCATGCACCTATGAAACACTTGCAAGGACGGCAAAAGTATTTTTATCATAATGCACATTTCTAACCTTACTTAAGTAGAAGAGTCTGACACATCTTTAAGCGTACTGGAGGAACACTTCTAAACTTAAGCTCTTAAAAGTGCAGAATATTTTATTCTACATAAAGGCGGTATGCTCTCATAGTGGCTGCCATGTTGTGATCACATGACCAGCTGAATTTGTGTGCATTTTAAGGTAACACTTTATTTTGCAGTGTCCTTGTTACATACGTTACATGTAGTTACTGTAGTAATAACAGTAAATGATGCATAATTACATGCAACTAACCCTAAAACAAAACCTAATCCTACCCTAACCCTATAGCAAGTACATGTAGTTGCTTAATATTACTCAAATATATAATTACACTGTAACAAGGACACCTTAATATAAAGTGTAACCCATTTTAACATACAAAACGTCAGATTTAAGGCCTGTCTGAATTCAGAGAACAGCCTCGCACAGAACAGTCCAACTTTGATCAATGCAACAAATTTATTCTTCATATTAAATAAATACAAAATGCGGGATAACGCTAACACATACACCCGACACTTACGGTCCTTTGAGCACTTGATATCGTTCTGTAGAGAGTCCCATTAGGCGGGGAAACAGATGGAACAGCATTCCAAACAGATCTCCAGACAGTCTGAAGACTGGCAACAGTCCTCCAGTATCCCACAATCCAGCAGGGCAGAGCAGGTGTCCTCCGCACAGCACGCCAGACCTCCGGTGGCTGCTTCCCCACAACAGCAGAGAGCGTCACACTCCAGACCGCAGGCCAAACACTGAGCCACGGCCGAACAGCACGACAGCAGCTCGCAGAACAGGCAGGCTAGTATGCAGTGCGCACAGCAGTCTGAAAGCAGACAGAAGCGTACACTGTTTGTGGATCTGCCTATCATCGTTCACAGGAAACACTGACATTTGTGCCCTCGTGATTTGTAAACTATATATTTTGATACGTTGTTTCACTTGTGATGATTTTTGGAATCATTTGGAAGAGCAAAATTGTACAGTATTTTGTAAATACTTGTCACTTACTGTACACTACTGTTCAGAGGTTTGGGGTCAGGAAATGTTTTTGAAAGAAGTCTCTTATGCTCACCAAGGCTGCATTTATTTGATCAAAACTACTGTAAAAACAGTAATATTGTTACATATTATTACAGTTTACAAACTGTAAAAATGTAATTTATTGCTGAATTTCCAGCATCATTACTCCAGTCTTCAGTGTCACATGCTCCTTGAATATGCATCTAATATGCACAAGAAATATTTCGTTACTATCAATGTTGAAAACAGTTGTGTTGCTTAATATTATTGTGGAAACCGTGATGCATTTTTTTCAGAATTCTTTGATGAATAGAAAGAACATTGTATCTTTTGTAAGATTGTAAATGTCTTTACTCTCACTTTTGATCAATTTAATGCATCCTTGCTGACATCATAATAATTTTTGACCACATTGCGCTTCTCTAATAGCCTTTATCAGCGTTTAATTATGTTTACACTTATATTACCCTCTGAAAACTCATAGAAATCTTTTGTTTTGGTTGGTTACACTTTATTTTAAGGTGTCCTTGTTACAATATTAATTAACAACGTACTGTACTTACTATAGAGTTAGGAATAAGGTTTAGTTCCTTGCATGTAATAATGTATGATGTTATTACTATAATAAATACATAACTAAAGTGTTACCTTTGTTTTTCTAAAGGCAAAATTATTGAGGATAAATAATGTGGTTAATATGGCCATTTTTCTTACTCTTTTGTATTTTAAGCACACCAAACCTGAGCGATACCACCAGAATGCACTCATTTATCTTGTGAATTCCTTTAAAACAGTTAAAAAAATCACACAAACTCGTGATATTGTCAAAACATCAAGCCCTCTCAGTATTTAAATTCTCCAGATTAGATTATGTATCAGCTAGTGTGAGTTAGTCATCAAACAGGGATGTGTGACCTAACGGAAAGAATTATCAAACGCTGACGTGAAGGGACAGTAAAACACATGGAGATAAATCCAGCGGGCCGTCCAGTGTCACTGACAGATAAGAGCGGGCCCTGTATTTACGAACAGACCAGTGGGCGGAGGCCTCTTTTCAGATATGCCCCAACGTGCTCTAAAAATACATAAACATATTGACTCTAAAATTTGTTTTAAAAGGTGTTTTTATGACGTGCGCTCAAATGCTTTTCTTACCGTCTCCAGCTACTCTCTGTATCTGCGAGGCATCGCCTTTGAAGCTCTGCTGGCTCATGGAAGTGGAGGGTGTGTGTTTTCTGGGAGGGTGTTTGTGTCCATTGCACTTTGCATGTCGCTTGCATTTCTTGTGTGCTGAAGCACGAGGCGTCGATCCTCCTGATGACGAAGCGGGCGGTTTGCAGATGATAGTAGAGCCATTGATGACTGGAGGAGAGGAGCCATTGGGAAAACTGGGCTTCGCTGAAATGTGTTAAATTCACATTTGAATGTATTCAAATTCAGACAATAATACATTTTAACACATTACAATTTGTAACATATATATTCATACAAATACATACAATGCAGGCCCAACCGATTAGCATTATCTAGTCTATTAGCAATTAGTCTATTTTTTTTTACTATGTCTGCATTTATTCCTTGTGCTAAGGAATAGTTCACTCAAAATATTTTCTTACTCTCATGTCATTCCAGACCCATTTTATTTCTTCTGTAATAATGATGCATTATATTGATCAAAAGTTTCTTTTTCGAATAAACGCTGTTCTTTTTAACTTTTTATTCATCAAAGAACCCTGAAGCACAAGTGTTTTCATCATTGATGATAATCAGTAATGTTTCTTGATCATCAAATCAGCATATTAGAATGATTTCTGAAGGATCATGTGACACTGAAGACTGGAGTAGTGACAGGAATAAATTACATTTTAGTTTAGTTCTTATACATTTGATAATATTTTACGTGAGGTTGGCTGTTTTAGCTGAGTGGGCGTGGGCTATGCCAGTGCTCATTTTAGCTCATTTTGTTGGTTTTATCCGTCCTATTTATTGTATTTATTGACTTGATTTAACTCTTGTTCTTAATTATCTTGTGTATTTATTTATTAATCCTATGATGAGGAAAGAGTTTATCAATTATCAAGCGAGAACTGTCACCGTCCCGCTAGCGGGACACCTAAGTTTACTTCACTATAATATTACAATTAAATCCTAATCTAATCATGACAAACTATATATTGTTGGAAAAGTCTAAGACTCCTAAATAGATATTTTAGCATTGTTTTTTGTTACAAATTATGTAGGAACAATAATAGATGAATTTATGACAAGAGTGAACCTCAAAAAATCTACGTCATAACAGGAGTTCTGGCGTTTGTCACAAAAAGTCGACGCACACACTTTTAATAATTGAAACTTTGGTTTTCATGCTAAAAGTTCATAATAAAACATATAATTTAGTATTTGTCAATAAAAAAATATAAAATAATATTATCCTCTAAAAAGTATAATATATATATATATTATCCTCTAAAATATAATATTATCTTTTTATTGCCTTTTTTATTACATATTTTAGTAGTTATCATAAATTAGGTATCATTTGAAAGCTTACGAACTTGAAATTGGACGTTGCGTTACCATAGAAACGGTACTCTAAATTCTTTTATCAGACTCCTCCCCTTTTGGGCGTCAACATGTTTCATAATTTATGATCAAAACCTTTTCTAATCTTGACAAAACACATATTGTCAGAAAGGTCTGAGTCTCAAGGTTCCATATTTTGTGACAGAAGTGATATTTGGACAGAAATTGATTAATTTGTTACGGCAGAATGCATACAATTAAATTCAATGGAATGTATGTCACCCGGTGGCAATTTTTGGTACTACGCCTAAACAAAATCTCATGGGAACTTCAATTTGTGTGATATCAACTTCAAATTTGGAACACAACTTGGTTAGATATATGGCTTTGATTTTATAGTAATTTTATAGTAAAAAATATTTTGTCAAATTTTATATAAAAAAAACTTTGATTTACTGTAAATTTAAACTTCCATAACTTTTTCATACATTCATTTTTTTTCTTTAAAAAAGACCAAACTTAGGTCTATATTCCAAAACATTTTTGAATTACAACCATTTTAGTTTGAATAGTGCATTTTAATGTCCATTCTCAAAAAGGGGGGTGACAGTTAAGGGGTTAAGGCAGCCGTCACTAGGGGAAGGGAGGATTGGACGGATTGTGTTTTTTGAGGGAATCTGAACAAGGTTATTGTAGCGTTGCGTGAGCGTACTGAAACTCTGGCTTCAATAGGTGAAGAGGAGAGTTTGTACTGTTTTAGTACATAACAGTGCTAGTTTTTAGACTGTTTTTATTGATAACCAGTTTTATTTCTCTTAACCATATTTTATTTGCACATCGGCTTGTAATAAACATGTTTTTGGACGCCAACATCACCCCGTTTTTTACATCTTGGAGTGTTTCTCCTTGCGACGGCTCGGGTCTCTATCACAATATTAAATAGAAAACAGTTATTTTTTACTGTATTTTTTATCAAATAAGCAAGAGGACACTTCTTTCAAAAACATTAAAAAAGACCCCAACTTTTGAACAGTAGTTTTACTGGCAAGCATTTCTTGTCAAAAGTATTCCAAGATTCTGTAAACTTTTTCTCTTCCAAATGATTTTCTACACTGTTAAAGGGAAAGTGTGTAATTTCTGTGCCACTAGTGTCACTAAACGGATTTGCAATAATGATTGTGTCTATGCAAGCTCCAAAAAAGACAAAAAAACAATAAAAGTTTCATAACAGACACAAAAACCAATGGAGTTTGGTGTCTCCTTTGGCGTTTCACAGAAAAAAATAATAAGTGGTTAGAACGATTTTCATTTTTGGGTGAATTAATTCTTTAAATAATGATAATAATGATAATAATGAAAAATGTAAATACCGTTAACTTTGTCTATTTTGCGTGAAATTGTAGGAATATGGTCTGGAAGCAGTAAAGCATCATCACTGGATGTGACACCGTCTGTCAGGGACTCGTTGCTTCCGTTGTGAACAATCTCAGCCGAGACAGGACCTGTCAGTCACAAATAATGATTTAAGTCTGTCTGAATGTCATGACTATTTCCCCAATGTAAATTAAGCATAAAAGCTAAACATGCTGAAACTCTCAAAAATCAACAGATTTGCTTCATAAACATCCCTCTCACCGGTGACTTCAGGTTTGCTGGTGGCCCGTGGTTGTGTTGTGTGGACGTGATGTTCCTGGGCCACGACCCTGTCCGGGACGCTGCCCTGCTGTTGGACATCCATGGCTTCTGTCTCCATTTGAGACGCCTAATTCTAACTCTGAGAGGACATCCAGAAAGAGAAGTGTTTTAGCATTGATGGTGTGTAATCAGTCTGGGTGTTGTTTGTGGAGTAGAGTTCAAAGTGAAAACCTCTAACATGATGACTTTTATCACCAAAACAGCATGAGAAACACTTGAAAATGTGACCTAAAGTTACCATGAAATCAAAATGGATAATTATTATTTATTTTTTTTATATTGCCATGTTTATTATAAATGATTTATCTGTGCGCATTATTTTTTTTAATTCATGTGCCTCATAAGCTTCAATCAAAACAAGTTGCAACTTCTCTTCTCATGTTTACTGGCGTGAGGGCGGGACAACCTGTCACTCACATGAGATCGACCAATAGCAAACCACAACAATTTAACCATCCAATCAATTCCCAATAGAAAAAAATCAAGCCCCGCCCTACATTTTTTCTTGTTTGAGAAGCAGTTTAACTCACATATACATAACAATAGGGATGAAAAAACTATTGCAACTTCCGTTCCATGCCGACTTTAAAGTGCATTAAACAGACATTTGATTGTGCTGCTTCTCCAAAACTGACCTGAAGTGAGTTGGAAAGGTGACTAATGTGAACGTCCTGCTGAGTCAGACAGAACTGACAATATCATCAAAGCCCTGAGCTGATATGCAGGAGTCATAATAAACATTTTTGCTGGTTGTTTGCTGTTTTAAAGATCTGTCTACTTTTTATCTACAGAGCATTCACTGTAGGGAATCTCTCTAGTTCAACGCTCGTCCCTGTCTAACCCTGATTCTGAGTCATTCTATGTCCCCACTCCTCTACTGTAACATTTTTAATGTTTTTTCATATGTGACCCTGGACCACAAAACCAGTCACATGGGTCCATTTTGTTTTTAACTGAGATTTATACATCAACTGAAAGCTGAATAAATAAGCTTTCCATTGATGTATGGTTTGTTAGGATATGACATATTTGGTCGAGATACAACTATTTGAAAATCTGGAATCTGAGGGTGCAAAAAAATCGAAACATTGAGAAAATCACCTTTAAAATTGTCCATTTATGTTCTGCGTTCACTTACAAAAATAAATGTTTTATATATTTACGGTAGGAAATTGACAAAATATCTTCATGGAACATGATCTTTACTTAATATCCTAAAGATTTTTGGCATAAAAGAAAAATCGATCATTTTGACCCATAGGCTATTGTTGGCTATTGCCACAAATATACCCGTGCGACTTGTGACTGGTTTTGTGATCCAGGCTCACATATTTTGTAGTATGTATCTAAGAAATTAAGTAAGTAATGGCAGTACATATTTGTCTTAAAGGACATTTCTGCTGTCCTGCAGATTACTTTAAAACCTTGACAGTTGCTCTTATTCATTTTTAAACTTTAGTTTTCAACTTTATAATAATTATAATAACATTAACAAATATTATAGAATACATATACATGATTAATGTCTAATGTATTATTTCATTTGTCTATGCCTTTGAACCTATTTATGATTTTTTTTTATTAAGTATAATTATTTAATCATGATTAATGTATATTTTGGATGTTTAGCAGTCAAGCACAACTAACAAAGTGTGACGTAAATGTCAAAATAAAAATATTTCTTGGACCATATCAAGTATATCCTTTCCATATAAAAGGATTAAAGTTTGAATTTAATTATGCAAGATATTGTTTGTCCAAATTAACCACGTGTTCTTTTAAAAATGACAGTTTTGGCACAACATTTGCCCTTGAAAGAGGTAAACAGAAGTAAACTTTCGATAACGTGACTCTGTGTCTGGTGACCCAGAATGAAGCGAAATGACCAGAGCCCGAAGAAGACACAAAGAATTGAATTGAAGTCTTTCTTACCTTATCTCGAATAACTCCAGTCTTGTACCGAGGACGTTTTAATTCACCTTAATTCAGAATGAATGTGTGATGTTCGCTTGTGAGCGCGAGCATCTGCTTTGACCAGCGCGTGTTGCGAACTCTCGAGCTTGTGCGCGTGCACGACATCCTTCCTGCACTGCAGGGAACTGTTTAATTTATTTCTGATGATTTATATATGGTTTACTGTACCTGCAGTACTGGTCCAAAAAAATAAAATAAAAAATAAATCATATATAAATTACCTCATGAAATTCTGGTTTATTTGCTGCATGAAGGCATGTTTTTCCAAACATAGTTTTATACACTCTATGTTTCAAACACATTCATGCCTGTCACTGAGTATTATCAAAATCAATGGACGATAAATAATTATTTGTTTATATTACTGATTATGTTGACCCACATCTATTTATGGCTATCTCTCTCTGAATGTTGGCGGTATATAAGAATGAATTAGTCCGTAATTATATAGCCAATACTCATTTGATTCTAATAGTAGAAATCTAAATAAACTTTTCAACAATCATATCAGTCAAAATATTAAATCAATACAAAATACATTCAAAACGCAAAAAGAAGTGTTAAAGACATTTTTTACTGTATAATATCAAAATGAAATTCTCTACATACTCAGTTTTATTTTAGTCTCACCAAGATACTATTATAGGTTTAATAATATTTTGAAAGGTTTTATTTTCATACTCTCGATCCGGTTTCTTTTTAACTCTTTCTTTTTAGTCTCTTTCTCTATATATTTTTATTATTATTTCAGTTTGAATTTTTATTACATCAAGTTAAACTAAATGAAAATGAGAAATGTTGCCTTGACTTTTTATATTTTATTTTATTATTTCAAGTAACAAAAATGTTTTGATGTTTTTAGTTGTGTCACCTGTCTGTGGGTGCGGTCACTTACACACGCGTCCAATAGGTGGCAGTAGATCGTTTGGTCGTAGAAGAAGAATCATAGCGGTGGAAGCGGAAGTAAATGTTGTGATGCAGTGTCCCGCTGTGTAAACAAAAGGAGTAAAATATAATTAATTCACTGTACACACGTTTAGTTCACGATGGTTTTGACAGCTTATTAGTTTTTGTGCTTCAGATGGTCTGAATGACTGTCGTGACATTCCTTCCTTTTGGACAATAACCGTACAAATCTGTCATGGTAAGCGAAATATTAGTTTTGCCGTTCTGGTTGTTTTAAGTTACCCTTATAAGTAGAACTGGGCGGTACCATGGTACAATTGTACATGTACATGGTACTTTGATATATACCATAGTACTGATTCTGAATGAACATATTAATATACCAAGGCACTTTAAAGAATACCCTGGTTCATGTCCAAACCGTGGTACTTTTTTGTTAAGTGTATGATAAAAGCCGTTATAGAGAGAGAAAGAGAGATTATAATACTGTTTAATATAAATGGCAATGACAGCTCAGAGTAGCTCTTGCACAAAGAGCTAAAAAGAGCTTAAATTGTGCCATCGTTCAAATGAAGGTTTGGCATCACAAAGTATCAGAGTTTAGTATGCAGTAACTTATATAGAAACATATTAAAGTGTGCATATACAGTATATAGTGACATTTTGAAAAATGTGAGCAGCACAGAATACTGTAATAGTGTAGGCTGGCAGGGTTACAGTAGTAGTAACGTACAGAAAATGTAAAATTGGATGCAAGTTCTGTTTCTTCTCTTATGTTTCAGGACAGCGAAGTGTCAGACTTTGAAAAACCTCCCAGACCCGGGATGAGTGCAAGCCGGAGCAACGCACCTGTTTATTGCGTTTGTCGGAAACCAGACATCAACTGCTTTATGATGTAAGATGTGTTTCTATTGAAATGTTTGAATGCCTTTTTTGAGGAGGCTTTTTCTTTGTAAAGTTAAATATTTTTAATTGCATGTTTTAAATTCTTGTAAACAGTGGTTGTGAAAGCTGCAGTGAGTGGTTTCATGGAGACTGCATTAATATTTCTGAGAAGACGGCCAAAACCATCCACGTGTGGTACTGTGAAAAGTGTCGAGGTAAGGACTTTTTATTTGAATTATCGTTTGTTTATTTTATGTAATTATTTGTTTTTATTTTAGAACATACAAAATAGTCATATTTTATTCATTTTAAATGATCATAGTGTCAATAGTAGGGTGGTCCTTATCAAGGCACAATTTTTTTGTGTGCAAAATGTTAGTGTCTTAACCTCTTAAACTGTTCCTTTTAACTTCAAAATTAGAAATATGCAAAAATGTTGACAAAAAAAAAATGATATTTAGAGGTAGCTCAATCATGTGGAAGATTGCGTTATTGTGATATGCAAGTAATATTAAAAGTTGCTGCAAATGAACTACATTTTATTGAAATCAGAGCAACACTGACATGACAACAATCTCAAAAAAAAGCACAAAGTTTTCAACAATCCCTCATTTCTGATGCTCAGCAGCCAGTGTTGACTTTTTGCAGTCTGGATAGATCCGTCGGTGATCTTCCACCACATGAAGGAGAAACTGCGATTGTTCTTCAGAGTGTGTGAGATAGCCATTGTATTCTTGAATCAGAGCCACTCCTCTCTCGGCGTGATCATTGACTACTTTCATTGCATGTATTGTTGCCTGTGCCTCCTGATAATCTGCTTGATTCGGCCAAAGTTCCGGGTCAATTTCAAGGAACTTAATGTCATTTTTTAAACCAAAAAATGTGCTCTAAAACCCAAAAAATAACCAAGGTGATCATCAATAGAAATATGTATTGATTCCACCAGGAAAGGTAAATCTGCTAAACCGGGTCATGAATGGATTCATTTGGATTTAGTTTCTACAATAAGTAAACTGAGATATGTATCTAAAATACATATTTAGGAATATATGGTGCATTAGATGCTTTTATGGAGTTTTTTGGGGAATTTTACTAGCCAGGTACAATACCAATTCAAATTATCTGTTTTTACGAAAATCATCAAAATTTATTGACAAAAGCTATTGAGCTACCAGTAATTATTATTTTACTGCCATAAAAGTTGGCATGCTGTATTTTCTTATATAAAGGAACAATTTGAAGGGTTAAGAGCATGACAATTGGAGACTTTAAAAATAAGGACCACCCTAGTCAATAGCAACCCTGAGTGTGTGCATCCTTTGGTCTAGGTAAAAATAATTCCTTGGAGATCAAATACCGTCCCAAAAAAAGCCGGGAGAAAGAATCAGAGGCAGACGGGACCGATAACCAGCCCGACACACCGGATTTCAAATCAGATGGACGGCGAGGGTCACGGGTAAGAATTTCTGATTCATAAAAGCTGCTGTCTGCGAATAACCTTTGTGAAGACGGTAACTGAAAAGTGTGTTGTTTGTTAACCCTTTGGACTGACTATGGGGAGTATTTGGGATTTGTCCATAGATTAAGCGCTCCGCTCGCATGTGTGGAGAATGTGAAGCCTGCATGCGCACAGAGGACTGTGGACTGTGCGACTTCTGTAAAGACATGAAGAAGTTTGGCGGCCCGAATAAGATCAGGCAGAAATGCCGACTGAGGCAGTGTGAAGTGCGGGCTAGGGTGAGTTTCACTTTTGTAAAAGAGTCGCTTTGCCTGTGATTTCATCTTTTTTTTTATCATACACCTTTATGGTATACTTTAAGGTCTGATAATGTTTTGTTGCCTCTGTGTACAATATGATGCACTCAGCAATTATTAGTTTTAATGCTTTTTCATTGATTTATTGTTGAATCAGTACACTTTTATCAGTACACTAATTACAGAGAGAATTCGTTTGGAGTAACTTGAAAAATCGGCATGAAACGGAATTTGCGATAATCTTTTCTTTTCTTTTGTGACGTATATACGAGTGAAACGGCTTCTCAAGCATGACAAAATATAGGGCGGGACTCAGTTTTGTTCATCGGGAATTGATTGGATGGTTGTGGTATGCTATTGGTCGATCTCATATGAGTGACAGGTTGCCCCGCCAGTAAACACATCATCAGAGGAAAAGATGATGTCGTTGAAAGAGGTAGGGAAACTTATTTTGATTAAAGATTATGAGGGCACATTAATTTAAAACATAATAATGATGTGCAGAGATAAATAATTTCTAATAAACACTGCAGTATTCCATTAAAAAAACAAAACAAGAATTGTTTTGATTTTTTTGGTGACTTTAAGGATCATCCCTTGTGGTGCTTGAACCTACAACCTTTCAGTTTCCAGCCCTTGTTTAACCACTATCTTTTATTTTTCAGAAAATGTTGCGAGTGAAGGATGAGGAGTGCTCCATGTCTAAGGGCAGAGACTATCAAGACGGCCCAATGTCTGAAGACTACAGTGAGAATGAGCTGGAGCTGTATCAGCAGTACTGCGCTGGGCAGTATGGAGAACACAGCACGGTACCTCACATCACACTTCAGCGCTATTAAAAAAAAGTACCTTTTAAAGGAAGTTAGCCCACTTCGCTGTCTTGGTAACACCCCTGGATGTATTTACAATAACCATTGGCAGAAATGGTTGTGTCTGAGTTTTGTGTTTTTTTTCTTCTTCTTCAGGGTTGGAACAGTGATGACGATGATGGTTCATATGCTGATTCAGCTCTGAGAAAGAGAGCTGTTAAGGTCAAGCACGTGAAAAGAAGAGAAAAGCGATCTGAAAAAAAGGTAAAGACCTAAAAATATGTGTATGGAATGCTTGTTTAACCCTGTTGTAAAGCCTGACATATGAAATAATACTCAGAAAGAAGAAATTTGACAGTTTATTGAACTTTTTTGACAAACAAGTACAAGCTTTTATGGCTCATATAGGAGAATATCAAATAAAGTTTTATTCAGAGACACAAACTGAGCAAAAATATGAAATTTGGTGCAGTTGCTGATGTTTATATGGGCAAAAAGTTGACATTCTGATAGCTTGTCATGTAAATGAGATCTTTATAACAGTATACACCAGACTACTTGCATAAAATTCATATCAGTTAGTTGTGACTCTATATCTCCCAATAATATGTCTTAGTAAAATTATATTTAAAATGATGCTTAGTTTTATGATCAAAGCTCTGTAGTCTTTATTGTGGAGGCAAAATATATAATTCAAAGCAATACATTGATGATTGAGAAATCTTTCCTCAAAAGCCTGATGGATCATATTTGATACTCACTTTTGAACATGATTTTTCTAAAAAATTGCGTATGGATAATCAAGTAAACAAAAGTTGCTTCAGCCCAGTAAGTGTTTATCTCGAAATATTACTAACAAAATAAAATTATTCTTACGTTTTTATAAATTATAAATTAGATGACAGAAGGCATGAAGTAGATTGTGTACAACAGGATTTGATCAAGTTTTGATCATGTTCGAAATTTGCATATCTAATATGATACAGTGGGTTTTATAGGGTTAGTAATTTTTGGCTTAAAGTAAATCATTCTGCTTAAAATGGAAACTTAAGTTTGGACTTCGTTTTCATTCATAAGAAAGAGGAGAATAAGCCTCGGAAGCACAAACCCAAACAGAAGCACCGCGACCGGGTGAGACACAGCGAGCGGCCAGAGGTTCGAGACAGTGGAGGAGCAAGACAGTGCCTCGGACCCGGATGTGTCGAAGCTGCACGCGCCAGCTCCAAATACTGCTCTGATGACTGCGGCATGAAGCTCGCTACCAAGTAAACCTGGAAATACTTTTACAGTTGTAGAGAGTATGTTGGAGATTAGACAGACTCTGAATATTTGTGCCTTTTTGTCTTGCCAGTCGAATCTATGAGATCCTGCCCCAGCGTATCCAGCAGTGGCAGCAGAGCCCGTGCATTGCAGAAGAACAGGGCAAGAAACTTCTGGAGCGAATCCGCCGTGAGCAACAGTCGGCTCGCTTGCGACTCACTGAGATGGAAAAACGGTTCCATGAGCTGGAGGGTATCATCGCTAAGGCCAAACAGCAGGTCGTACAGTACGATGAAGAGGTGAGAGGTCATGGTTTCAGCGTGACATTTGCACTGCTGTAAAACACTGCAAACGCATTACACTGTCCTGAACATTGCTTTTCTTTTCCCTGAAGGCCAACGAGGGTGATGACGACACTGATTTGCAAATCTTCTGTGTGTCCTGCAGTCACCCAGTTAACCCTAAGGTGGCGCTGCGTCACATGGAAAGGTGCTATGCCAAGGTGTGTTGTCTGTTTTAATAATCATGATGCATAGACCTTTAAACTGTGGTCACGTTTTAGTGTTTTGTTTTTAAAATGATGTGTTATGTCTTTTAATAACGTCATCATTTCCTTCCATCCAGTATGAGAGTCAGACATCATTTGGCTCCATGTACCCCACACGCATAGATGGGTAAGTAAAAATATATATTTTTAAAAATAATAATACTACATAATTTTTAGATTTAGATGCTTCCACTGTGATATACACTACCGTGAAGTAGTATGGGGTTAATAAGGTTTTTGAAAGAAATTTCAGTAAAAACAGTAATATTGTGAAATATTACAATTTAAAATAACTTGTTTTCTAATATATATTAAAATGTAATTTTTTACAGTGATGACAAAGCTGAATTTTCAGCATCATTACTCCAGTCTTCAGTGTCACATGATCCGTCAGAATCATTCAAATATGTTGATTTGCTGTTCAAGAAACATTTCTTATTATCATATTAATATTGGAAACTGAGATACATTTTTTTCAGTATTCAGTGATGAATAGAAAGAACAACACATTTATTTGTTTGTGCCATCTCCCAAAAATGAGTTTTTACCAAATGGTATGTCTGCATTTCTTCTATTCATCTGTAAAATGAGGGGAAAAGTTACTAAGTGCACCTTTAATGCCTGTTAAAAAAAAAAAACTCATTTTATTTCTGCTCTTTTTCTGCTTGTATCTAGTGCTACACGGCTCTTCTGTGATGTTTACAATCCACAGAGCAAAACCTACTGTAAGAGACTGCAGGTTCTCTGTCCAGAGCACTCCAGAGACCCCAAGGTTACTTTAATTTGATACATGAACACTCAATTTGCATTGATAATTAGAGACCGTATGCTTAAATGTGAATGTCATGCGTGCAGGTCCCTGCGGACGAGGTCTGTGGGTGTCCACTGGTTCGTGATGTATTCGAACCCACCGGAGAATACTGCAGGGTGTCCAAACGCAAGTGTAACAAACACTACTGCTGGGAGAAACTCCGCAGGGCTGAAGTGGACCTGGAGCGAGTCAGAGTGGTCAGCGCATTACCTCAGCCTGTTACCTTTGCAAAGGAATCATTTATTTGAAGCAAAGAAATGTTTTTACTCAAATGGTTTAAGATGTTGTTGCTTTCAAGACATTTCTTAACAGCTGATGTTATTTTCACATTATTGTTCATCAATCTTACATTTAATCTTTCATTCATTTACTCATTATCTCTTTTATTCCCCCAGTGGTACAAGTTGGATGAATTGTTTGAGCAGGAGCGCAATGTCAGATTGGCCATGACAAATCGTGCAGGTCTCATGGCCCTCATGCTGCACCAGACAATTCAACACGACCCAATTACCCCAGACCTGAGAACCAGCAAGGACAGATAAGGTTCCTGTCATTCCCTTTTATTCATCTATTCCGTTTGCACATGATGTTCAACCATGAAGCAACCCTCCTGACAATCTGAGGTTTTGTCTTTGATCTTACAGAGAAAACGTACAATTGCTGCTGAAGTCACCTCACATTTGCGAAGATTTGTCAGAGTCAGTGTCTTAGCAGTTGTTTGTTGAAACTGTAATTCATGTATGACACTCATCTTGTTTCTGTATTGTATTTGCATTAATGTAACCCTTGGCTTCACTCTTTGAATGGTGCTGTGACCCCACTGGTTTGTTGTGCTTACATTTTTTAGATTTTTAATTAATCTAATAACCCTGTATTGTGCATTAAAAAAGATCATCTAGAGATATTTTGTAGCTGGTGAAATGTCTTTTATTTGTCTTTATTTCTTGTGCCTCTACACAAAGGAATTGCTATCATTAAGGACCCTACAGTAGTTTGTTGGGTTGATATCCCTTACGAAAATGAACCATGGTTTTACTACAAATAAAACCAAAATACATGGTGACTATATTTAAACCATGGTAACCACAAATGAACCATGGTTTTGCTATACACTAACCATAGTTTAACCATGTTATTTGTTGTGAAACTGGTTGTACAAATGGTAATCTGCAAAAAAACAAAACATGTTTACTACGCTTTCACTTTAATAAAACCATGGTTAATGTTTCGCAAGGGATAGGTTTTTCTTCAGTCCAAATGTGGCCAAATTATTGTAATGACATTATGGGAACTTCCTACAATGAATTAATAAGCAACAAAAAGTTTGTTGTGTGAACCTAAACTTTGGTCATACATTTACACAAAACATTTATTTTAGGGTTGGAACCTGGTCATCTCTCAGACGAAATCAGCTAATTCTAAATTACAAATGTTAGGTTTTAATTCAATAATACTAAATAGTAAGTATGGTCCATGTAAAATGTCAAAATTCCGTGCTCTTTCTGTAATAGTCACTGCAGCGTTAAAACCTCTGACAGGAATGGCGCGATTCTGAGGTAATTTCATGTTAAGATTAAGTAAGTTCATAAATAATTGTTAATAAAGATGACGAAAACCATTTTATAATGTAGGAAAAACGCGATTAGACGGTCAATGTTAAATGCATCTTTCTCTAGAACGGCTAATTATAATAATACATATCTCGCTTTCTGCAGCCTTGGTCTTTTTGTATTCATGTGTGAAAGTGAATCAAGGGCTCCTCAGTTGTACTGTGAAGATGTACGTTTATTTGACCTCAATTTAATTGTGATAATTTGTGTCGAGAAGTAAACGCTGAACCCTCTCAAAAAATAAGGTCCCTCTCGGATTCAGATTTAAAGTACGATAACAAAGTCATTTTGCTCCGAAAATTTGCACATCACTAAGCTCCAAAAATTAAAGTATTTCCTTAAACGAATATCTTCGTCAAATATGCTCAGAATATATTTTAAATATGGTTATTAATCAAGGCAAATGGGTGATGGTACGTTATTTTTGGGGTCGAGAAAATATAATGTAGCGATGCGCGAATCGCGCAATATTCGTGTACATTATTCGTGAAATGCTTATAAAAAAAGACAACAACAATCTCCGAGGACCTGCAAGTAGGCTACTGTTGATATAAGCGCCAAAGCTGTGTATCATTTATTCATTTAAAGGGGAATATTATTGCAGACACTGAACGCTGAGCGACTGTTCAACCGCTAAATTTTATTTCAGTCAGGATCGACTTCCTACGATGCTCGTGTCAGCGCATGCGCAGTAGATCGCCGAAATTATCGCTGATCGGAGAGAACGAGGCGCAGATGAACGGCTCGATCGACGGCGCGAGACGCGATGAGGTAAGAATGTCAAAATGCTGCACGTATTCGTTTCGGTGTTTGTTTTTGTGCGTGCCAAAACGCGTGTTTATAAAACGCAGATGACGTTATAATTTAAAGCTATCGCTCTAGTAAATGAATCGAAAGATCGGCGTGGTTCCGTGCAAGAGAGAGCGTTCGGAAAGTCGTTTTCGAGGCTGCATCGCTGAAAGCAAAGCAATGGGGAGTGTGTGGAAGGGGAGGGTCAACAGCGAAGGGGGGCTGCTCGAGCTCATTCAGCAGCACAGCGAAATGGACGTGGTAGAGTCGTGTAAAATAAACTTATCGTGTCTTTAAAACCTATCACAAATAATAAAGCATGTTGTCAGTGAAATACTCTTGCTAAACGCGTGATGTTTGTTACGTATGTCGTTAATTGTCACGTTATATCGGACGTGTTTTTGATCGCTCGTCGGGACAGCATTCCTCACTCCAGCGATCTGTAATGGAGGCTGGCGAAACTAGTGTCGATTTTTTTTTTTTTTAACGATCTGTTTATTTAGCTCGCCGATCTTTTTTTTTATCACGTTTTCATAATGGTAGGAATTGCACGCGATGACAAGACACATAACTTTAATGTTTTAAGTTAGATAAGTTTATTTGCGCTGAATAAAGTGCATCGCGCTATTCAGATAATTGTTCACGCGCTGTTTTCACGATCTATCGCGACCAGGGCCACGAGTTCAAGCACATCAACTTGCGATCATTGTGTCAATTTTTTTTTTTTTTTTTTACATGTAGGTTATCAAGTGTAACAGCTTCACTGAAATCGTTCTAATTATCTCACAAAATTATAATAAATACAGCATTGTCAATTTTAACATTTTCTGCAATACATCTAAATATTAAATATAATGCACAATGCAAAATACATTCACGTCTAATGTTTATGAAATGTCATTGTTCTTGGGACGAACTAAAATGCTTAATGTAAAAAATGGTAATAACAACATACTCAAAGACCATTTGTCACTGCATTTGTCATAAAAATCTACTGCCAAAGAATCAACCCAATAACCTCGATCTTAGTGTTCATAAACACAGTACGAATGTAACAATGATCACATAATCATACTTTCATTTTTGCTTCTGTTGCATTTAATCAAAAGGAAAACGATTAACGCCGTTTAATGTTTCTTGTTGGGTGTTATTATTCTTTTTAACATTCCACTTTTTTGGTATATCTTGAGTCTTATGAGTGTAATTGAGTGAATTTTATTGATTATTAGAATGATTAACAGAGAAATTTGCTTTTTAGTTTATTATGGTTTATTCTAGTACACCGTTCTGTATAGCAGCAAATTTAAATAGAATATTTTGCAACAATATTGATAGAGAAACTATAGAGTACAAGCAGACATTACATTTTATTAATAACCCTCTGACTGATAAGCTCCAGTTTGGTCATTGCTGATAATTTATTAGGAAAATTAAAATACTTTGAATGCGTTCCACGGTTGCATGTGAAACGGTCGATTTTGTTCTTAGCAGAAAGTAGTTGATAAGATAAAGAATATAAAGTTGTGTTGATACTGAGCCACTGTAATTATTACTTTCTAACCAAATGAGAGATGTCTGCAAATGGCTGGCTCAGCATTTGATATTTTTAATATTACTGATTACCTGAACAGTGAGTTCCTTGCTGACTTGCTAATAACCTTAATAAGATATATTCCTCAACAAGCTGTATTTGTAACTTTAAACAAATCACTCTATGACCCAGATTTGAGCTGAAACCTACAGCGAGGTTTAATTTACCACTGAGATGTCGACATCTGTTTTGTCATGTGTGTATTATTGTGAATCTTTAATAGTGCCTATTACCTTGGTCAACCTTTCAGCAGTTTTCTTAAAGAGCAGTTGTTTTAAACAGATGGTCTTAATTACATATAATGAGGGCTTCAGGAAATGGAAGTATTTTCTGCTAGACAAATTTTAACAAATGTTGGCTGCTTGCTGCACTGTAACGTATTTCATTGCCATAGTAATTGCGCTGCATTGCAGATATCGAATGTTCTCAGCCCATTTGTATCGACCTCCCTGCCATCGCTGCTAGGCTCGCTGCAATTCTGTCACCATGGCAACCACTCGTTTCGGCCCCGTTCTATAAATATTCTCCTTCACGCTTGTTCATCGTGTTTCTGCTAGCTTGACTCATTTTCAACAGCCCAATTTAATAGAGGGATTTTATTTACACATCGGTTACGTTACAGTGGAAAAACGTTATTGTAAGCTTTTGCTGAAATATTTGATTCAAATAGTGATTTGTATGCACATCATGATACAAGTACATGCAACATCACATTTCTTAAAACTGCAATGACGATGTTACGCTGTATGTGAGTGTGATTTGTTTATTGCAATCACTCTCAATGCATAGTATGTCTTTAGAAACATAAGCTGCAAAAAAAGTGTAAAATCAGACTGTGCCGTAATAATAGTTTAATAGCATATACAGTTTGGTGTGTTATTTAGTGTTCTTCTCTAATATCAGCATTCTCTTTACAGGTATAATGTAATGATCCATAACCAGTAAAGGCATGGATGAAGTGTTGGATCTTTGACATTTCATGCAACCCAGGCTATTCGTAAACATTGTGAGATGAAATTAATACCTCCGACTTCTTTGGACTAAAAAGTCGTTTCTCCTATTTAAAAATGTGAGCCAGAGATTCATTTTCCTAACTCTTCCTGGGATGACTCACAAGTCAAAACCATTGGTCTCACAAATCTACTTGTAAAATAGAGGCCTCGAGGCTCGAAAAGATCAGATATGACGGATGAGCTGAACAGGGCGTCAGCTGAACCGGAGACGATGAACCCGGAAGAGACTGTGCCGGCCCTCTTGAGTGAGAATCATCCGATTGGAGCAGATGATGTTACCGCTGTTGAGGAAAATACTGAGTGGGACAACATGCCTGGAATAGTGACGGTTGAGTTGCCACCTGACTGGCTGAAGCCAATGGAAGAGGACGAAGATGGTGTTGAGAGTGGCAGGAGCATGTATGTGCCTTTTCCTTACTTTCTTAATTTTTGTTTGCATTTAGTGGAATATTCTATAGCCTGGAAATATTTTAAGTCCAAAGGTCTGAGAATACATTAAAATTTAACATTAAAATTAAAATTAACATTAAAATTAAAACATTATATGATCATCAAGTTAAGTTTGTGTCAGCATCAGTGCTGCTGTTAATGCAAAAGGAGGACATCTAAATACTAAGACTTTAATTTAATTCAGTTAATATTTTTCACTAAAACTGGTATGCTGAATTTGCAATTTGCAATGAAACATTTTATTACTTTAAAACATGCATAAAACTGTAAAGGCCCGTTCACACCAGAATGATAGCTGTATTAGCATCCACACCAGTGCACAATAACACTGTTTATTCTAAGCGTGTTGCAGTTTTGTCGCCTGCCGCTTTAAATGCTCAAGCTCTTTAAAGCAGGATGGATTCTGATTGGCTGTCAATGTTTTTATACAGCTGGAAAATATTTTTTTGTGAAAGTAATTCCAATGATATTGTTCCTCTGTGTCGTTATTGAGTGAACTCTGCTAATCTTTAACAGAACGATTTTTAAAACGATATTGTTATAGTGGCTGTCCTTGGTGTGAACGGGCCTTAAAGGGATAGTTCACCCAAAAATTGAAATTCTGTCATTAATTACTCACGCTCATGTCGTTCCAAACCAGTAAGACTTTCGTTCATCTTCAGAACACAAATGAAGGTCTTTTTGATGAAATCTGAGAGCTTTCTGTCTCTCCATTGACAGCTACGCAACTACCACTTTGACGCTTCAGACACGATCGCTTTATATGATGAACAGATTTAATTTAGGCTTTTATTCACATAAACATTCATCAACGCACACATCAGATATGGTAAACGGAAGCTCGAGCATAAAAATATCTTAATTTTTGCTCCGAAGATGAATGAAAGTCTTACGGGTTTGGAACGATATGAGGGTGAGTAAATGAAGGCAGAATTTTTGTGTGAACTATCCCTTTAAGACCTTGATTTTCTTTCATATAAACATTGAAATGTATTTGATAATGAATAAATGTGACATGAAGTGAAGAAATGGATAAATCAGATTCAGTTATATGGGGGTGCTGCAGAACATGTTCAGACATTCATATCACACCTGTTGATCATATTCAGTTAATAAAACGACTTTTGTTCTTCTCATATTCTCACAGTCCGAAAGTAAAACGACGCAGAGGTCGGCCTCCGAGTGCCAGAAATGTTAGACAAGGACTTACTCGTTTAGATTTCAAGAAAGGAATACACATGGATCGCACTAGGAGAACTAAGGTTTGTGTAGCTTTTTCTGTCTTTTGTTTGCGTTGTTAGAGAGAATATTATGTGCAGTAAGAGAAATAATATATCATATAATACTTACAGTGGTTTAAATATATATTGTTTATTTATATAACATTTAACATTTTTGAAAATATGTTTTTGTTGTGCTTGCTAAGGCTACTGCTAATCTTAAAATGGCCTTATTATGCTAAATTAAAGGTAAAATTTGTTTTGGAGTCTCCTACAATAGTTTTACATGTGTCTAAGATAGAAAACATTAATTTTCTCATAACATAAATTGCAGCATCACCTCTTTTCTCACAGTGTTTAATGTTCAATCATGGATCCGGTTTCTCTAAACCTCTCCTTTCTGAGAGCTACTCTGCACTGACAGCCCAGTCTGTTGTGATTGGTCTATTTTGATTAATCAGATGACCCAGTCTGTTGTGATTGGTCTACTCTGCTCTGATTGGTCAGAAGACCCAGTCTATTGTGATTGGTCTACTCTGATTTGATTGGTCAGATGACCCAGTCTGTTGTGATTGGTCTACTCTCTGCGCTGATTCGTCAGATGACCCAGTCTGTTGTGATTGGTGTACTCTGCTCTGATTCGTCAGGTGGCCCAGTCTGTTGTGATTGGTCTACTCTGCGCTGATTCGTCAGATGACCCAGTCTGTTGTGATTGGTGTACTCTGCTCTGATTCGTCAGGTGGCCCAGTCTGTTGTGATTGGTCTACTCTGCTCTGATTGGTCAGATGTCCCAGTCTGTTGTGATTGGTCTACTCTGCTCTGATTGGTCAGGGGCACGTTTAAGTTCAAAACGGTGCGCAACGTTTTGCTACGGTTTCCGGGTTGAACGTCATGTTTCCTGGAAACGGAGTGCACCGGTGTGCAACGGGATTTGAGATACGTTTTCTCTTGTTTGGTGGGTGTGTCAGAACTGCAGTCCAATCAGCAGCAGCATGTATATAAAGCACGTGGTATTAAAGTGAACTCGCACAATGGGTTCAAGGAAAGTAATTTACAAATGTGTTCGATGCAGCTCGGTATACGCAACAACTGAGGATATTAGAAGACATGTTTGTCGTAAGTTTTATTGTAAAAATATAGGATATCAACATAATGATGTAGTTGTTTATATTTTTAGCTTCATTGCAAGTGTATGACATTTGGTATAGAAATAAACAATGGTAATTAAGTGCTTTTCCTAAAAATGAGAAAGAAAATACAGGGTAAAATCAGTATGACCTACAAATAAAGTCAGTATGTGAGGCTAAATAGATGTGTTTTAGTCTGAATTAGGTAAGATGTGTGCTTCCATTTCAGTTTCAGCAATCCCTTCAGTTCTCTTTTGTTCTGGTCGGCAAGTGCAGTAACTGTAACATCGGGCATATTTTGTAGTATTAAACACATATTTATAACCGACTTCATCAGGCTCAGAAAATTCTTCACAAAGAATGGCCTTCTCAGCTGCCATAGTTGCAACTCTTGCGTCATCAGAACAGTGTGTTCAACGCATCACCGTTTCTGTTTAAAAAACGTTATGCAACGTTTTGTCGGGGCTGAACGCAACCCAGAAGTCCCAGTCTGTTGTGATTGGTCTACTCTGCTCTCATTGGTCAGATGGCCCAGTCTGTTGTGATTGGTCTACTCTGCTCTCATTGGTCAGATGACCCAGCCTGTTGTAGTTAGTCTACAGCTTACAGCACGTTGGAAATGACATGTCCATTACCATATCTAAATTTCATCTCGGGAGGTTTCCTCAGCCCTTGTAATGATGCCGCCCATTTTACCGAATCAATTAGAGCCTGTATCCTCATCCTTTGGAAGTGCATGCAAAGTGGATTTGCGTTCGTAGCGTCAAAAACAGCATCTTCTCGACATGCCGACAACTCAAACCAAACTCTTCAGTCTCAGCTACAACTACAGTGTTTGAGAGTCAAAGTAGACATCGTTCGCGGGCAGCCAATGAAGACCATAGGCTTTTTTTTCAAATGTGTTACAAACCTACATAGGTTCGTGCAGGAAGTAAGACTGGAATTACTGACGACTCGTTTCAGGCAGTTCAGAATTGGTTCTTTCTTTCGGGAGACAATAACTTTATTTGTTGTGCACTAAAACAGTTCTCAAACAGCTATATTACACACTGCATGAAAGGTAATATCCAAAAAAGCATAATAGGGTCACTTTAATAATCATGAGTGCAATTTACAGAATTTAGGATTCATTTAAAAGCAATTTTAAGTTAAATATAATCTGCTTTTAATTTAATCATAAATGATATTATTATAACATTTTAATACATTTCTTTTTTCTCTGTGGTTGCTTGTCATATATAGAGTGCTCGTTCCCAGCTGGAAATGACCAAACGTTCAAGTCTCTCATCAGGAACCGCCCCTCCCGTCCCAGACCCACCCCGCACGACTGAAGTTTTACCCAGAACAATCCAGAGCATCATCCACGGCTCGACATCCACACCCCAGAGACCCCGACTCACCCCCTGCTCACCTGCAGGAGTCAGCAGCCTCTCCAACACACCCAACGCAGAATTTAACAGCCCCCCGCGCCTCACGAGAGTCTCGCCGCTCAATATCGACACATCCAGGACACGGGATTTCATTCACTCTCCTTCAGTAAAAGTGGGGAATGTTTCCCAACAGATAGTCAGTTCCTCTAGCGAACCTGGGAAAGACGGCGCTGAGCTGCCCCTTCGACTCTGGCTTTATCCATCTCTGGAGCCCATTAGCCCTACAAAAACTCAGGATGCACTGATCTCAGATCAGACACTAATTTCGCCAGATTTTCCGGAGACTAGGCTTAATGGAACAATGGCGCTGAAGGAAAGCCATCCAATGCTCAGGTGAACAAAATCAGACTAATTTCACACTGCCCAGAAAGTCTATCCTGAATATTTGCTGTAGTTTCAACTAGAGCCTTCATGAATGTAGTAACGAATCTAGTTGTTTCTCTTTCTCCAGTAAATGTGAAAACTGTGGCTGCCCATTTTCTGCTCAGAAGCCTGGAGACACGTTGTGCTTCAGATGTAGGCCTAAATGTATGTGAATTTATAATTACACCTTTCATTTCAGCAAGCAATAATTCTAAGGTGTATTATTGCCTTTTTTGTAGTCTAATTTCTACATTTTCTCATTTTGCAGCAGAGAAGAAGTACTCTCCTCCGAACATTGTGTTTAGGAAGGTATGTATTTCTGTCATCGCAAGACCTGTCAGGCCTGCTTTCCCTTGTTTTCTGTCACTGACTCTTGAGACCTGGGATAATACAGAAAGTTTATGTGGCAAAAATGATTTTGAATTAAAGTTACCATGAAATCAAAATTTATGGAAGATTGCAGTATTTGTTATAAATCTGTGCACATCATCATTATTATTTTTAAAACCATGTGCCCTCATAATCTTTAATCAAAGTAACTTCCCTCCCTCTTGTACATCTTTTCTACGATGGCGTGTTTACTGGCACGAGGGCGGAGCAACCTGTCACTCACATGAGATCCACCAATAGCAAACCAGAACCATCCAATCAATTCCTCATGGACAAAATCATGTCCCGACATACATTTATTCTTGTTCGAGAAGCCGTTTGCCTTGGATATACGTCCAACACTAAGAAAACACTGTTGCAACTTGCATTTCATTCTGACTTTAATCTGTCAAACAAGTTTAATATTTATTTTAATTTTACATTTAATGTTTTTTTTCCTTGCTTTCTCTAATACTCACAGGCCGATATTCATTCTGTCATTCATCATATACTGACACTTGACAGTGTAAAACTGATTTTTAGTTTCATCAATTGGAAATACGACACCCTGTGCTGACAAATGACAAAAATCTTTTTGTTTATAACACAAGTATTAAATACAACCACCATTTTCTGTTTTAGGGTAGTGAGGAATGTTGCAATAATTTTGCTAATATAGAGGAAAATTAAATATAGTTACGAAAATTGTAGTTATCCCATGTCTCATTGCTGTATTATGTTTTTGTTTTTGGAAGACTGCACATGGAAGATTGTGCTGAGGAATCATTCATCTGTGCTGTTGTTGATGTTGTGAAGGGGAAGAGAAGCACTGCGGTGTTGCCGTGTCTGTGTTCACGTTAGTTGTATGAGAGGTAGCTTTGGCGATACTTTTGGGTCTTAATATCTGAACTAACACAAGCTAGTTTCCCATTTGCTCTGCTCTCAGTCTACAAGCCAAATAACGGTTGTTTGCTCACTTTAAGTAGCTGAACAAAGTCCAGATTATCCTTCATTTCTCTAGTAGCACTGTTTACTTCATTCTTTTATTGTCTTGAATATTCATTTCTAGAAACATTCTTTTCCTTTTATTTATGATTCTGTTGAAAGTAGCACCTTTGTTTATCATATTTCTTTTGCTTCTTTTTTATTATGCATTTGCATGTTTTTTTTTATTATTATTTTCAAGGTGGGGCAGGATCAGTGGGAGGTTGGGAAAACAAAACATCCAAGAAAACAAATACTGGTAATAATAAACATATAATATCATACAGACACATTTATGGGCTGCAGCATACACAAAAGCATTGCCAAAGATCATCAAATAATCTGTCTGTAGCTGAACTACTTGCACACCAAAACATAATGCCACTATCTCCTGCAGAAACCACATCCCAAATACAAGAAAATTGTAAAGGTGAGTTTATTTTTCATGTAGCTTCTTTTTTAAAAGGTAAATCAGTTCAATGTATAGTTGCTCATTCATGAAACTGTCAGCGCTGCATTTTAATGATATTAAATTACAGAAACTGCATACCACTACTACATACCATCAAGAGTTTTTTAGTAGTATTAAAAGTAAAGTGTTATTTATTCAGTGTTTAAATACTTTGTCATAGCTTAAAATATAGTATCAAAAAGAAGCAAATCATTCATTGGATAACTTAAAAGAAGCGTTCTTTCAGGTGTTTATCAGGTCTGTATAATTTAAAAATAGTGTAAACGTGAACTTGGATCACATGCATCTTGACGTCATCGAAACTTTGACTAGATTTTGGAGACCTGTTAGGAAATAGTCATCGTTTCATTTTGTGCTGTTCATAATGAAATAGTTATTGCACATTTAACAACTTACTGTTGCAATCTATTCATGTAGGAGTGCTGTGCTTAAAATACTGATCCAAGTTTCTATTGTATGTGCTGTTTTAGGATTTTGCTCCTGATGGTGGTGATGAAGATGATTGGGTGAGTGAGTGTATCATCACATTCTCGCACCGACAGCACTAGTGGAATCTCACGGATAGCGCTAATCTTTTGTGGTTTTGTTTGACTTTGCTAATGATTGTGGCATGGGATGATTTTTAACCCTTTTGTATCTTATTTGATATGCAAAACGTCTAAGTCCTGTAGCCTAAATGATCAAGATGACCAAACCTTGCTGGAAAAAGCTGTCGTACACAATCTTCTACGTTCCTTGTCCTTGTCTGATTGATAGTTTATAAAGTAAAAGGCCATAGTATAATTGTAAAAACATCCCTGTTCATGTCGCTGTACATGTATTTTTGCTGTGAAACCTTTAATGATTTTTTTTATAAAATATATGTAAGAATAACTTTTATAATCCTTAGTAATATTTCAAGATGAACACTTACTGGACTGAAGCGACTTAGGAATACTTGATTATCCAGACACCATTTTGTAGAAAAATGATGTTAAAATGTGAGTATCAAATATGATCCATTAGGCTTTTGAGGAACCATCTCTCAGTCATCATTGTATTGCATTGCATTATATGTTTTAAACTCCCCATACTTGATCATTAAACTAAGCGTTTTAATATCATCTTACTAAGACATATTATTGGCAGATAGAGTGATAACTTAAATTTATATGCATTTTATGTAGGTTGACTATTGTTATAAAGATCTCGTTTATGGGTTTTTTTTTTATTAAAAGCTATTAGAATTTCATCTTTTTGGCCATAAAAATATCAGCAACTGCACTAAATAGCATATTTTTACTCAGTTTGTGCCACTGAATAAAATTGAGGAGTATGAGCTATACGTTCTTTTATTTTATACTCAATGAGATGTTTAAAGGCTCAATAACCATTTGCATTTAAAAAATGTCTTTTCTCACTATTATTTCAGGCATCTACCAGAGTGAAAGCATATTATGGATTGAGCATGGAATATTCTTTTCCTGATAATAGCGGAACTCATAAAACCCCTTAAAAAGCGTTAGGTTATGTCAAAAAATCTTTAGTCCTTTATTAATTTCTCTGTCTACTCTTGCTTTTAGGCTCAAAAGAAACGGAACCGCAGGATGTGTCGGCAGTGTGTCGCGTGTCTTCGTGAAGACGACTGTGGCAAATGCGACTTCTGCATGGACAAGCCCAAGTATGGTGGCAGTAACAAGAAAAGGCAGAAATGTCGCTTACGTCAGTGCAAGTTTGAGTCAAAGCTTCATGGTCAAAGTGCACATGTACGTATTTGTATGATTAACATCTAATGGCATCACTCAAGAGCTAGGTTATTTCCAGTGTTGGCTGTAACGCATTACTTGTAACCCGAGTTATGTAATCAGATTACTTTTTTCAAGTTACTAGTAAAATAATGCATTACTTTTGAATTTACAACAAAATATCTTAGTTAATTTTTGAAATAAGTAACGTTTTCCCATTTATTGACTGACAGCTCCCCTGTCCCCATGTTGAGAGAAATCAGGAGGAAAGATGCTTGTGTGTAAACATGATGGTTATTGTAGTTCTAGACTATATGTGAGCATACATTTACTCATTTGACTTATTCAAGAAACAGATTCAGTATTCCTCAAAATGAATAAATAGAGTGAAATGCAAACTCAGAATATTACGCAAACCTGCAGTAATTAAATATATTAAATATACTTTAAATCTCACTTTATTAACCAATATTTTTGCTGCTGACCTTCATTTATCTGAAATGGATACTAATAAGCTAAAAATCCAAAATGTCTTTAGATAAACATCACATTTGAGTTAAAACTAATTTTTTATTGCTAAAGTAATAGTGTTGAACTTTCTTCTTCTGCGATCCAGAATGAAGTTTACCAGTTTGACACTTTACATTTGCAAAAAATAGAACTTTTAAACGAACAAGCCTAGGTGAGAAAAACTTACGCAAAAGTAACGTAACGCATCACTTTCCATAAAAAGTAACTAAGTAACTCAATTAGTTACTTTTTTAGGGAGTAACACAATATTGTAAGACGTTACTTTAAAAAGTAACACTGGTTATCACCTGACCATCAGGCAACTAATACACATTTCGGAGGTGCATTTTGCAAGATCTTTTTTGTTTTACCATATCATGCAGAGAAAGCTGAATCCGTCCCTTCCACGAAGAAGAAACGTGAAATCCAAGCTTAAGAGGCGCGGGAGACCGACAAAAAAGCGGAGATTCAGAAGCAAACCCTGGGAGGATGATGACGATGATGATGATGATGATGATGATGAAGATGAAATGTCTGATAAGGATAATGACGAAGACGAAGTGAGACTGTATAAAATGAATGGCTCCAAGGCCAGAGGAAGGAAGAAATGGAATTACAGTTTTAAGGAAGAGGACGACGACATGTTCATTGAGGCCGTGATTGAGGATGACGAACCATCCAACATAGAGGAGGTTTCTGATTTCTAAATGTTTGCAGTCAGAGAATTAAATGTTGCACAACCAAAACACAAAACAAGGTCTAAGTCTAGTCTGCGTTCACATCATACATGATGACAACTCTTATGCCGTTTACGTTTTTGGACTTATTATTGTGCAAATTTGTTGTTGATGACAGCAGAGTGCTTCATAACTACATTATTCACAACTCAATGCTTGTGTAAAATACGTAAGACCAAAGTACAGTGCCTATAATAAAATGCCATAACATTTAAAAGTTAGAGTTAGAAACATCAGAGCTGTCATAAATTTCAGAACATATTTTCAATTTGTGTTTATGGGATTAACAATGACCTTAATGTTTTTTATGAGTCAGAAAGTTGTCCGTAATTATTTTAGCAGATGTTTCACAGTGTAATTTAATCAAGAAATATGAATTATTTGAATTAATGTTTATTAATTAATAGATTATCTCATTGCCTGTTTTCATAGGATCCTGATATTTTGGGCAATGAGAGGTCAATGATGGCGTCTAATGTGATGTACTCCAACACCTCTGGACTCGGTGCTCAGGTAAGACTTTCTACATCATTCTCATTATTCTCCAGCCTTGGTTCTGGAATTAATTTCTTAATTAATAATTAATTCTTAATTCAGGGTTTTAGGACTGCATGATTTTTGTGATTTTTCTGATTAAAAAGAAAGGTTTGCTGTGCTTGTTTGTAGGGTTGCGCAATTTGGCCAAAGTTTTATGATTATATATCAATATGGCTACACAATAATAATAATAATAGTTAGTTGTATATTTTTTTGTGTGCTCTAGTGGTTAAACATCCCATAATTAACATTAGGTAGATGCATGTTACCTTGGTATTTCCTGCTTGCCATCTCAGCACAACCTTGTATGTAGTGATTCCCACTTCTAATATATCAGTGATTCTCTAATTGGAGAATCTTGATTCAGAATTGTGGATAGTTCACCAGCATTTTGACCTATTAAACATTTACAAAATCCAATTATAGATGTTGCAAATGTCGATGGCTATTGAAAGCTGGCGTTTGTTTCGATGTCTGCATGTTTCACAGGGATTATACTACAACATGCCGGGCATGCCGGTGGCGCCTCATATGCTTGGATCAGTACCTCTGTGCAACAACAATCAGATGCCGCTGGGTGAGGTCATCGGTTCTTTGCCGATGGATGACGCGACTCAGAATGGTTTTCTTCAGATTGAGATGGTGAGAGTGGGGTCACCACCATCACATTTCACAGAAGAACCACAGAACACACAACACCACGTGTCAGAACACCAACAGGAGGCCACGCCGGTGGTGAGTCTCGCCGGACATCTGTCTTCACTACGACTGAATACACTATCATTCAAAAGTTTGGGGTCTTTAAGATTTATGTTTTAGAAAGAAGGCTCTTATGCGCACGAAGGCTGTATTTATTTGATCAAAAATAGCATAAAACAGTAATATTGTTAAGTATTATTTCAACACTTGTGCTGCTTCATATTTTTCAGGATTCTTTGACGATTAGTTGTATTATGAATGTCTTTTACTTTTGATCAATTTAATGCCGAATAAAATAATAATTAGAAATAATAAAATAAAAAGAAATAATAATAAAATAAAATAGTTATATATATATATATATATATATATATATAACATCTAACATCTTTCAAACATGAGAAGCATTTATGAATTTAACAAAAGACAAGATTTAATAACATGCTTTTACTCCAAACTCACTTCATAACAACAGTTGAGCTCATCCTTCTGTGAGATGATGTGGCTTCTTACACAGAATAAGGCAGTTGTGTGTTTATTAGTCATGTTTAATCAATCAAAGCGTTTCAATCTTCTGTTTATTCAGCTACAGCAATAGTATTATGCCCGTGTGTGTGTGAGAGCGCCCTCTGGCGTTCAGATGGAGCAGCATTTACCACTGATAAGCCGCGCTGCACTGACAAGCTGCACATAAAATAATCGCAGCCTTTGCCAAATCGCGTGCGGTTTCATTGCAATTAATTGTGCAGCCCTACTGCAGAGTAGCCTGGCTAATGTCAGACCTAGTCTCATTTGAGACGTGGTCTGGGAACCTCATGTTCATTTTCTCGTATTTGGAGGCGTGGTTTACAAATGCCCAGAGCCGTTTATTGGGTGCTACGAATGTCTTATCAAATGCGCCTGTACATAGCTCATAGCCAATCGTTTCAATTATACCAGATGACGTATGTAGAGCGACAGAAATTCGACGAGGAAGAAGACGAAATAAACTTGCGTTCTAAACTACTTAGAACACTATCTAAGGCTGCATCGAAAGGTAACTTCGCGTCTGATGCCATGTTGTATCCATAGATATAAACAAACTGCTTCGGTGTGTCGCATTGACGTCGTCATCGTCTTGCCCTCCCCGTTCTGTGATTGGTTCCCTTTTTGAGGGGAAAATCTGGTCCATGGTATCCAGGCTGCCTAGCAGCGTGAATATTATCGCGCTGCGTTCAAGGCAGCATGGGGAAACCCAGGCTAACTGCAGAGTGACATTTAGATGAATATGTAAATATGTGCCGTGCGCTTTCCTCTCAATAACAAAATAAATGAAAATGACAGCGGTGAGAAAGCAGCAGTTAAGAAAGCATCTGATCATAGTGATGTGGATATGTGCACAAGCTCTGCAATTCACAGGCATCATGTCGACAGACGAGGTCATTAAAATTAAACTGTTATGATAGTTTGATTATATATTTGAGACTATAGACTATAAAGATCTGGTTATGTGAGACTATAGTTTGAATTAACACGAATGAATGCTCTTTTTGCATTTTCCTGAACATTGTATAAGCATTCATTTCATATGTCATATAATGTCAGTGTAAACGTCACATCCATTCGATTTTTCCAGGCAAAAACATCCCTAGTCCTTCACATAAAAGTCAGTCTACAGCAGGGGTCGGCAACACCATTTTTAGTTTCATTGTTTAAGTTTCAACCTAAGTGCCATTTTTAAGTTTCTGAGTTTATCACTGTGCCATAACCCCACCCAAATATGTATAAATGCTCATACCGGTACACATATTTAAATATGAATAACATAGAAATGGTGCAGAACCTTAAATAGGCCTATTTCTGAAGCAATTTTTCATAGAATATGTTTTACTTTTGTCAAAATCCTTTTGTTTGTTTGTTTTCAGTTTTAAATTAGATTTTGAATAACACATTTCCAATGGGCCTGTTTACTCCTGGTCATTCATGCGTTTTAAATGATCCGATAGCAATCCGGTTTGTTAAACCTGTTCCATTTACAATGGGCAACATACAGTAACTGTGTTCACGTCAAAGAAAGCAAGATCAAGATCAAAGACTGCAATTGACAGTTTGATTGACAGGCGATCTGACCAATCATAATCCGCCATCCGCCGAATCCGCCATTTTAGTCCGACAAAGCAGTCAGGAGAGTTAGTAGATTAACGTTGGTGGATTTGAACTTGAGAAACGGTGTGTACTGACATCTTTCCGCAGTTAAAACAACATTCCTTCTTATGTACATTCATGTTTATTTGATGCTATAAATGAACTAGAAGGAAGAGATGATCGGTTCACGAGCAGCTTTAACTGAGGCTCTACGGCGATCTATCAGACACATTAAAGAGCCACAAAACGGTATTTATTGGTTAAATTTCTTTCAAAAATTACCAAATTTGAAAGTTGAGACTTTGTTTCATATCAAAAGTAACCTGGTCTGTCCTGTCTGTCAGCGCGTTGTCAGTGTCCTCTCTGCTCCGCGATGTATTTTTCACTGCGTGAGAACATGGTGTAGAGTGAGAGCGGACATAGCAACAGTAACTAAAGGGGGCGGGTCTTTGCGAACGGTCAATTGGAGAGAGAGGTGCATGAAACCTTCAGCGCAGTCAGAGATTTCCACAGCTATACCAACAATGTCAATGTCACATCTGCTTTTGTAGATCACTCAGATCTTCAGCCTGGCGGCGGCAGAGAGCGACTGCGACCGAGACCAAGGCCTGATGGAGCTGTTCACTTGCCTAGGCCAGACTGTGCTGCCCGCTCACTGGGTGTGCGTCATGGCCAAAGGCCCCGTCCTCCAGCTCCTGCAGTGCTCCAAGCTCTCCACCATGGCTGACACCATCGTCCAGATCGAGAAGGGCTTCTTCTACCAGGTCAGCGTCCAGAACCAGCCTCTCCTGCTCATGCACGCCGTCTACTCGCGCCACCCGACCTGCCTCGAGACGCTCGACCATGTGGTGTCGCTCCTGCTAGACCTGGAAGGGCTGGGTGTGTGTCAGGGCTACCAGAGCCTCGACATGGGTTCGCCCTGGGAGCCCAGAATGTGCGTCCGAGCGGCTCTGTGCGATTTGCTCATTTCCAAGGATGAGGAACATTGTGTGAAATGCACGCAGCCTGTGGAGGGGTGAATCATCTTCCACGAGAATTTACTGTAGTTTTTGAAAAAATCCTCCACCAGTTTGTAAGCTTATAGTGCAGTTAGAGCCGTTTCCAACTTACGGAGCCCCACAAATGACATACATCGTGGCCACGTTGAACTAATACGTTCCCTCATTTTGATTGAACTAAAACAAGGGAACGAATCGTTACAATGCAGCCATGATTTAGTAAATTGGGGAACGAATTATACCGTGTAAAACATGCTGACGTCCGAGTCGTGGGAACAAATGGTTAATTCATGGCCACGATATACATTTTTTCCCCAGCATGTCATATGCGGGGCTCCGTACCAACCTCACGTCATCATCCCAATCGACATCCAAAATGGTGCTTCTTTTTTGTTTGTTTTATTTTCAGAAATGTGGAAGTTAGTGATGCGGCAAAATGTTCGACGTTGAGTTTTGCCAAAATCCTTTCTTTCCGTCACTCCAGTTCTCATTTAAACTACCTCTCGATCATTTTATGGACCAATTTCAACCTTGAACTTCCCAGGTGCCCTTATTCAGGCTGAGTTATTGATTCAGAGCTGTTCGGTGAACATGTTTATTGTTGTACAATGAAAATAGTATTATTAACTGCCTTTGTTGGGGTAAATTTGGGGTTGTATGTTCAAACCTAAACTCTTTGAACACAATTTTAAACCAAAATCACTCAACCTTTAGAAATAGTCTGCTTTTTATTGATAGCTTACACTGTATTTAATTTGTACCCCAAAGCAAGCATACAATCGTTCATAATGTGTTTTTGCGTCTTTTTTCCCCCTTTTTGTTTTTGCAGGATTCTTGTTTGAGCGTTTTATGGAAAGAAAGATGCACTCTGGTCTTTTTTTGTCCTGTTGTTAATCACACCTGCTTTCATGTGACTGAATTGTGTTACGCATGATAAAGTGCAACTAATGGCAATTGAAAACTGCATTGCATCTGCGTGCGTTTCTGCTGTTGTGTGTATTAATCCCAGCCTAGTGTAGACGTCCGACCGGAGAAGGCCTGGTGAACGCCATCTTTTATTACACTGATTGGCCTTTATACGGTTTATACATATTTAAAATCTCCCTAAGAGATGTTAAATCAGTGCAGACAAAATTAGACCTTGTTTTTATTTTAGAGCAACGGTTTGTGTTTTTCATTCCTGAGTGATTTAATTAAAATATCGGCAGCATAATTCAAATTTGTTAACCTGTTCCCCTGGAGATGTGTACAAAATGAGCTGTAAAACACGTAATTGTCTGAAATTATTTATAAATGGAGGATGTAAGCTAGAGGTGTTTGTGAGAGCATCTCTGTATTGTAAATCTTGCTCTTTTGGTCTGTTCAACCACTGAGTTCAGTTTTTGAAACACTGTAAAGTAAGATTTTTATGAAGGGTGGGTAAAAATAAAGATTTTTTTTTTTCTTATATACAGAGAACTCTGGTCTTTTTTTCATCTGAAGTGAATCAAAATCATTCTTGGTCCTTGGTGTAAAGCAGGGGGTTTCAAACTGGGAAATCTGTTAACGTGATATGAATTAAATGTATATTGGGAGTTGTATGACAATCAAATATTTCCCAACTAAATAATATGCGAAAATCAGTACGCCAACTGAGTATGTCCGAATGCTATTTGAGAAACAGTAGGCGAAAAGTACCCGGATGGCCTACTTAGATACCATGGACACTTTACTATCCCGTGAGGCCATGGGAGAGGACTTTTCAATGGCAGTGAAGCAACGCAACTGACACTGGTAGGTCACGTGACAGAAACAACATGTTTGATGTAGTCTATGAATTTTATTCGTGCTACACATTCATACAATATAGAACAAACTTTTTAACGGTCATAAAGTAAATTCAAATATAGTACCTACTGAGACAGTATGATTTCAGACTCAACATTATCTTCTGTACATCTTGTTTTGGAATATTTGTTGTAAAAAGCGATATGCAAATAAATTTAACCCGATAGTGCTGTTTGCGTGGCAGTCAAAAATGTCCGATTATTATAATTTTTTTATTTAAATGATATGAATGTACTATATTTTGTTCTATGTTTTTTTCATTTAATATTTTGCATTTTATGGTACTAATATAATTTAAATTAAATTATATTTATAAAATAGTTAGGATCCATTTATTAACCGTTAATCACTTTTTTTGAGCATAGACTTGAAAATGAAATTTCCAACTTAAACTTGTAAATCTTAAATGCTTTGGAGCAAGACTTAAGTTTGGTCTCTTTTTAAAGTCCCTGTAAAGTCAAAATTAAGTATGTGTTCTGGCAGATACTTGGCAGATTATTGCTGAAGTGGAAAAAGGTTTTAAAGGTTTAAGTTTTTTATTTTTATATGAAATATATATTTTCCAAAACATGAGAAAATCAAGGCATAAATCTAAACGAGTTGTGTTCCAAATTTAAGGTTTATATCTAAATAAGAGCTTTCAGTAAGATTTTGATTTGGCGCAGTACCAAACGCTTCCACTAGATGAAATTCGCTTCCCATTCGTTTTCAACGAATGCTTATTCCATTTGAGCTTTTCGCATCATGTCCATGTTTTTTTTGTGTGTGTGTGTGTGTGTGTGTGTGTGTGTGTGTGTGTGTGTGTGTGTGTGTGTGTGTGTGTGTGTGTGTGTGTGTGTATGCATAGCGAGTGCCAAAACCTTTACCTAGTTTTGTACCATTCTGATGAAGTAAAAATAAAAATATTCTTTGTAAAAAATGAACGAACACCACCAGAGGGTTAAATTGATTAAAAAATGTCTTCAGGTTTCACTGTAAAATATTATATGATCAATAAGTTATGACAACACATGTTTTTACATTGCTTTAACTCATCAAAAGAAGTTAAGCAATTTTCTACTTTTTTATATAAATTATACAAGATTCAACAAATGTTTTTTTATGTCAGCTTGATGTAATTTAAGTTGAAATGACTTAAACATCCAAGTTGATTGTAGGCTACTTAACTTTTTAACGAACGTTCTTTTTAACGTTACTTTTTTTTCTTTCTTTTTTTTTTTACCTTGAAACAAAAGTTCAAAAATAGTGGGGTAACACATGCTGCCAACTTAAAGTAAATTCACAGATAGTTTTTAATAATTAGTTTAGTCTTTAGTTGGCTATATTGACTAAATAAAAGGCCATTAATCGTTTGGAAACGACATGTAAACTATAATACGCCTATCATTTTTGCTATTTTTTCTCTCTTTATAGGCTACTTTAGGAAAGGGTGCCTCACAAGAGGATCATCATATTTTGAGTTTGAAAACCGCTGCATGTACTGTAAGTATCTCAGTTCTTGCCATTTTTACACTATTCCACAAGGGGGACTCATTCTCTTTCTCTTTTATTTAGCGCTCGCATGTAAACGCACACAGATGCTTATGAATGAATATTTTTCAAGAGACTCTTTACCGCTTTCTTGAAAGACTTGACAGTCTCTACTATAGATGACAAAAAATTATATTTCTTTACCTATTTGCTGTAAATCTGAGACACCTGCAGTCAGTTCCTATGGGTTGAGCAGCGAGTAAAGAGAGAGAGAGAGAGAGAGAGAGAGACTCATTCATGGTGTTGTGGATTGATCCTGAATGAGCTGCTTTGTTTCCATACGGAAGTGCCAGGAAAGTGACCCCAGTGGCCTTCCGTCTGATATCTGGCTTTTGCATTCAGTCACAGTCTGATATTCGTATCCATCTTAACAACGCCAAGTTTAGCTTGTATTGTGCTTTCAGTGGATCTATAGGAATTGCAAAGAATAAAAGGAAGACAGTATAAGCCTATACAAAATTCACAAACCTTAAACTGTACATTAAAAGAGGCCCCAATTTCATTGTACCGTTATGATATTTTGATATTCTTTTACATGATCAGTTTGTGTTATTAAGACTCATCAACAGCTTTTGATTTTGTGAGCATGATTTCAGGCCTATATTGAGGATGGAATGCATTAACAAATCAAACTCATACAGGGGAATTGAATGGGAAACTGTGATTTACCAAATTCATAATCTCCAACCAGGCTTTACGGATTACAGCTGCGGTTTAACCCTCGAAATGCCAGATAACGGTACTGGGGTATTAGTACTGGATCAAGAACATGACTGGTCAGAACATTAGTTATATATATATATATATATATATATATATATATATAGGCCTATATAGGATATACATACATATATATATACACACATATATAGGCTATATATATATATATATATACACACACATATACATACCTATATAAATACGCTTACTTGTATTATAATGTTCTTTATTATATTTACATATTTTACATTTATATAAATATAGAATAAAATGTTTTTTTATTTTATTTATAAATATTACATATTGATAGATGTGTTAGTGTTGCAGTATTGTGGCACTGAACGGGTTAAAGCAGAAATGTGGCTGAATTGTGATTGGTTTGGTCGCTGTGTGTAGATCAAGGCAGGATAAAATAACTACAGCCCTTTCAGATGGGGGACGTATAGAGGAGGCTGCCGTGTAAACACAGGGGTGTGTGTTGAAGAACAGGCGAGGATGATGATGATTTGGAAATCAATGAGCAGAAGACAGTCATGCAGCTCAATGAAGGAGTAAAGATGCTCGGGAGATGCGCGTGAGATGATGCAGAGGGACGCACGTGGATGGGAGAGACTCCAGCATCCTCTCAGGTATTAAACGGTCCAGATGTTGTGATTGTGAGGGGGTTCGACTGATCCGATGTTTCGTTGAGGAGATGCTGTGTTTGCATGCTGCACATGGTCTGCAGTGCAAAACAAACACATCCGAGAATGAATTCCGCGACTGTTATTTACTTACTGCGGTCTATTATGCGCTGTTACTTACGCACGTGCTGTGTGCACAAATGTAAAGCTTTATTTCAGATAAGTTATAACATTATAAGTCTGAATTTGGGAACGACTAAACATTTTTATTCTGTGTAGGCTATACACACACTGATGCGTATTGACATTTCTTCTGTTTTTGTCGCTGTTCTGTTTTTAACTATATTTTTTAATTTATACAAATATTTATTTTATACATTCTTGTATAGCCTAATGCTGTATAAGATCTTATCAAAGATCTCAGTGCGGTTGGCAATGTTTGGAGATGTAAAGTGTCCTCGCCCCAGATTCACGCGCAGGATCAGGTACATTAATGGGGTCACCTCATCGCGTTAATTGTTGTGATGATAATTCATTGTATAATAATATAATTCATTATGTTAGTGTTCTAGAGTGAAAGTGTAACTTGATGGATGCAGTGTTTGGACATTGAAACGCGTGGGAATGTTCAGTTGCTCTTGTGCGGAGACTTGGGCGTGTTCAGATTTCATCCGCACGCACTTTTCAGCGTTAATGTTTATTATGGCACAGTGTACTGATTTTCCTCAGAGCCTGGTTATTAAGCTTCTGCTAATAACTTTTTCTTATATACATATATAGGCTATATATTAGGTGTAGCTACTATACATTTTTTGAGAAATACAAATATATAAATATAAAAATATAGATGTGTAAATTGGGGAGGCTCCAGTACATGTAGTCAAAGGGAGACATTGAAAATCCAAATGTAAAATTACAACCTCTCACTATTAAATTTTTGCCTATTAGCATGCATATTACTAGATTATTGGGGGTTTATAGCCTACTTATAAAGCACATATTAATGCCCATATAAGCAGTATATTAATAAGCAAAAATAAGGTGTTTATTGAGGCAAAATAATAGTTAGTTAGTTAGTTAATGTATATATATATATATATATATATATATATATATATATATATATATATATATATATATATATACTTTTTTTCACATATTTGTAAAAAAATATCTGGAGGTTGGTTTGCTGGATCCATGCATCTGAAATGTTCTGCATCAGCCCAGTTGAACTTTATTTATGAAACATGCACCTAGACCTTATGTTTCTCCTAGATATTTTTCTACACTTTTATGATACAGTGAACCCTCTGCTATAACATAAATATTTGAAGTCTCCCTCTCAGATATGTAAAACACTGTCATGTGAAAGCAATAATACCACTTAACGTCTAATACGTTATGACTCACTCCTCAGCTTGAGGAGCCACGGAGCCAAAATCTTAGCCCATTATCCTCTTTACAGATCATAAGTGTAATCACAGGATTACGCTGAAGGGGAGAGAAAGAGCAGCTCTGAATGTGCAATCTGGGTTATGCCGCTGTAGGGGTGAAAAGGTCTCCCTGAATATAATTCTGCTAACCTATATTAAAAGGAGCGCTCACCGCTAATCTATCTCTTTCTGGCCTTATGAAAGGGTGTGTGTGGATTTGTGCAGTTGGCGAACCTATTAAATGGGCCAAACACGTGGGTGAGGTCTGGCAGTGGTCCGGAGGAACCTGCGCCTCTGCGTTTTTAGCTGCTGCTCTGTTTTATGTTAGGATTGGTTTATGTTTGGTTACTATAGGAAATCTAGAGCAGAGGATGCTGGAAACTTTGAAGGACAGGTGGATTTGCAAAAATGGGGCATTTATATTAGGCAATATGGGATGTAAGAAGCCAGATGAGGATAGGATGAGGACAAGAATAGACTAGATTCTTATAGTCTCTGAAGATGATGTTCACCTGTGCAATTCTCTCAGGTGCAATGCTAACGTGTTCTGGGCGATTGTTAGGGTGTTCTGGTACGATTCCCAGCATACTGAAAAAAGTTAGCTCACCAAAAAAATTTACATTCTGTCATCATTTACTAAACCTGTAAGACTTTCGTTCATCTTCTGAACACAAATGAAGATCTATTTAATGAAACCTGAGAGCTTTCTGTCCCTCCATTGACAGCTACGCAACTACCACTTTGACACTTCAAAAAGTTCATAAAGAGATCGTAAAACTAAATCAAATGAATTGAGCAGTTTAGTTAAAAATTTCTGTAGAGACTTGATCGCTTTATATGATGAACAGAATGTATTTTAGGCTTCATCAACGCACACATCAGATATGGTAAACAGAAGCTCAAGCATGTTCGCTTGACTTGTGAGAACCAATGAGGTTCATTCCCGTGTTACGCAGCACGTTTGAGCTTCAGCAAGAACCAATGAGGTTCAATCCCGTGTTACGCAGCATGTTTGAGCTTCAGCAAGAACCAATGAGGTCTCGTGTTACGCATGTTATGCAGCACGTTTGAGCTTCAGCAAGAACCAATGAGGTTCAATCCTGTGTTACGCAGCACGTTTGAGCTTCAGCAAGAACCAATGAGGTTCAATCCCGTGTTACGCAGCACTTTTGAGCTTCAGCAAGAACCAATGAGGTTCAATCCTGTGTTACGCAGCACGTTTGAGCTTCAGCAAGAACCAATGAGGTTCTTTCTCGTGTTACGCAGCACGTTTGAGCTTCAGCAAGAACCAATGAGGTTCAATCCCGTGTTACGCAGCACGTTTGAGCTTCAGCAAGAACCAATGAGGTTCAATCCCGTGTTACGCAGCATGTTTGAGCTTCAGCAAGAACCAATGAGGTCTCGTGTTACACGTTACGCAGCACGTTTAAGTTTCCGAATTAAGCTTCTGTTTAAGTTCGCTGATCAATGTTTATATGTAAATAAAAGCCTGAATTCAATCTGTTCATCATATAAAACGATCGAGTCTCTTCAGAAAAGATCTCTTCACGATCTCTTTATGAACTTTTTGAAGTGTCAAAGTGGTAGTTGTGTAGCTGTCAATAGAGGGACAGAAATCTCTCAGATTCCATTAAAAATATCTTCATTTTTGTTTTGAAGATGAACGAAAGTCTTATAGGTTTGGAACGACATGAAGGTGAGTAAACAATGGCATTTTTGGCTGAACAAACCCTATAGAGCAACAGGAATATTGATGTGTTCCTTAAAGAAACAGAACAAAGGGGATATAGACAGATCAAGAAAAGCTAACAGTAGAGATCAGAGGTGAGGGGAGAAAGAGTTTGTTTGTGGAGTATAACGGGAGCAGTCTTTAACCTCACATTGTCTAATTAGACATTCAGAGCAGAGCGGCCCGCACCACTGGAGGCAGTGAATATTTTCAGCTCAGTCTAAATCAAAGTTGCCTCTATCCCCGTCTCATCCCTTTCCCAGCCAGGATGTGCTATAGGAAAGAATGTGGGTTGCTTCGTGCATAATAAAGAGATTCTTAAAGCGAAGGTGCGTAGCTTAGCACTAACTACAAGGGCGCGCAAAAGTACTTTCCCCCACAGCCAGAGTGGAGCCTCGAGGGAAGCGTAACGTTTGCCCGCTCAAGAGGGTTGTTGGAGATAAAGGCGTCAGCGTCAGTGCCAGGGTGTCAGTGACAGACCTCGGTCAACACTCGGGCTGCGTCTCTCGCTCTCGGCTCAGTTTAATGAGTTTGTAATCACTCTCATGTCAGAAGGATGCTTGTGCCCTGGAGGGTTGGACGGTGTCGGCACAGAAGGAGCGCTGGAATTCATTCTGCTGAGACTCACGCTGTGCCGCTGCGCTGTTATTGAAATATGAAGGCTTATGAGCGATCCAAAAAGAAAAGAACACCTAAACCCCACGAAGGTTATGAAGAGAATTACACAAATATTTGCCATACTTTCTGAAGAACAATAAATACACCTTTAGTCTCCTGTGTGCAAGAAAGAGAGAGAGAGAGAGAGAGAGAGAGAGAGTAATCTGAACCAGCTCTATAGGAATCGGACAGTATGAAAACAGGTCACGCTGATCCAGGAAACCTCGTATAGAAAGTAAATTATCGGTTAGAGATGGATGAAATCTGCTTTTCTACCCATTTTTCCAGTTGTTCACTGGTGGAAGATGTTGTTTTAAACAAAGAAAATGATGAAAACTGACAAATCTTTGTGATAAAGTTCACAACATGGTCATGGTGGATTCCTTCATTCATTCTACCTTTATTTATTTATTTCCTGTAACTTTTATGTGTGTATGTTTGTTCCCTCTACCATTCATTCATTCATTCTACCTTTATTTACACAGTAAAAAGTGAACAGTTGGATCAACTTAAAAAAATTACTTCAATTGGTAACACCTAAAGAAATAAAGTTTTCTCAACTTAAATTATCACGTTTTTCACGATAAAACGTGATAATTTAAGTTGAGAAAAACTTAATTTCTTTAGGTGTTACCAATTGAAGTAATTTTTTTAAGTTGATCCAACTGTTCACTTTTTACAGTGTATATAGGCTATTCCCTCTACTTTTTATGTATGTATGTATGTTAGGTCCCTCTACCATTTGTTTGTTCGTTCATTCATTCATTCTACCTTTATTTATTTATTCCCTCTACCTTTAATGCATGTATGTTTGTGTCTTCCATTTGTTTGTTTATTTATTTATTTATATAAGCCTTCTTCCTTTAAAGTTTAAACACACACACACACACACACACACACACACACACACACACACACACACACACACACACACACACACACACACACACTCACACACGTTGACGGTTTGAAAAATATTGGTATATTTTGTATGAAAATGTAATGTTTTGTTGTTGTCCATACAGTGAATGTCAATATGGTTCAGTGTAGTTTGAACCCCAATGTTCTTTAAAAAATATTTTACGAAAATGGTTTGTTCAAGAAAGTAATTCATACAGGTTTGGAATATCATGAGGATGAGTAAATGATTACAGAATTTTCATTTTTAGATGAACTATCCCTTTAAAATAAATGCAAACTAGGCTGCGAGAGGCAGATCTGGCACTGTCTGGTTTTTCTTCTAAGGGTTTTCTTCTTGTGTATGTTTGATGGTGATCAAAGCCAGCAAAACGTTGAAAATGTCTTTGAAAAAAAAAGCAGCCTTGTTTTCATTCACATCAAATTAAATATGTCAACACTGTGCAGATCAAGAGATAAAGTTAATATTTACAGTATAGGCTAGCTAAACCTCAATCAACAGATTTAAAACATATTTGCTGATACTGAGTGATCGTCTTAATCTTTTAAACTGGCGTGATGACCTTCACACCTCCTAAATAAGATCGGATTCGCACAGACATACGGGATCCTCTTAGAGACTGTCATAACATACATGAATATCAATGCTTTGAGATGAATTTTTTATGTGGTTGGTGTGCACTCAGCGTAAAATCACTTGCCTTATAACTTACATGTATATTCAGTCTTATTGCAATTATTTCCCTGTATACAGAGTTTTCTCCTGAAAAAAAGAGCCTGTTATCTCCTCTAGACTCTAAGAGATCTCAGTAATGCCTCAACATTTCACAAGTCGACAATAGGTCAACAATTGTGTTTAAGGAAGTTTGAGGTAACATTTGAGACAGTGTTGATACTTAAACCAAATGAGAAGTCTCCTGAGATATGAAAAAGCAACCTTTGAGCAATGAAATTGCATAACTAGGGAGTTATGATCAGTGCATCTTTCTTTGTTCTAAACTTCAGTGTAGTAAAGTCACGTGGGTTCAGGAAGACAGAAGAATCAAGTTCCAACATGACGTTTAATGATAAATATCCACAAGGAAGGCAAACAAGCAGAGTAACACACATATGGTAATGGTCATCAGACAGAGAATGAATGTGAGGGACCAACTTATATAGCAAACACAAATGAGGATGATTAACAGAACACAGCTGACACATATGAACTAATAATGAGTGGGAAAACCAAGGAACACATGATGAACATGAAAACAAACTAAAAGTCCATGATAATGAAACTAACTGAACATAACGTGACACTTCAAGTCACCTTTATTTATATAACGCTTTATACAATACAGATTTATTCAAAGCAGCTTTACAGTGATAACAGGAAAATGACGAACACGGCGTGATTATGATTCGGGAAGTCAGAAATCAGATTAGTAAAAGAATGATGTTTCAATGAATATTTGGCTGCAGGTTTACTTTTATTAACGTAAGAACTGAGAAGCATCTTTTCCATGGTCAATAATCTGGTGTGAAATACTAGAGACAAAAAAGCTCGGTGCAGGCTCTGTTGTCTAAACGCTGTTTTAGGGGATCGGCTGATGGGTGTGTGTGGTGTAGAGTTTAGAAGATTAGTGGCTTTCAAAGGCTTTTCCCACGTCCTCTAGAGCATTAACTCCTGAAGGACAGCGCTGTGCTTCAAAACCTGCACTTAACTCTGTCTGTTTGGGTTACTGGAGGTTTGAAGCTGTGATTTTTCACCCCAACATTAGCTAAAGCTTGCTGAACTTCTCTACAGATGATTGTGGAACACCTGATGCACAGCCATTAGAACAATATATAATTATAAAAAAATTAAAAAAAAATTTTTTTTACTTGAGTATTCGGTACAGAAATGTGTATATACTCGTTTAATACGTTTTATACTCGTGATTCTACACCCTGAATGCACACATGATCATTTCAGTGCTGAATGTTTGGGTAATTTATGTGTAAGTAACTATAATGATGGATGGATGGATGGATGGATGGATGGATGGATGGATGGATGGATGAAGACCTATCTCTACATACACACACATACACAAACACACACACATGCTGTATATAGTACAGATTGCACACTACACAGGGATAGGAGAAAGTATTTAAACATTCAAACATCCCTCAGTTTATGTTTCATTGAGTTACGAGTAATGTACAGTAGCATGCATGTAATGTGCTGGTCAAAATGGTTTATGTTTCTTTTAAATTCATCTATTTTCCACTTAAAGGACAACAAGAGTCCCTCCAGAGTAATCCTTTGACTGATGGGCGTGTTGGACACAAACTGACTCCTGCAGCTCTCCTGAAAGCCTCATGGGATAGAAAGAAGGGCAGTGTTCAAAGAAATCAGCCGAGTGAGGCAAATTGAGGAGACAGTTTGGAAGGCAGTGTGGCCAATGGCTACGACCGCTCAGGCGAATTTAAAGTGACCTGTCCGTACTCCGAAAGGGGGTGAACTTTTTGTGAGCGGACGTCCTCAAACGTCGCTTTACTATTCGAGCACGTTCCCTGAGTAAATTCGCTTTGCAAGGTTGGCATTTTTGCGCGGTTTGGCCAGTCCGAAGGCCCCCGTTGCTATGCCGAACATGAATTTGACCCCATCGGTTCAGTGCAGACATCTGGATGAGAGTCAGTCACCCAAACATGACGGTGACGGCCCAGATCCGCCCTCCCTGTGCCAGCACCCCAGGGGTGAAAGGTTATTGGCTGCGCAGTCAGAGCTGCCAGCCTGCGATATGCCACTATTTTTAGTAGGGGATTTTTCGCGTTGTTGCCATGCAGCGGTTGCACTCCCGATCACTCTCAGCTCAATGTGTTGTTCCTGCTCATTGTGCAGTTTAGCTCGCTGAGAGTCGCGGCGCTGTGATGTCGAACTGTGACGGATCTCTGAGCTTCACTCGAGCAGAAAAATGTAGGTCATGTTATAAAGCAAACACCTAGAGAGGCAGACGGAGAGAGCAAGAGACTGGCTATAAGGCATTAAAACCTACTCCAGCATGCACATTTTAAAGATGTTTCCTAACTTGCCGTTGGCTGGAGCCTCCACAGCCAGCCAGTGAACGATCAGGAGCAGGACGGGGGTGTGACTGTAGCGGGGCAAGAAAACCTCACAAAAGCGTTGCAGTGGTGTCAAGGACGGGCTGCCTGTTAGAGAAGGAAAGAGCACAGTTATAAAGCACTCAGAAAATGGAAAGTGTAAAACAAAGCATCCCTGGGCCTCCAGATATAAAGAGATGCTGTTATGTCTTCATCACGTGCTCTCTGACTTGGACGACCCTGTTCTTGCTTCCTCCGTTTGCAGAGTGTGTTTATGTGTTAAATTCTGTGTTATAATGCGATGTATTCTGCAGTGTGACCTAAGCGTGACCTCAAACGTTTTTGCAAACATGAGCGTTTCAGTCCTGAATACTATATATATTGCAGTCATTATAATAATATAGAATTAAATTCGCATATATTCAGGATATATATATATATATATATATATATATATATATATATATATATATATATATATATATATAAATGTATATGTGCTGTCAATCAATAAAAAAAATTAACGAGTTAATCGCTAATTAATTTTCTGTAATTAACCGTGATTAACCACAATTAATAAAAAATAATATTAAAGGTTTTTTTAATCTATTTTTATATTGTAATAATTTCACATTTATTCTCCAAATGAATGAAGAAACAACATAAAGTAGCTTATATTTTGAATATTTTTTTAATGGCATCTTTTTATGAAAGAAGGCATCACCGATACCAATACTACTGATGTCTCTATGAAATTGATTTTTCCCCCTCAATTTTAGCATTATACTATAATTGAAAGCTTACATTTTTTAACATTCATTAGGCTTTAAATTTTATAAAAACTTCATGTGCCCTTCAATATATCATTGCTAAAAAAAATTCTATTGGCCCAGTCAGACCGGTTCAGATTCAAAGTTACTGTTTTCATGTTTTTGACACACACACACACACACACACACACACACACACACACACACACACACACACACACACACACACACACACACACACACACACACACACACACACACACACACACACACACACACACGTACATGTACATTTATATGTATTATATTTTATGTTATTATAAGGGTTGTATGTATGTATGCTATGTTTTTTTGTCTGTTGTTGTGAATTTCTGCAGTGATTTGCTCTAATTTTCCAGCATAACAATCATATACTTACATTTAATTATTATGAACAATTAATTGAATTCTTTTCTCTAGCTGTATCATGTTTCTGTAAAAGATTAATTATAAGCAATTAATTTCTCTTGGCACATGCAGCATAGACTGTGGAGTTGTTGCTGTGAATTAGTCTCAGAGTGAAGACAGGTGGTGATCTATTTTTAAACGCCCTTCTGAGCATGTTCTGATTTTAGGATTGTTCACACCTTTATGAAGCGCTGCGGTGAGGTTGTTGTAATGCTTCTCCTTGCCACAAACGGCGCACTTGCACATCAAACCCCAGTTGCACACACACACAAACACATTTCACTTGATATTGGGCACTTTCTGAACATTTTTAGTTTCTCTCGGGTGCATCAAAACAATAAATAGGATTTAGCATAATTCCAGATCCAGATGCATATTATAGTCCATACCACAAATGTTAGGTGTGGGAATCAGCAGCAGCCTGATGATACAATATTATATTAATATGTGGGTCACGATATCGTAATATTGTTAAAAAATGTATTCAAAACTGTGACATATTGCAGTCATTTTTTACTCTGGGTTTATCTGCTGTAGACTACAATGCTTAGTGTAAGTGGAGGCTTGTTTTCCCCTCCATTTTCTGTGCTGTGGCCTATACCTTGAGCTTTTACTGCACTGCAGCACATCAATCTGTCTTTGGCTGTAGTTTATCATGCCTGCATTTCAGGAGGTTGCTCATATACTAAGAATCTGTCCATTCTTGGCAGGCGTAATATTCCATGTATCCATCACAGTGTGAAAAGCTTTACACCCCATTATCAAAATCTGTCCTGCCTTGTGTTTTGGACACTCTCCAAGGACATCCAAAACAACATACAGAATGAAGCATCACAGATGACCTGGCAATACTTCTCATTGTGATTCGTATATCTAAGATCTTATATCATTCAGTTACATAAAACATTCTGTCATTTCACTCTTTGGGACCAAACCACAAACCTAAGGTTTTATTATTGATGCTTGTGTAACCGGTCCTACTCGACCCGCTCGGAGCTCTGGACCGGGAGTGAGGTTTACATGCACAGCTCTTACTGGCCTACATCCGTTACACTAAGGTATTTCCTCGGATATAAGACTGCAAAACAAGCCTTTTATTGCATTTGCTGTTAGCCTACCTTGATGGCTAGGTTTTGTTGGCTGATACCTTAGTTATTCGCTCTTATATAATCACCAGTGCTGTTGATATGATATGTTCCCCCTACTGATGCCCACGGAGCTCTTCTAAAGACTGTGGGAGCTACAGGTCTTAACAAGTTAAAAGAGTGGTGAAGTGTTTGGGTTATTTTTCAGAGGTTATCTCAGCTTCCCTCATGAGCCACAGCTGTTCAGCCTTTCTGAAGCACACAAACACAAGCAGATTGGGATTAAAGCACATGGGTTTGGCCATTTCATCTCATCAAAGTGCATAAGAACCATATAACACCATTAACATCTTGTCTTCTAATATTTTAGGGGTGACTCATGAATGCCAGATGCTGTTGAAACACTTCCCAATAAACCACTTACCTATGTGAAGCCTCATGCTGGCTGTTTCCAAACATTAGACCAAAGGCCCGTTTATGATTGGATTTCATAGGGGAAACTGCGAAAATGTGAGTAAAACAAACCATTTTTGGTTTAAATTAAAGGTTGGACTCCATTTAGTGTTCCTTACAACTTACCAAAGATCCAGTGATCCATGGATATTGACATGCAACCAGGAATCGTGAAACCAGGAATATGTGCCTGATTTCGATGCCAGGGAAATACATAAAGTCCAGCCCTAAAACTTATAGTTTATAGTAGTTATAGTTTTTGTCATTGTTTATTTAAAAACATCAAAACTGCAGAATATAAGATGGTAAATATTTAATTGGTAAGTTGTACAATACAATATATGGGGTATGATTTTACCCCAAAATTCAACATATTGGCACAAAATGATGACTGCAAATCCATGTTTCGCTGCCTGGTGTCCGTTTCTGTGAATTGCAGCGATCAGTTTGCTTTTATTTTCTATAGCTTTTGGCAGTCAATAAAACTATACCTTAGATTTCTTGGCAAATCTATTTGTACAGTAAATCTCAAAGCTCTTTCCCGTTTTAGATGTGTTTTGTGAGTTTTTCGCGGCATTCACTCCGAAACCAATGCTGCCGCTTAGTCTTTTTGCCACTCAGTGGGCGTAACCGCAGTCACTCCGGCTGACGTTGACGTCACGCGCATACACTCTATAGGTCAGAGGTCACTCTTCCGCCGGAACTAGACTCGCGTACGGCCGTTACCGGAAGCCAGTGATCATAGTTTATAAATATAGATATTTTTCTCACAAAAACGCATCGCTTCGCTTCAGAAGGCCTTTATCAACCGTCTGGAGCCGTATGGATTACCTTTATGATGGTTGTATGTGTTTCTTTGGGTTACAAAATCTATGCTATTCACTCCCATTATAAAGCTTGGATGAGCCAGGATATTTTTTTTATATAACTCAGATTGTGTTTGGCTAAAAGAATAAAAAAGTCATATACACCTATGATGGCTTGAGGGTGAGTAAATTATGGGATAATTTTCACTTTTGGGTGAACTAACGCTTTAATGGACAGTCTGACGCATACACACGGCAGCCATTGTAAGTCCACATTTGCCATTTGGGACAGGGCCATAGTTGTGGTGTGGACTAAACTTAAACCTTTATCGTTATCATCCTTAATACTGTGCGATTATGATGTGGATGTGTGATGTAGTCTAGAGATGTGAGCTTGATAAGTTGGCACTGCAGCAGCGGGTGGTGGAGGGGGTGAGGAAAGGACACGCTGTTTGGATTTTTCTGCTTGGCAACTCGAGCCCCTCCCGCTCGGATTCAAAGCGGAGCGAAGAGGGGAATGTATGCTGTTTGAAGCTCTGCTCACAAGTCTACGCCGACTCCTGACGGGATCACACGCACAATCGCCGAGAGCCAGAGCGAGAAATTCTTCCAGGGCAGTGGGGCACTGCATGAAATAATAATCAAAACACTTAGATGAAAAATAGTCTGTGGCGGAGACTGCTGTGGTGCTGACAGGGGCTTTAATCAGAGGAAATTAATATATTCAAACAGTCTCACTGTAGACACAGGCTAAAGTTTCTATTGTGCTAGAGCAGAAATGCTCTTTAGCAGTGGTTCTCAACTTATTTTGCTCATCATGATTCAGTACCGAGATTTTGTGAAGTTGTGAGACTCATCCTTAAAATAAGACTTAAAATTAGTAATATTAACTGTGTTGGTCCAGTACTATTCAAAATTATTATGTGTCATGGGCTAAATAGGAAAGTTAACTAGTTTCTAATCATCTCTTTTTCTCAACCAATAATGCAGTCCTCGTTGCAAGTGAACTGGTATTTAATGTAGCTTGGGATTTTTTTCTAGTTTGTAGACACTCATACTTTGTCATTTATGGACTTGGAAGAATGTATGTTTGTGTTTTGTCGCAGGACAGGCAGTTCATGACTTTAAGAGGAAATAGAGGAAGCTTTGCTCAGGGATGTTCGCATGATCGTACGCTTGTCTGTCATCCAGTGTGGAGTGGCGTCCGGTTGAGGGCAAGAACATCTTCAACACCACAATCCCAGACACTCCATGAGATCTGGACTCTTTTACACTTCCAGAATAAGGTTAACAGATATGCACATTGTTGAAGTCTTTAGTACAAAGATCCAGAAGTGCAAAATGTATTTAGCATGTATGCAGTACATGTGACCCTGGACCATGAAACCAGTCACATGGGTCCATTTTTTTAAAATTGAGATTTATACATCAACTGAAAGCTTAGGATAGGACAGTATTTGGCTGAGATACAACTATTAAATATATGAAAATCTGGAATCTGAGGGTGCAAAAAAATTAAACATTGAGAAAATCACCTTTAAAGTTGTCCATTTATGTTCGCGATTGTGCTGCATTCACTCTCAAAAATAAATGTTTTATATATTTACGGTAGTGAAATTTACAAAATATCTTCATGGAACATGATCTTTACTTAATAGCCTAATGATTTTGGCCATAAAAGAAAAATCGATAATTTTGACCCATACAATGTATTGTTGGCTATTGCCACAAATATACCCGTGCGACTTGTGACCCAGGTTTTGTGATCCAGGGTCACATATGTACATCATATATCACATCACCGAACAGAATTGTAAAAAAATTACTTGTTTTTACAGTTTCTTCGGCTGTTGCTGAGGTGCTGTGAGTGGTTGCCAGGGTGTTGCTATGCATTTTCGTCCACCAGGGGGCAATCTTTGTAAGTAAAATAGCTTAGAAATGTAATAATTCACATAGAAATGTTTATTGTCAAAAGAGCCACACTGTGTCGGCACAGTCAAGTGGGATAGGAGAACGTATTTTAACATTGAAAGTTCTCTGTTCAAGAATAGATGCAGTACCTGTTAAGTGTAGATCACTGAACTCTTAACAGTAATCATAGTGCTTTAACCACAGATAAACCCACCACTCTCTCCACAGTGAGCATGGATTAGAGTAGAGGAGCATTTAGAGTTTGGATCTGCTGGGTTTTTCTGCCCAGATTACTCCTGGAGAGGTTTTAGAGAAAGAAAGAAGGAGAGAGGACCGAGCCAATTGGCGTGAAACTAAAAGAGAAGCGTTAAATATGTCAGAATCAGCTGTTACTCCATGATCCCCCTCCTACGATGCCTGGCCGCTGTGAAGCTATTGTCTTAGACTCCTTAAATCTTCTGTGTTCTTATGAAAACTCACTCAGACATCAAAGAAGTGTGAGTGTGTGTGTGTGTGTATGTTTAAAGCCGCTAAAAAATGCAGCATGAAAACAACACTTTATATATAGTCTGTTCTTAGGATGTGGTGTACCACTATATGAATAATTAAAGTCCTTTACACATCATTATGCTTTGGGATTTCGATTTTATAATAAGCAGTTAGTGTCTGCAACGCTTATAGGCCTGGAAACATATTTTGATTCATCCAATGCCAACGCTTAAGGAGTGCCACTGAAAATCCCTCCGAGCCCGTCTCTTTCAGTGAATGGATGGGCACGAAGTCGTCAATCTGTGGTTCTCAGATGTGGAGAGTTGAGATCGTTCTTTGACCGCTGGTCCGTTTCATGTTGGGGTTCTGAATGGGCAGCTGTTGGGTTTAAGGTCACTCCCTTTGGGCAGCATTTGTGGCCTTGGCTAATGGCAAACACCTGTGAAAGTCGGGAGGGGGTGGAGAGCATGTCACGATTTGTTAAACAGATGGCAAACATCTTCCTTTGGCTGTCCTGATCACCACAGTTCATTTTGACTGTGCCAGATTTTCTCTCCCACTTTTTTTTATTTTTTATTCGTATAGCACTTTTCACAATATACGCTTCAAAGCGGCTTTACAGAAAATCATGATGTTGGTGTTTATAATATCTTAATCTCTTCATTCCTTATAGTCGTATTATAAGGATTAGAGTTGTGTGATAATAAAGTTTACATTTTGTGACAAGCAATCAAGCAGTTGAGATTTGCTGTATATATATCACCCTCTACACAAGTATGCTGTATGTATTTGGATAAAGGTAGATATATCCAACTTTACATAAAGAACTGCTGGGCAATAATATAGTTTACCTTTTGTGATGCTATAAATAATGAAGTAGTTGAGATTTGCTATATGGTATATACTGTATATTGCTTTATGTGAGTATACTGCATGTACCGGATAAAGTTGGATATACTGTATATCCAACTTTATAAATAGGCATTTTGTGATGATTTAAAAAAAAAATCAAGCAGTTGACATTTACTCTATAGCTATACCACTTTACCTCAGTGTATTGTATGTATCCGGGTAAGGTTGGATATACTTATATTTTCTTGTTTTTTCAAGATTTGTATAAGAGAACAATAACTATTTCTACTTTTTTAATTTTTTTATAAAGGAATGCTCTGGGTTAAATATAATAATATTGACCAAAAAAAAAAAAAAGATGAATGATTATTTGCAGTAATGCACTTACAATGGAAGTCTATAAGAAATGTTTTTCATGTAGAAATCTGCTACTATATTTTTTTCAGTGCAAAAAGTTTTTTTGTTTTTTGTTTACTGTGTCGATTTATGTGAGTGTACATTATGTATGCAGAGAAAGCTGGATATATTTAGTTGCACGTGTGAGTTAGTAATTCATTATGAGGTGATATGGAAATCTGTAATGTTTTGTTCAGTTTATAACAATTTGATGTAGTTTGTAGTGACAAGCCTATGATTGTGTATTTTAACATTAATCCCATAGAGCAAAGTCTTGCCTTATTGACTTTTATTATAGTAAAAATGCATGCAATGCAAAATGCAGTTTTCTTAGAAGGTGGGGCGGAAATATCAAAGTGCTTGTCCTTTTTTATTTTTATTTGTGAGTTTTGTAACATGCTGTGCATTTAAAATGCGTGCAAATTTGGTTGTTGCTGACTTTTTAGGAGTAAACTAGCATATAGTTACTTTCTTTTGACCTTAAGAGTGTGTACTGCATTAGTTTGACATTAGTTTGATCATTTCAGACTGTAAATTGACATGTTGATTTGAGCTTTCTGTAATGGTTAATTGGATAAGAGCGAGCCAGGAGCCATGACACTGCAGACAGCGGTGTGGTATTGTCAGTCTCATTAGGAGGAGACGGTTGTTCTGTCCTGTGGAGTGATTGATGAAGAGGCAGAGGGGTCTGGTCCCAGCAGGGTTTCTAACTCTCTCTCTCTCTCCTTCACCGGGACGCGTTGTGAGAATGTTCTTGCGGAGAATTCCAGGAAGGGCAGGAGAAGCACTTTGTTCTGATCCCCAGCTGAACTTCCCTTCATTGAAATCCTCACGCTCAAATTAAACTGCAGCACTGATGTAAATCCCAGACGACGAGGCTCTCCTGTATAGAAGAGCTTCTCTCGCTAACCAAACTGACCATTAGAACCCAAGTCATCTTTAATCCTGCCTCACTTCATGTCTAATTATATGGGCGGACTAAGTCAAGTATAAAGTTACTGGATAAGATCAAAACGTCTAAGTAATGGATTAAAGGCAGAAAACTTGCTCACAAAATCCTTTTATGAAATATTAACTATGGATCACTGATATCAGGGTCTTCTCAAATGACTAAAATGCATTTATTTGATATGAATTATATTGCGGTCAATTCTTTCTCATTCTTTAATTTGGCAATGCGGGGCATTTGTCTTTTACTTGTGAAAATCACAGTTAAAAGCAATCCGTTTCTGTTTTCTTAAAGGTATAGCGGAGGATTTTTTACTTCCGGGTGGATCACCTATACTATTGGTCCTCCTAATTGTCAATCATTCTGGTGAATCAATCAAACTTATTCAAAAAGTGGAGAGGGCGGGTCTTATCTTTAATGTAACAAAGTCCTTTTTAACAAATGGTGCTTGTAGTCAATATATACTATGAGAATTATTCATTAAAAAGTAAATACAATACAATAAATAAAATATTATAGCTTACTGGCTTACAAAAGGAAAAGAGTGCTATGCATACGTTGTCACATTGTCAAATCAAGTTACCTTAAATCAATTGTTGCTCTACATTTATTTATTTTTTATTCAGAATATAACATGATTATGTATTATTTACTTTTTTTTTTTGTTGCATTTTCAGTGTAATATGAGCCCTGGGCAATTGAAAGGATCAAACTGTTGTTTCATGTAGATGACATCCTTTACATGTGAATAGATATCCTGTCTAGAAGCCAATTGGTTTGCAAATGAAGGCACAGCTCTGTCCCTCGGGAAACTGAAGGTAGCCGAAACATAGTCTCAGTTTTCACCTCCTAGAGATTACCATGAGGCTGCTGCTGTTCTACTTTCTTTAAGACATCTTTGAAACCCCAAGAGTCATGAGTAATTTAAACACATGTTCAATGGAAAGCACAACAGCCGTGTTGGAGGAATGTAATTGAATTGAAAAGGTAGTTACAGATATGCATAATTACAGGAATGTTTTTATTATTAAATATGAATTATTAAACGACTATATGAACAGGTGAATATGAAGAAGAAGTGTTTCATAAGTTTAATGTTTGCTGAAACCTCGCCACAAATTCAAAATCACAGTGATTTATTTTAATAAATCGTTATTTTTTATTATTATACATTTTAATAACAGCAATATATGTCTGAAGCAATATAACCAAGTTAATTATTTTAACGCAATGTAATTTAATTCAGCTAAACACCTTTAAGTCGATGCTGTCATTAAGAGACGAGAAATGGAGAGTTGAAATCTCCTCACGTGAATTTACTATGGTGAAGGCTTACCTCATAAATATACATTTTATTATTCAGTTGTTGCTTGGTAACTTTCCTGTAGCGTCCTGTTACGTAATGTTATTAAATATTCATAATTACAGGCAATGCACAGGTAGGATTCGCTATTTCGCCCCGAAGAATAGAGCCCTCCTACCAACGGCGCCCTTTCAGCCAATCAGTTCGGCCTATCCGGTGTACGTCATGTTACGTAATTAATATTCATAAACCGAGCCTTTAACACTTACCCCTGCGCGTGCGTTTGGTTCGGTCCGCTCCGAGTTCAGAGCAAAAAATCTGCACCGAAAAGTCGTTGAGACTGAATGGCTCAGCATTGGACTAATAGCTTATCATTCACACGCAACTTTTCCGTTTTAACTTAGTCAATGAAAAGATTTCGTTACTGACAGCTGCTTTTTTTTTTTTTTTGGCGTGTTGCTCCTCGAAATTGAGCAAACCAGTTGCCGGTTGCTTTACCTGCTCTGATTAGGATAACTTCCAGTCAGACGAGACAACTGCTGCATGATACACAGTTACCAGACTGACTTCCCTTTAAACTCATGCAGAAAGGCAGACCAGGACTAAAGATTTAATGTCACAGGTAAGATTTTTAATATAACATATCTATAATAAGCCTGAATGTATTAGAATAATTCTCAAATGCATGACACCAAGCCAATTACCATAGGCTATATATTTTTAACATGTTAGTACTATGGTATATATCAAAGTATAATGCAGTACGTTTTTTGTAAGGGGGCTGGATAGCAATATACTATCATGACATTACGACTCCTGTCATAATAACAGCTTGTTGTGATCTTTGTTTTCATTGATGTATAATTAAAGGGTATAATTAAACAGCCTATAAGAGGAGTGTAATGCCTAATCATTGTATTGTTGTATTTTGCAAATAATCACTTTTTACCAGGCATAATATAAAGAGATGATTCATATGTTACAAAGTTTAATGACAGTCCTCTGTTTGCATGGGCATAAGCTCCGGATACATCTGTACAAGAGCATTATAATGCTGAAAATCCAGCCCTTCAGGGAAGAGGATGTGATGACAGGATTATTATTTAATTTATCAGGTGCCCGGCCCCGATGTGTTGTGTCTGTTGGACTAGTTGGACTGTTGGCCAGCAGCACTAACAAGACCTTATGGGACTTGGACTTCACACTAGCTATTTTGAGTGGTTGCACGCGAGTTTTCAGGGTGGTGATTTTCACACACAGAATCTTTGTATGGTTTGGTCTGCAGTGAACCTCCTTGAATAATTATCTTAAAAAAAAAAAAAAAGACAGAGCTGTTAGACTTTACACTGTCAAATCTTTTGCGAATATTGATCAGTTGACGTAATCTTATCAATTGGCTTTTTTTGTGCAAGAATATAGATTTTTTTTTTGTTGCACAGAGCAGTTGTCATTGCAATCATATAATTTTTAATCATTTGTGTTTTAGCTGACAAGTATTTTAGCTCGATGAAACTGTCTGTCAGTAAACCATAACTCCAGGCAAACTCCCCCCCCCCCCCCCCCCCCCACACACACACACACACAAAAACACAGAATTCTGCCAGTGAAGTCTGAGTTGACTTGCCTGGAGTGTCTTGGAGAAGCGTTGTTGCTTTGTGCTGAAAGAGATTATTGAAGTGTTTGAAGAGCTACCTAGAAACCAGCCCCCGTCTGTGACACACACACACACACACACACACACACACACACACACACACACACACACACACACACACACACACACACACACACACACACACTGATAACCTCTTGAGTTCTTGAGTCCAGGAATAGTTCATTAAAAACAAGACCAAACAAAACCTTGATTTAATGCATGAAGTCTTTATAATCAATCAGGTTAATGAATACCGTATATATGTACAACATAACCTTGCTTCACTGTGCTGTCACTTTATTTAACTTCCTGCTCACTTTAAGCAAATGTTGTCCTGCTGAATCTGTGATGTATTTATAATTTTTGTGTCCAAAAAGAATAATTTGCTGAAACCGCTTAATGTGATTAATCTGACAATGACTCCATAACCTATCAACCCATATTGATTAAATTATTGCTGGATTACTTTTATTTTATTATTTTTTTATTAGTAGTGTTTATAAGGCAAGCATCACGGTTACTATTTCTATACTTAGCGTTATGGATCTGAATAAAATAGTTTTTGAACATGCAGGACAGTTTTTCGTCAGGTGTGTGATGTTGGTTTTTTAACATGATGTCATTACGTTGCTGTCTTGCCGCCAGCCAATCGCTGCATTGCTCATCATGGTTTCCAGTATCGATATATCTGCCCTTTCCAATGAACTCAAGAACGCTCAGTAATCCAGATATTTTAATCAAATCCTAAAATTTGTTTGAAGAACCAAATGATCCAGAGATCAGTTATTACGATTAGAAGATATGACATCTGACAAATCATCTCAGATGTATTAAGTGAGGTACGAAGAATGGACCGCAGATGTAGTTGTATGTAGTTGTTGTTGATGCTCAGTATTGCCACCATCATGTTAAGCTCATCAGCACAGAAGCAGCTGTGAGAGCCCCACTTCTGCCGGGTTTATGGGGTCAGTATCAGGATGCCAAGACAACAGTGTTGGACTCTGGCTCCATATCTCCCATTATCAGCTGCTCACAGGATCGCCAGCAAATGTGACAAACATGAATGACATTGCTGATGGGTGTAAGTCCAGTGACCACGTGTGAGACAACTGACTGGTTTAATGACATGCTCTCATGTTCATGTTGTGGTTCCGCCCGCACTGGATGCCGAAAGCAATGATGTGAATTGGAGGCTGTTTTGTCCAGTTGTTGAGTTCTTGTGCTATTGTTAGTGATGCTAGTTTGTTTTAGAGTTAGCATCCTATGTGTTATTTACATTAATGTTCATTTTGTGCAAGTTTCATCTACAGTTAAAGGGTTAGTTCACCCAAAAGTGAAAATTAGCCCACGATTTACTTACCCTGAAGTCATCCTAGGTGTATGTGACTTTCTTCTTTCAGACGAGTTATATTAATGATAAAATGTCCTGGCTCTTGCAAGCTTTATAATGGGAGTGAATGGCTGGAGAAAATTTTAAGCCCAAAAAAGTGCATCCATCCATGATAAAAATACTCCACACTGCCCTGGGGAGTTAATAAAGGCCTTCTGAAGTGAAGCCATGGGTTTATAACCATATTTATTATAATAATATGTTTATAACCATATTTATAACTTTATAATCTAAAATAACTAGCTTCCGCCAGACGACCGTACGCATACTACGCAAGTTGCCACAAGAGTAACCCGTGACGCATGACGTAGGATGTAGGAGTATCATAAGCTTAGACGCCTCTCGCGGTTTAAGCAAATAGGGCTGTGCAACAAACTGAAGCAACTCTACTATTATATACATTAGAAATCCTCCGACATTTCTCTTCAAAATGGCTAATTTGTGACCAGTGTTTTGTGTCGCTCTATCCTCTGAGCTTTCCACGTTCGTCATTGCGTTGTGCGTCGGGTCAGGGGTTAGTCTTCCACTGTAAATCGATGCGTTATAGTTTATAAAGTTATAAATACGGGTATTTTCCTTACACAAAAGCATGGCTTCACTCCAGAAGGCCTTTATTAACCCCCTGGAGCCGTGTGGATTACTTTTATAATGGATGGATGCACTTTTTTGAACTTAAAATTTTCTCCAGCCATTCACTCTCATTATAAAGCTTGGAGGAGACAGGACATTTTTTAATATAACTCCAATTGTATTTGTGTAAAATATACCTAGGATGGCTTCAGGGTGAGAAAATCATGGGCTAATTTTCATTTTTGGGTGAACTATCCCTTAACATACATATATAAAGTATGTCCACCAAGGCTGCATTTGTATGGCTCAACATGTTTAATGTTGCCAGCAAACAAACTGTTTTATGTGATCTCATTGTGATGTCATGTAGGGCATTCCCAAAGACACCTACTTTTGCATATTAAATCACTCATTATCATCATATAGATATATTACTTAGCAACATGGAATGCCAGTGCGTGACAGAAAAATGCTGTACTTGTGATTAAGTTGTTAACATTTATTAGCCTGGGAAAACCCATACGAACTTCCGGCAAATTTAGATTTGCTCTGCAAGTCAGTCTGGCCAAGAGCCCATTCAAGCCCATTTCCAATCTTTCCAAATCTTTGCACCAATCACAAACGTTGAGGCGGGCTTTACACGATGACGATCCCTCTGAATGTTTTTAGGTCTATCCAATTGAACTGTCCGTTGGTGACGCCCCTTTGGAAATGGGATGTGAATTAAGCTCCCCCAGACCCACTCTTAGTTACGACTGAGAAGGGTCTGGTGTCAACCAGGCTAAACATTTATGATAATGGATACTTTTCTACTTTTTTGACTCATGTTTGCTTGTCTCGATTATCAATACACTTTAAAAAAAAAAAAAACATCCCCAAGTCAAAATTTTCTAGTGACTGGTCACATCTAAATTTTTCAATTAGTCTGACGTATTATTTCTCATTGAGCCAATGTTAACAGACTATTGCAACAAGAATTGCACTTGGGCCAATTAAAAAATTTAGATGTGACCAGTCACTAGAAAATTTTGACTTGGAGAGGTTAGAATTTTTTTTACAGTGTAGGTCATGCAATTACTTCCAATTATGAGCACTTTAAAGGTGAAGTGTACAATTTCTTAATGACTGTTTTCACTCTACTCATCCGCCATTAGTTGGACAAACAGAAAATCCTTCCCTTAAACTCAAACATCTTACAAATGGGGTACTAAAAGTTGTCTTGTCTCTGCATATTTTAACATTGGAGAAAAAAAAATCACTGTTCATTCATATTCAGCTGCTTATCTGTCAGCAGCACTTCTGGACAGGGCGGTTTCCACCTTCAAAACCTCAATTATATTGTGATTTCTCTTTAGTTTTGTGTTTGGCGGGTGGAGTGACTTTTAGCAGTGAGGCGTATGTACAGCTCACAAAAGAGCTGACGCCTGCAGTCCAGCCCAACCCAGAATGATCTCAGAGTGCACAATTAATCGACTGGCTCGTTGACTCACCATCAGAATCTGAATCTTTTCACAGCTTCAGAAACTTATAGAGGAGGAAATGAGTGTAAACCTGTTATAAGTTGTCAGAAGTGGAACATTGATCTGAAAAGGAATGAGATCACCTTCACACACACAATCACACTCATGCAAACACACACACACACACACACACACACACACACACACACACACACACACATACACACACACACACACACACACACACACAAATATACAAAATCCTTCCCATTGGCTTTGTATATTCAAATGAGTTCCCAATTTGCATCCGTATGATTCCAGCTGCTTGAATGAGCCCAGTCTCTTTAAAGCCCATGTGTTTCTCTTTGAGGTCTAATCCGCTCATAATTATCTCGTGTTTTCAATGCTCTTTCATTTCTCTCCTTCTGGATACATCTGCACTTCTCTTTTTGTCTCTGTAATTTTCTTTTAAATAAACGTTTTATTTAAATATTTCAATAAGCCTTGGCAAATGATGCTTGCCACTATTACTAGTCCTCATACTCAGGGTTAGAGGTTTGTTAAACCACTAAACCCGACTCATCCATTTGTTGTTAAGCCGGGTGCCCACTGTGTGATTTTGGCTGCGATTTGGCCGTCTGAGACAAATTTAGCAAATCCTAAAAGAATCCTCTGATCCGAGGCTAAAATCTGAAGTCTTTGATCGCTAGTTTGACATGTTCACCGACAGCCGATTAATGACCGTTGCGATAAAATTTTAACCTCCGACAAAATTCTGCCAGTGTCAGAATTGACTCACAGCCCTGCAGTGTGACTTCTCCTACGACGACCGTCAAATTGTCTTCGTTTTTCAAGACAAGCCGTGACCAAAATTAACGCTAGAGATTTCTTTGTAGCCGCCGCTTCAATCCCGCGTGTAATGCAGCTCACCGTCACCGAAAGCGTCATTGATTGATGATGTAAAACTCCGGACAAGGTTTCTTGCGTGCGTCCGTTTTTAACGAGTCTTGACTGTCGTACAGTCTGACATTAATGACAACTGAGATCTTACAGTGTGACATAGCTTACAACGATGATCATGTTTGTACTGTCTGACAAGCAACAATCGTAAAGGATGATAATAAATCGCACAGTGTGCACCCGGCTTTAGAAACATGAATGATGGCCCACATTGTTGATTTTTGTGATAAATCCCATATACTTGCATTGAATGTGGGACCGGAGCTTTCGTAGAGACTTGATGACATGGACCAGTATAAGTAACCAACTAGAACCACCAGAAACACCCTAGCAACTACATAGCAACACACTTTAAACGTTTTAGAACCAGTGTACAATGTTATTATTGTAGTTTTTATTATTATTCTGTTTTATTTACTTTTGTTCCGTTTTTATTTGATTTACTTTTGTCAGTAAATCAAACGGTCAAGTTCACATTGTTTCTCTTAGTAGGATGAAGCTTATCTGTTATTTAAACTGCAATCAAATTATATATAGAAAGCGATCAAAGAACGCTCCCTTTACAATCGCTGGAGCTGTCAGTCAAACAGCGCGAGTTTATCAGTGACTGAGTTCTGGACTCTCGCCAAAACTCCCGTTATAATCAACAAATCTCTTATTTACATTGTGTTCGCACTGTTAGTTATAATGAAAGCATTTGTTTGAGTGCCGAAATCAAGTTGCAATGATGAGGTCACTGCATTCATGCGCTCAACACGTCTGTGATCGGCTACAATGCTCATCACTGCAACCTTTCATGCCACAATCGAAATATAATGCTATAATCAACACTTTTCACGATTCGCTCACCTTGAGAGCTGTATAAGTAAAAACGTGTTAAAAGTTTTCAAGAGAGTTCCTCATGTAATACTAGCTATTTCATATGCAAAGATGTCAGCCAATCACAGCAGTGGGCGTTTACACTGAAGTCTCTCAGCAGACAGAGCTAAAATCAGGGTAGGAAAAATGCATTTTATTTCTAAATTATGATTGTTTTTCATGTAAAAATCATACTAACATTATAAGTGCACTATAGGCTAATGCAATTCATGACCCCTTTAATAATTAATTATTACCCTGTTTAGAATACCTTAGCGATAACAACACCTTGTGGCAGCAAGTTTTGTGCAGTCACTTACATTCTCTTGACAAAATCTAAAAATAATTCTTTAAATTTTGACTTTATTTCTATTTAACAATAAAAAAAAAAATTTTTTTTTGCTGCTTTTCCTGTGTCCTACTTGTTGCTGAAGTAGTTGTCATCATTTTTAATGCGCTCTGCTCTATTGATTCATTGCTCAAATTTTCACTACCGAGTTCAAAGACATCAAAGAAAGCTGTAAATTTTCTTCAAGCATCAGGAGCCCATAAAAAAATGTTGCCGCACACACAGTGTTCAGATTCCGAGCAGCTCTTGCATTCTGATTCACCGTTATGAAAGCCTGAATTAGACTATTGATGGTTCGGATAGATTTCTCAATCCCTGTGTGGTCTTTATGTGCTTCAGCAGTGCAGTGCTTACCACCGCTGCCAGAATCGCGTCTCTGAAGGCGTCTTCCTTCTTGTTATCTAAAATGCTTATTTAATACGATGCTTTGGCTCTGGATCAATGTGGACTAGATTTCAGAGGCAGGGCTTTTGTTACCGATGCCGGTGTGGTTCGCTGTAACGTGCCACCCAGCGGTAGATGGATGTTGTAGACGCCCTAAGACGAATGTTTGTGCAACATGTGTCTTCCAGATGTACAGGTATTTGTTGCGATCTATTCCCCATGGGACTGCATTTCCTACCCATCATCTGACTTGAAAGAGTTTTATGTGCATAGAGGTCTTTGGATGTGAGATTAAAGCGTCACTTATCGCCCGTGCACTAACAATAGGACTATGATTAGGTTTTCATGTGAGGGATGTAATTGTGATGGTGCACTTGTCGTTTGTTGTTTTTACAAGCACGCTGGAAAACGTGTTCAGCATGGATTAAAATCAGGAAAGTGAAGCCAGAATGCCTGTTTGCCATGTTTTTTTTTCTTTTTTTTTCTTGAGGCAACCAGCATGAATCACAGTTAATAGATGTTTGATAAATGTAGAATTATTGAATTAGCTAATGGCACACACACTATTATTCTTTCCCTGATTATGAATTATTTTAAAATGGTCATACTTGACTTTTTTTTTTTAATTTTTAATTTTGCATTTTAGAATGTTAATAAAGATATATTTCCCTCAAAACTATCATAATTTAGTTATTTTTTAACCCTTTATCACCCTCTTTATGACCATTAAAACATTAAAACCAGGCTTGCTACTGTACCTTTAAGACTTTTGCAAAAGTTTGTGGTCAAAAAGATTTTTTTTTTGTTTTTTAAAGAAACATCTTATGCTCACCAGCAAGATGGTGAAATATTATTACAGTTTAAAATAACTGTTTTCTATTTGAATGCATTTTAAAACAATTAGTAAGTTATTCCAGTGATGCAAAGCTGAATTTTCAGCATCATTAATCCAGTCTTCAGTGTCACATGATCCTTCAGAAATCATTCTAATATGATGATTTGTTGCACTAAAACGTTTCTCATGTTATGAGAAATAGCAGTCTTTGATGAATATGAGGTTCAAAAAGAATGTTATTAATTTGAAAAATAATAATTTGTAACATTATTAATATCTTTACTGTCACTTTTGATCAATATAATGCATCAATAATCATACTGACTCCAAACTTTTGAACAGTATTGGAAATGTGGAAGGTCATAAGTTAATGAGCTCATAGTTCACTTGTTGCTTAATTTGCATTGATGGTCTGGATTGACTGGGAGGACATTTGCTAACTGTGCTAATGGAAAGGAATACGTTGTTGCATGTTTAGACTTTGCTGATCCGATGAAACCAGCATCATGACCAAACATGACCCTTGAGCATGAATGCAGCTGGTCCTCATTGTGCCAGCACACCGAGTGCTTTGGCTCTCTTCACACTAAATTTGGGCACCCTCACACCATTTCTGCATGTCCAACATGCTTCACTTATCATTTCTGTTTATGTTGATAAACATGCAGAGGCACCGCGTGCATCATCTGGAAAGCATTGTGTTCTGTTTTAACCATATATTTGTTTGCACATCTCTTAAAGGGCTTTCAGTAAACTTGGCTGCCTATGCAGTAGAAAGGTGAAAATGTTTTGAAATCGTTGCTACCTGAAAAAAGGCTGCTGTATTCCCTTTTGCCAAATTGACCCCATAATGCACTGGGCAGGTTGCCGCCCAAGGCCACTCCCACCAGTCTGCTATGGATACACTTACCAGAGTCAAATACTGCCTTGCTTTAGTAGGAAATACTTCTTAGCAAACTTTTAGTCATAATGGTGTCGACTTATATTGTTCCCATGTGCAAGAATTCAAAGGCCTGGATTCACAGACAGGGTTTAGCTTATGCCAGGATTAGGCCTTAGTTCAATTAAGGCATTTAAGTAGCTTTTTATTTTATTTTTCGGTCGTAGGCAGCGGCTAAAGAACATCTGAATTGTAGTCGACATTTGTATAATCAAAAATTGAGCATATTAGAATGATTTCTGAAGGACCATCTGATGAAGACTGGAGTAATGATGCTGAAAATTTTGCATCACAAGAAAAACATTACAAAACAGTTGTGCTGATTAATATTTTTGTGGAAACTGTGAAATAATTATTTTCAGGATTCTTTGATGAATAGAAAGTTCAAAAGAACAGCTTTTACTTGAAATAGAAATCTTTTGTAACATTATGGGCCCTATTTTAACGATCTGAAATGCAAGTATCAAGCGTGAAACGCAAGTAACTTTGTGGGCGGGTCTTGGGCACTGTTGCTATTATACTGGCACGATAAATGACTCTTGCGCCCGACGCAAATCTAAAATGGGTTGGTCTGAAGTAGCTTCATTATTCATAGGTGTGGTTTGGGCATAACGTGAAATAAACCAATCAGAGCGTCATCTCACATTCCCTTTAAGAGCAGGCGTGCTTGTTCCATGGCGGATTGCTATTATAACGGCGGATTTGCCAGGCGCACGCCAGGAGCGTTCACAGCCGAGGAGACCGACGTTCTCGTCAGGGCCGTAAAACACAGAGAAGTGGCGTTGGGGATGGAGAAACCCACCCAAATTAACTTCGGTTAAACAGGCGTATGATAATTTGGGTAAATGTGTAAGCTAGATGTATGCTTTTATAATAAACTATCTATCTATCTATCTATCTATCTATCTATCTATCTATCTATCTATCTATCGTAATAATGTATGATTTGCAAAAATGAAAACTGCTGCTTCTGTGTAGATGAGAGAATCGAAGTATATGCGCGTTGTGCACACGCTACATTGATTATGGCCAAGCATGCGCCCTTAAAATAGCATATAATAACATGCGTAACGCGCCACTGACTTTAAACTATTTTTTTTCGGTCAGTGGCGGAATTGTTTTCTAAACCTGCAAATTAGCATGAGGGAACGTTTGCGCCGAAACACGCCTCCTCTTTGCTCTGAACCGCCCCCGGAGAGCGCAAGTGTATTTCTTAGTTAACCGACGTGCGTCTGTGGAGGGAAAAGTCCGCTGTGCGCTGGTGCAAAATAGGAATGATACATGCGTCGGTGTACAAAGTCAGTTGCGCTGGGTGCAAGATAGGGCCCTAAAAATGTTTTTACACACACACAAAAAAAGCGTACTAACCCAAAATGTTCGAACGACACTGTATGTATAAGCTTCATTATGAAATCGCCACCCAAGAGGACTATTGCAGTGCCCGGCTGCAGAAGAATTGACCCGTGAAATGTCTCACAAAATATTGTCACCTTCTATAACTCCACCAACATTCCTGTTTTGTAATGCGTGATCTTTGCTTTAAGTTCTGATGGAGATTGTGAAATGGGGGGTGCTGGTTCATATGTTGAGTCCATCTGCTGTCTGCAGCCGCCCTGACTCCGCTCAGCCGGAGCTGTTGTTGCTGCCAGTCAGAGGAAATGTGGCCTTTGCTCAGCCTGCTGAGAGGAGACGGACGGGGGTGGAGGCACAACAGATTTTTGAGAGTAGTGAGGAAGAGAAGGTTATGGGATCTCATCAAGGTGCTGGTGTGGTGAGAAGCAAAGAGCATCAAGGTGTGAACCAACTGTTTCCTTTCGAGACCCCTGGGAGACCCCTCTGACTGGTTGAGTTGTACATGACCAGGAAGCCCAGCAGATGTAGCCGCATGGTGCGTGATGTAACCATTGCAGTAAACGTTCAACGGCCCGTGTTTCCTTTATAAACTGGGCCAAAAGTTCAGCATGACCGGAAGGTTCACTGGCATCACCTGACCTGCACATAAAGGCCAAGACCTGATTCATGCCTGAGTAAAACAGAGACAAATGACCACAAGCCTCATGGGATTCGGTTTGCTTTCTTTTCACTGCACTTTCATGTTCATTATGGAGGAAACTCCCAGGCTCTCAAGGCAAAATGTAGTCACTAGCGCTGTGAATTTAGTTCTCGGAGAGACTTGCATGGCAATTAAACATAGAAACATGCGGTCTGGCCAAAGTGGCAACAGTTTACTGCATACACACCGCATGTCCTGGAACATAAAACCAAAGAGAAAACGTGATTCTGAGTTTCTGCAGTGATGATTTGTACAACAGATCAAATCAGTTGAGAGCTAACTGGAATTGATTGGTTTTTGAAGTGTGTAATTTTTTTGGATGTTAATACATATAACTGATGATAAAAAATAAATTATAAATTTTTGACTTCATATGACTATATACAGTATATATAATGAAGTCAATATTTTTTATTAAATGTATATCTTTTTAAATTATAATAAGTTATATATATTTAAAACAATCATTATTTTTGCAGTTCCATTTGGTGCCACTAGAGAACTTCACCATTAAGTTGCATGTTGTTCGAACAAAATAACATACTGGTTTATCAAACCAACTCTATCTTTCTCAAAAAAGAAATGTTAATAATTTTGGATCTTGGGAAAATGCCGTCTCCGGTGGAAACCTCCAAACTTCGAGGAATGTGTTAGTCTTCATATGTTCCTTTCTGTTTTGTTTATTGTTGGTTTGTTTTTATTTTGGTCAAAGCTATTTATGTCTTGATGAGCAATAGACACTATGTGTCAGGACATGCAGATACTTCAGCTGACGCCAAGGTCCCCATTGACCTTCAAATGGAGGAGAAATGCCACACATGCATCTGTTTAGCACCATTATCTGAATCAGGATGACTTCAGGCGAAAGTTAGGACTGCGAGATTTTGGTGCTCTCACTTTCTTTGATTATACATGGAGAAAATTACAGTTTGTGTATCATTTCAAGATGCAGATGAATATAAATGAATTATGTTTTTTGCAGAAAATTTGAGTGATGTTTGTCCATGGAAATCTCCCTTCCACCATGTTAGGGTGTTGTAGGTTGTAGCCAGGGGTTGCTAGGGTGTTTGGAGTCTTCTTTAGCATGTTGCTATGCAGTTGCTAGGGCTTTCTGAGTGGTTGCTAGGTGGTTGCTCACTGACCCAAAAGAGCCAATCCCCAAGTCTCTATGATTTTCTGGTTTAGAAAAACCTGTTTTGACTGAGTGTAGTTGTCTTTTGAGTGACCAAGATAGTGTGACTCCGCATTTTGTTTTGCAGTTAAAAAAGCAAGATGTTTTCGGTGCAGTCCGGTGATGTGGAAACGCAGCGGTGTCCACACTTCCTCGTTAGTGTGGGATTAATTAACGGAGGCACCGAAACAGTAGAGAACTCGTCTGTCAAATACCATTGAGATCAGAGAGGTCGCAGAGAGTCCAGGGAGCAAAAAAACCTGCTGACCCCCAACCTCAGCGCTTTCTGCAAGAAGGAAAGATTCAGTACAGACCGGGTTCCCAGAGGAGACAATTCTGCAGTCCTGAGAAAAAAAAATTGCCATTCTGTTTCAGTTTGAAATTGTTGATGTTATGCGAAACATCAAGGTCATGATTGTAAGGATCAGAGAAAAAGACAAAAGAGGGGAAAAACAGAAAGAATGGTGTGCTGTCTGTTACAGCTTATCATGGCACAACCATTCATTCATTAACATATATATATATATATGTATAGTCATGTGAAAAAGAAAGGTCACCCTCTTTAAATTATATGGTTTCACATATCAGGACATAAAAAAAAATCATCTGGTCCTTAGCAGGTCTTAAAGTTAGGTAAAAACAACCTCAGATGAACAACAACACATGACATACTACAGTGTGTCATTATTTATATAACAAAAACTAGGCCAAAATTGAGAAGCCATGTGTCACAAACTAAGTACACCCTTTTTTTTTTTTTTTATTAAGTAGCAGACTGGTGCTGCTAATCATTCAGATGTGTGTGTTAACACAATGCCAAGGAGGGAAGACATCAGCAATGATCTTAGAGAAGCAATTGTTGCTGCCATCAATCTGGTAAGGTTAAGGACATTTCCAAACAATCTGAAGTTATTCTACATTATTCCATTATTCTACATTAGGAAAGATTATTCACAAGTGGAAAACATTCAAGACAGTTGCCAGTCTTCCCAGGAGTGGACGTCCCAGCAAATTCACCCCAAGGTCAGACCGTGCTCTGCTCAGAGAAACTGCAAAAAACCCAAGAACTACATCTGAGACTCTACAGGCCTTAGTTAACATGTTAAATGTTAAAGTTCATGGCAGTACAATTAGAAAAAGACTGAACAAGTTTGGCTTGTTTGGAAGGGCTGCCAGGAGAAAGCCTCCAAACCACAAGACTTTTGGAACGATGTCCTTTGGACAGATGAGACCAAAGTGGAGATGTTTGGTCATAATGCACAGAAAACCAAAGACATCACATCAGCCCCAAACACCTCATAGCAGCTGTCCATCACACTGATGGAGGGGTGATGTTTTGGGCTTGTTTTTCAGCCACAGGACCTGGGTATCTTGAAGTTACTGAGTCCACCATGAACTCCTATACCAAAGTATTCTAGAGTCAGATGTGAGGCCATCTGTCCGACAGCTAAAGCTTGTCCGAAATTGGGTCATGCAACGGGACAATGATCCCAAGAACACCAGCAAATCTACACCAGAATGGCTGAAAAAGACCTCAACCCGACTGAAATGTTGGGGCGGGACCTTAAGACAGCTGTGCATAAACAAATGTCCTCAAACCTCGATGAACTGAAGCAACATTGTAAAGAAGAGCAGGCCAAAATTCCTCCACAATGATGTGAGAGACTGATAAAGTCATACAGAAAATGATTGCTAGAGGTGGTTCAACAAGCAATTAAATCATAGGGTGTACTCAGTATGTCACCCATGGCGTCTCCATTTTGTCTTTATTTTTGTTAAATAAATAATGACACAGTGTAATATGTCATGTTGTTGCTCATCTGAGGTTGTATTTACCTAGTTTTAAGACCTGCAAAGGACCAGATGATTTTTTACGTAATATGTCTAATACGACTAATATGTAAAACCAAAAATTCAAAGAGAGTGTACTTTCTTTTTCACATGACTGTATACACACACATGTATATCACAGAAATAAATAGCAAAATAAGTAAATAAATATATATATATATATATATATATATTTTTTTTTTTTAAACATAAATGTCGTCTTGGTGAGCATAAGAGACTTCTTTCAAAACATTTAAAAATGTCTTCTACACTTTTTTTGACTGGCGGTTTCTGTATGCGTGTATGTGTGTATACAGAATATATATGTGTGACCCTGGGTCACAAAACCAGTCACAAGTCGCACGGGTATATTTGTGGCAATAGCCAACAATACATTGTATGGGTCAAAATGATCGATTTTTCTTTTATGCCAAAAATCATTAGGATATTAAGTAAAGTTCATGTTCCATGAAGATATTTTGTAAATGTCCTACCGTAAATATATAAAACATTTATTTTTGTTAAATGAATGCAGCAACATCACGAACACAAATGGACAATTTTAAAGGCGATTTTCTCAATGTTTCGATTTTTTGCATCCTCAGATTGCAGACTGCAGATTTTTAAATAGTTGTATCTCCGCCAAATATTGTCATATCCTAACAAACCAAAGCTTATTTATTCAGCTTTCAGATGATGTATACATCTCAATTTAAAAAAATGTACCCATGTGACTGGTTTTGTGGTCCAGGGTCTCACACACACACACACACACACACACACACACACACACACACACACACACACACACACACATATATATATATAGAGAGAGAGAGAGAGAGAGAGAGAGAGAGAGAGAGAGAGAAATACAAATTGAATTTAAGGGATACGGTTTTACCGTTTTCGAATCCATTCAGCCGATCTCCGGGTCTGGGGGTCCCACTTTTAGCATAGCTTAGCATAATGAATTGAACCGGACAAGACCATTAGCATCTCTCTCAAAAAAATGAACAAAGAGTTTCGATATTTTTCCTATTTAAAACTTGACTCTTCTGTAGTTACATCGTGTACTAAGACCGACAGAAAATGAAAAGTTGCGATTTTCTAGGCTGATATGGCTAGGAACTACTCTCATTCCTGCGTAATAATCAAGAAACTTTGCTGCAGTACCATGGGTGAAGCAGGCGTAATGATATGACGCAGCACATGCCGCCTGATAATAGGCTACTGAGCTGGGGACTATTATCAGGTGCTGCGTCATATCATTACGCATCCTGAATGGATTCGAAAACGGTCAAACTCAACTGTTTAACTCTGGGGGAGTTGTAAAATGAGCCTATTTCCAAAAAAAGTGGAGTATCCCTTTAAAGATATAAATTTGGGGGAAACCTTCAGAGGAAAAAATATGCTACAAAATGCCACAAAAGTGTACAGTATGGTCTCTTTACATGTTAAGGATTAGGCAACACGTTTACAGAGAGAGAATAAGAGAGATGGCTAGAGGAATGAATGCGGGAAGGCTAAAAAATGGACAGATTGTGCTTTCATGAACATCTGAACAAAGTGATAATACAGGCTCCGACATGAGAGAGTGGAATGCTGGCAAACCTTGTGAGGACCGCAGAACATTTGTCATGACATTTGGTGAATCTCTCTCTCTCTCTCACTTACACACAAACACATGCACAGCTTGTCTAGTGCATATTTATAGTCCCTAAATTAATGCTGGTTTGCAAAACCTGAATTTATCCTAGATTTTTATATTTTACAAAGACAATGTGAGCAGTGTTTGGGTGTGCAGAAGTTCTTAACCTGATGAGTTGTGTGTAGTTGTCAGGGCGTTGCTATGTGGTTGTGGTTGGTACGGTGGCCTTAACACTCTATGTATGAGTAGTAGTAATAGAGATATTTTCAATCTAGTCACTCCAAAGTGAGTTATTCTCTATATCAGTGCACACTGTTTCTGAACTCCCTGAAACGCCTCGATTGTAGTCGATTGCGTCTTCTTCCGGGAATGAACACGTCACAATATTCCTCAGTTAAATAATTCCCGCTCAAGGCATACACAAAATAAAAGAATCAAGGCCTAGCTGAGTTGCGTTAGAAGTGTGTTGAAACTTATGGTAAGTGGCGTGACATTTCTGAAATACGCTCACAACACACTGGTCTAGCCGACCAATCAGAGCAGATTGTGTTTTTCGGAAGGAGGGACTTCTTAGAGACAGGAACTAAACAGAATGTTACTGACAGACTGGGAAGGGAGGTGCTGCAACAATGGAGAATATGGGAAAAACTATGTGTTTTTGAACATTCAAACCTATTTTTTTTTAGCAGACCACCAAAATCAAAATGAAGACTCTTTCAATAGGGAAATGAGATCAACATATGCTGCTGTTATGAGAAATAACTTGGAATGGACCAATATTGTGAAAAGGGTTCATCAAAACATTTGGCGAATTAGGTGAACGCTACAGTGAAAGCTTCACAATTGGCAAACGTTGCTGGAAGACTCGAGTAGTTCTTCAACATCTCCTCAATGCAGGGCACCAGCAGGATCAGGGATCTTATCAAGCTCAAACTGACAACAGCGTGACTCCATTAGCTGAAACCCAACACCAGGCAAACCGAGACAGGCGAAGACGTTGTGTTTGCTTTAGCAACATGCACATATTTGTGTTACGTTTATCGGCCCAACTCGCTTTTATTTGTCCTCCCTTGACCCTCGAGTGTGTGTGACGGGCACGATTAGGTCATGACAACACACAATACCTGCACTGTTCTATTGTTTTTTTTTAATTACGACGTGTGCTTCAGTCATCTGCTACCATTTTCTCCAAGTTATTTCCGCATAGGACTCTATTGATCCTTCTTTATGATTATAACCTTTTACATTTTTCAGAGACACCCATCATTCACGCGCTCTCAATGACAGAGCCGCTCCGGGCCGTCCAGAGAGAGCCGCCCATCTCACGCAGCCGAGATAATAACTACTTCCTGACGGTTGTGCTTGAAAAACTGCATTGTGAAGAATAGATCACCACTGGGCGTTAAAGCTGAAAACATTTGGTTTTTTTGAGGTTTATTTAGGTTGCGGACAGGAAACGGCGTGAGATGCAGTTTTTTAGGTTTTTCGACCTTTCTCCTCATTGTGCTCCTTGTTTACGGCTGATCCTAGGAAATGACTCGTGCCCTGTGAGAGTGTTTTTGTGCGTGAGGATTTCTGCCCGTATTGTTTTATAGGTCAGTCTGAGCCTCCCATTTCAGTTTCCCGCACTGGTTTCCTGCTTCACGAGCCACTTCCTGCACACCACAGTCCACTTCCTGTCCGGAGTTCCCACAGGCAATTCCATGTGAAATTGAAGGGGGAAAAATCAGATGTGAATGTGACTTGGGCCAACTAAACCATCTTGAAAGTGCAAATAAATAAAAATAAAATCTCAAATTGACCTCATATATTTCTATTTATAGTAGGCTATAGTATCTATTATTATGTTGAATTAGCTTTTATTTATTTATGATAAATAAATATTTATTTATGGTTACTTTTTTTTATTTTAGTAATTTTGCTACGTGCTTTTGTCATTTTATTATTTTATTTTTATTATTTCTATTTAGATTTAATTAAATTTTATATAAATTTTTGTTTTAGTTTTGGTTAAACTTATTTTATTTTAAGTTGCCAAGACAGCATTTCTAATTTTCCTGTACATTTTTAAGTTTATACATTTGTCTAAAATGTATAATTTATATTATAAACAAAATAGAAATAAATATTTATTATAAATAACTAAAAATTAATTAAAAATTAAAAACTACTATAATAAGATATAAATAATACTAAAATAACACTGCGATTTATTTCAAATGAAAATGATTTTTAATAGTAGTTTTAGTCAACAATAACAGCAATGTTCTGAAAGCTCTAAAAACCTCTCATATCTTTTAATTTGTGCACCAGAGAAAGCTAAACAATCTTAGGTTTCCCTCCATTGATTTATATTTATGCATTTAGCGGATGCTTTTATCCAAAGCGACTTACAAAAGAAGAAAAGCAATTCGCCAAAGAGCCAACAATATTCATAATATACAATGGCAGGCTTATTAGACAACTAATAAACCTTGAAAAATCACACTGAACTCTCAATTGTTTCTCATCGATTGAGACGTCTCTTTCTCTGGTTGTTCTCATGTGAAAAAGACTTCTAGAGAGAGTCTCAATGTCTCAAACTGTGATCCGTTTGGCTGAGATATAAAAGCTTGCAATCAAAACACTCAAAATCTCACTATGAACTCCTTTCTCATCAAATTCCTTGCTATCCATTTCATGCACATCAGTCACATCTCCTAAACCTTGCCTGTTCTATCAGTTATATAAGTGATTGATCTGATACTCTCTGTCTTCAAAGCCATCTCTCAGCCAGACTCAGAGCTCTTGTTGTGTGTGGGGCGTCTCCAGTGTCTCATATGGTTTGTTTTGTGTTTCAGGGCATAAAGTTGGTGAAGTGTTGTGCAGCAGCAGCACAGTGGCTCCCCCCTCAGGCCAGTCTCAGCACTGCAGCAACACCCAGCAGCTTCTGCTTCATGGCCACAAGTCCCAATCTCTGCAGTACATATGACTGTTACCCAACCGTGAGAAGGTAAGAAACGTGTGAGCTATTTACACGCTTGTCTGATTTGAGTAGAATCCAGCTAAGCCTTCTGCCGGAGACATTCGTCATTGTAATGTTCGGTTTGTTTTCTTGTCTCTCTGTAGGTAAACTAACAATCAGGAGGCAGTGAGGTGATGCAAAAGACGTATGACATGGAGGTCAAAAGTCACCTGATAACAGGCCCTGGTGAGCGCCTCCATGTGCCTGTGTGTGTTTGTTTGCTGTCTTTCTAAGAATTTTACTTTGCAAGTTGTTTGTCTGACGGGTGTGTGTGTTTTGTTTTTGTCTGTTATTGTAGCGACCAAATATCCTCACAAACACCTTTTAAGGAGAACATCTTCATAAAGGGTCTAAATCTTATTATAAGAAAGCACATGCTTCACCTTTAAATCATATTTTATAAGTAAAAAGGACAAAAGCTGTCCAATTTGGGAAGGTTAAGGTATACACAGGATACCAGTAACCCATAATCACACTTTTTGACCAGTGCTTTTCCATGTCTTTCCCAGTCATTCTTCATTACTGGATAAGGATTTAAACTATTTAAGATTTAAAAACTACTTAAACTATGTAGGTTTTTATCTAGCCTTTGAAATCACAATTTAAAAAACAAATCAATACTTTCCTGACTAGGGGAAAATTTAGGAACTTTAAAAAAAACCTATATATATATACATATAAATATAATTTAAAATATAGTTCTTAAAAAAAGTGTAAAAAAAGAAAGAAATTACTACTTTTATTCAACATAGATGCATTAAATTGATCAAAAGTGACTGTAAATACATTTATAATGTATTTTAAAAAATCCTGAAAAAACAACATTGATAACAACAAACAAGAAATATTACTTGAGCAGCAAATCAGCATATTAAAATGATTTCTGAAGGATCATGTGTCACTGAAGACTGGAGTAATGATGCTGAAAATTCAAGAATAAATTACATTTCAAAATATATTATAGACAGTTATTTTAAATGTTAATAATATATCACAATATTACTGTATTTTTGATTGGTGAGCAAAAGAGACTTCTTTCAAAAACATAAAAATCGTACCCACCCCAAAATTTTGAACGCTAGTGTAAAACAATTAAAATGAGTAAGTCTGAGGTAACATGACGTGTGTGTGTGTGTGTGTGTTTGCAGAGCTGCAGGACAGTAAGCAGCACGCGGAGCGGATGGTGGAGCTGCAGGAGCGTAGGAGAAGTCTGCAGTCGCTGCTCAACACTCGATTAGCAGAACTCAAACGTGTGTGTCTGCAGGAGGCGGTCAGTGTCTCATCGTTTTAAAGGCCAATTACATTCCTCAATTTAATTTGAATTGAGGGAACCAACAGGATGCAGAATTGACGTTCAAATTTCAATTTAATTAAGTAGATATTTAGAACTTGTTAGAAAGTTCAACACGATAAACGTTGTATTTCTCCCTGGTGTCACTGCTGAACCACACGGTTGCCAGATCATGTGGCGCCGCAGAGATGCCGGCACAAGCCCATCTGATCTTTGCTCGGACTTGTATCTCAACAAGCTTGGCATTTAAAATGCTTTTTTTTACACATGTAACTTCAGGTGTGTTTTTCATGATGTTGCTTCATGTCTTAAAGGAGAACTCCGGTCAATTTTAACATTGAGCTCATTTTTTTGTAAATTTGGGGTGCTGTCAGTACAGAGAACAACGACAAAAATCGGTGTTGCCTACACCATGTTATCCTCTTTTTAAAATTTGCACCCTGTTGACTTCAATGGGGCAATGTTTAAACCTGCTTTTAGCCTCTTAACATCCTTGATGTGTCATTACAAGTGCACAGGTCATGTGAGTGATTCCTTCAGAGTGATCACGGGTGAATCTGACTGCAGTAGATGTGAAAGATATTAATAAAAATGATGTTATTTCAGCCAGCGCACATACCTGTATTTTCTTCCTGTTTTCGGTCGAAGTCCACAGTAATCGATTGTCGAGTTCACGCGCGTGATCATAGGTAACTAAACCTATGCGTGTGAACTCGACAATCGACTACTATGGGCTTCGACCAAAAACAGGATGTAAATACAGGTATGTGCGCTGGCTGAAATAACATCATTTTTATTAATATCTTTCACATCTACTCCAGTCAGATTCACCCGTGATCACTCTGAAGGAATCACTCACATTAGCTGTGCAATTGTAATGACACATCAAGGATGTTAAGAGGCTAAAAGCAGGTTTAAAACTTGCCCCATTGAAGTCAACAGGGTGCAAATTTGAAAAAGAGGATAACATGGTGTAGGCAACACCGATTTTTGTGTTGTTCTCTGTATTGACAGCACTCCAAATTTACAGAAAAATGAGCTCAATGTTAAAATTGACCAGAGTTCTCCTTCAAAAGGGATAGTTCACCTCAAGATTTTGTCATAATTTACTCACCCTCAAGTTATTCCAAACCTGTATGTGTTTCTTTCTACTGCTGAACACAGAATACGATATTTTGAAGAATGTTGGTAACCAGACAGTTGACGGCAGTCATCGACTTCCATAGTATGGGAAAAATATATAAGCTATATGGCTTTGGTTACCCACATTCTTCAGCTGGAACAACATGAGGGTGAGTAAATGATAACAGAATTTTCATTTTTGGATGAAAAATCCATGTAAAGGAGTGGAAAAGAGGATTTTTCTTTCTCTTTTGAAATAAAGTGCATAATGTAACGCAAAACTCCCTTCAGAGATTGCTTATGAAAATTAAGCTGATAATACGTGTCATTCCAAAATTGTTGTGGTTATGATGTCACATCCATGACCACATTAACAGTGTGTTCACACCAGCGTCTTACCAGAAATATCATTATTTATTTCACATTCATAAATGCTAGCCAATCATAATAGAGCTCATGTACATATAGAACATATAGCAGCAAAACAGCCTGTTAAATTCTACAGATGAAATTAAATTGAAAAATAATTGAAGTAAAAATATAATTAAGTAAATGTTTTGTTCAAACTTGACTAAATTAAAATAAATTAATATAAACAAATATAATATTCTGCAAAAGTAAACATGGCTGCTTTAATATATTAAAAATAATAATGAAAAGTCATCTTGTTCATGTTTGCTCATCATACATTTGTTTTAGGAAATGACAGGTGAAGTTCCTCATGAGTATCCTCTGGAAACCGGAGAGAAAGTCCCTCATGTGCGGCGCAGGGCGGGTCTGTCCCGCAGCAGTTCCAAACAAAACACGAAAAATGAGGTGCGTGGAGTTTGAGATGATATGGGTGGCCGCTAATTTGATATTGGATACATGATGGATAAACATCATAAGTTGCTCAATGTTTGTGCTGGCTTAGGAAGAGGACGCCTCTCAGCGCAAGACAAAGAAAACTCTGTTCAGCGGCGCCCTCCGCAGGCACGCCGACTCAGAGCAGCATCCTTCACACAGCAAACGCACCGTTCACAGAGGATGCCACACAGGTGGGTTTGAAGAATATTCAGAGGAAATAAACACCATTTCATGCCTGAAATTTGTATTTGGGAATATTTTACTCATATATACAGAAAGATGTTTTAATGTTTCAAAGAAACATCTTCTGCATTTACGTAATCAAAAATACAGTCAAAACGATAATATTGTGAAATATCATTACAAATTAAAATAAGTGTTTTCTATTATAATATATTTTAAATGTAATTTATTCCTGTGATGCAAAGCTGAATTTTCCAGTCTTCAGTCACATGATCCTTCTGATTATTATCAATGTTGAAAACAGTTGTGCTGCTTAATATTTTTTTTTAGAAACCATAAACAAATTCTTTATTAACAGAAATGTGCAAAGAACAGCATTCATTTGAAATATATATTTTTTTATATTATAAATGTCTTTACTGTCAGTTTTGATCCCAAACTTTTGAACGGCATGGCCTAAAATTATTTGGACATTTAAACCACATTTAAAAAATGTCATTAATCAAACCAAGTATCCAAATACTTTTTGAGGTGACTGTATATATAATGTATTATATAATATATATTAAAAAAAAAATCTTTTTTTTTCTTACTAAAGTATAGCATGTCAACTGCCCATTGAGAATGATCATTTTTTTGTCCATTAAACCCGGTAAACACATACAAATTGATTATTTATATTAGCTGCTCAGCTTGAATCGATAATGTTTGTCTCTGCTCGGCCCATGATCAAACTGAGCGAACCAGCTGTGATAAAACTGACATACAGTAATGATTATAGATTAGACTGAGCTAATAATGTCTGATTGAACTGTGCTGAGATAACAGAGACTGGTTAACAGATCAAACTAAAGACTCAGAGATCAGTTTCAAGAAAACAAAGGTTAAAGCTAATCATATTAACCATTATTCTGATATTACAGTACATGTGGTGCGTAACTCATGTAAATGTGGTGAATTACCTGATCAGACTTGGCTTGTGAGAGACAGGACGAGGAGTGGTTTACAACGGATCAGATCGGTTTAGTGTCAGACTGGTGGTCTGGCTTTTGGACCGTGGGAACTGTTGATTATGCTTGCATGTTTGTGTATGTGATATAAATTTAGAAGGGAAGGTTGTCTCTTGTGTGCAAACATGGAAAACAGTCCGCCTTAAATGAGATGCACTGACGTTGTGCAACAGGAACTGTCGAGTAACCGGCCTGTTTCCGGCCTTTATTACTAAAATGATGATGCAAGTTCAGTAAATAAATGAACAAACACACACACTTATGTAGCTTTCTGAATGAAGCCAAACTATAGACGTATTGTTTCCATATGAAACTATTAACTATTGACTACCCTTAAGCATACCTCCCCAAAATCTTTTTGCATTTTTAAGGTAAAAAAATATTTTTATTCTGTTTTTGTTTTTGTTTATTGCGACAATTGAATCTTTGTCTTTTACATATAATTATCACATTAGAGTCAAACCTCTTTAAATAATAAATTGTTAAAAATGCAAGTTAAAATCATTAATACATATCTCCACAATTTTATAAATATATAGAAAAATATAAATATCGATTTTCTTTTTTTAAATATTACTCTTATCCACATTTTTAGCTTTGAGGACATCTGGAAAAAAGGTTTTGTCAGATTTAGCTGACTTTTTTTCTTCATGTCTAGCACATAAAATGACCATTGGACAATATTACACCCTCATCCATTATCAGCAGCATAGAGCCAATACAGTGTGTTAATGTGACTTCATGTAATGTGTGTATAAGTTCAGTTATAATGTGTGAATGTTTATATCCGCAGATAACGCGGTGAAGTCAGAGAGCAGCTCCACGTCAGATTCCCCCAATCAGGACACTGGTGAGTTATGGCACGGATCAGTGCTTTACATTAGCAGGATAATGAATGCGAGAGATAAGAAACACTATTACAATGGCAGGATGAGTTTAGAGGATGGAGAGTCCCGCGGGGGTCATTAGAGTCTTCACATCAATGAGTCAAAAAGCCTGTTATTAACACTCACTAAACTAATCCTCTCCCTGAGGCATTTTTGATTCTCACACATTCTCTCTCTCTCTCTCTCTCTCTCTCTCTCTCTCTTTCTCTCTCTCTCTCTCTCTCTCTATCAGTTTTCAATTTCGATTAAGAAATGTGATTAAATTATTTATATACAATATTGCCAAAGCATCAGTGCAAATAACAACAACAAAAATGACAGGAAAAAGTTGTCAATAATTGTAATAAAGACTAAACAAATTAGTTAATATTTGGGTTTTTATGTATCGATTACAGCAAAATTCATATCTGAATGCCAATTTCCATCAGAAAATAAGCACAATCAATGACTTAGTCACTATATTAACAATTTTTTTTAGTAAATTATTTATTTACAATATTGCCAAAGCATCAGTGCAAATAACAACAACAAAAAAATGACAGGAAAAAGTTGTCAATAATAAAGACTAAACAAATTAGTTAATATAGTGACTAAGTCATTGATTGTGCTTATTTTCTGAGGGTATGGCATTCAGATACATAACAGCCCTCCTTTATTCGCACTTGTGTATGTTCAGTGGCCCCAAAAATTATTTAGACACTTAAGACACACTTAAAAATATTAAAATGTCATTTAATAAGATATTTGATACAAATATCAAACCAACTGCACAAATATAGCTTGTGCAGCATTTGAGCGCAGATCATACTTGCTTTGTTTTGTTATTTAATTAAATTAAATGATAAGAACTTCTTTGTTACACACATTAACCTCCTCAAGATTGCGTTGTGTAATAACAAAAAGAACAGGAAATGAATACTTTTATTCAGCAAAGATGCATTAAATTGGTGAAAATTGACAGTAAAGACATTAAAAAGATTTCTATTTCAAATAAATGCTGTTCTTTTGAACTTTCTAATTATCAAAGAATCCTGAAAAAAAAGTACCACGGTTTCCACAAAAACTGTTTTCAACACTGATAGTAATAAGAAACGTTTCTTGTGCAGCAAATCAGCATATTATAATGATTTCTGAAGGATCATGTGACTCTGAGGAGAGGAATTTATTCGTCAGAGGAATAAATTGCATTTTAAAGTATATTCTAATAGAAAACTGGTATTTTAAGTTGAATAAATATTTCACAATATTACTATATTTTTGATCAAACAACTGCAGCCTTGGTGTGAGCATAAGAGACTCTTTCAGAAATCATGCCGACCCCAAACCTTTGAACGGTTGTATGTCTTAAAAGCGTATAACTGTGAATTAGAAAGTTGGTTTCTGTCTCAACCTCTTAAGTCTCTCTCTCTCTCTCTCTCCTTCAGAAGACGCCTCTGACGGCCTGTCACCCTCACGTCCCCGGCTGGTCTCGGGGAGTCCAGACAACAGGTTCTCTCGAAAACTCTCCCCCGTGGAGATCTATTACGAGATAAAAACTCGCCGCAACTCTGTGGCCAGCTCAGCCAGGTACTCGCTCAGCACAATTTGCTTTCGTGCTCAGCATGAGACAGTAGGAACAGCTGTTTTTTACACTTTATGTAGATCCAAAGGTGAATCAGCATTGAAAAGCTGATCGTGAATCACCTCATTTAGACGGGAAAAATGTATAGCTGATTCTAGAACAAAGGCTCTTTGCTACTCATGGATATTTTGGCAAAAGTCTAAAAGACATTGTAAAGTGTAACCCCAGCTGTAACTATATGCATCATGTGACTATTAAAATATCACTGTATAATAAAAATAAATGGTTGCACTTTATTTTATAGTACTTACATGTACTTATAGTGTACTTACCTAAGCAAATACTGGGTAATATAAGGTAACTACATGGGTTAAGGTTAGGTTTAGGTGTAGGTTCAGGGTTAGTACCTAGTATGTACATGGGGAACAGGATTGTAAAATAAAGTGCTACCAAAATAATAAAGCTACAATTTAGAATCAAAACATAACTTAACTTCATCAGTTTTATAAATAGGTCTCTGTCACCATATAACATAGATCAAGTTTGTTAACTGTGTGCTGCTAGATTTATAACAAGAAGATGTAACTAGACTTTGTTTTTTTCCCAGCCCGAGTCACACTCTTCCAAGAAGTGTGTCGAATCTGGAAGGTAGAAGTGTACCAGCAACTCCGCTCTTGTCCCGCAACGGAATAACAGGAGTGCACATCAGGTTACAAATGCGCACAACACACATGCACAAACGTAGGTTAAAACACTGCGCAGATCAGCTTGCATGCTGACAATAAAGCTAATTATAGTTAAAATGGCCTGAATTGATAATGGCACAAACATTTTGATTAAATTACTTATTTGCAATAAGGTGTAATGAAGTAATGGATGTCTAAGGAGGTTGAGCGTAAAGCCCCATTATTTCCCACTCAATTCAATTACAGATACAGAGCAGCTTGTTGTGCCGCAGTGCCGGGAGATACTGATATCAGCATGTTTGGAGACTGATGTGTTGTGTGGCTGTCATTTCATTCATTGGGTAGCTTAAGGGATAGTCCACCCAAAAATGAAAATTCTGTCATTATTAACTCAATAAATCTGTATGCATTTCTTTCTTCAAAAAAAGATAATTTTGAAGAATGTTGGTTTCGGTTCTACTGACTTCCATTGTATTTTTTGTCCGTATTATGGAAGTCAGTGGGAATTAAAGCTGTTTGGTTACTAACATTCGTCAGAATATCTTCTCTTATGTTCCGCAGAACAAAGAAAGTCATATTGGTTTGTAACGACATGAGGGTGTTTACCTAAAAAATGAAAATGATCCCATAATTTATTCACCCTCAAGCCATCCTAGGTGTATATGACTTTCTTCTTTCTGCCGAACACAATCAGAGTTTTATAAAAAAATATCCTGGCTCTTCCACACTTTATAATGGGAGTGTAATTACTGCGTAACCGGTCAGAGGACACTCTCCCGCCGGAACTTGACTTGCATACGGCAGTTATCGGAAGCCCATTATTATAATTCATAAAGTTATAACTATGGATATTTTTTTTACAAAAACGCATCGCTTCGCTTCAGAAGGCCTTTATCAACTGTCTGGAGCCGTATGGATTACTTTTATGATGGATGGATGAGCTTTTTTGGGCTTCAAAATACAAGGTACAATTCACTCCCATTATAAAGTTTGGAAGAGCCAGGATATTTTTTAATATGACTCAGATTGTGTTATAGAAGAAGGCTGAAAGAAGAAAGTCATTTACACCTAGGATGGCTTGAGGGTAAGTACATTGTGGGATAATTTTTTGTTTTTGGGTGAACTAACCCTTTAAGGTAACATTGTTTTTGACAGATCAAAAAAATTCATAGAATTTCTTTACTGTAAATGTAAATGTCTTTACTGTCACTTTTGACCAATTTAATGCATCCTTGCTGAATAAAAGTAAAAAAATAAAATAAAATCATACTGGCCCCAAACTTTTAAATGGTAGTGAGTGTATTTGAATGTGTTGTTTGTGTGCGCAGGTCAGAATCATCTAGCGGCACTGCTGCCGTGAAGCAGTGGTCAGACAATCCCGAGGCGTCCCAGCAGGTGCCTCTGCAGTCTCAGGAGGGGTCCTACGAGCAAGGGCACAGGCGAAGCAATAGCTCCGAGACGTTACTCGACCGGCACGCCTCTGCGCTGGAAGAGGGAGGTCAAAGGTTAGGCATGCCTGTTCGAAACGGCCCGTACAAGAGCTCAGAAGCAATCATGGACACAACTTTAAAACAGGCACAGCGGAGCAGCCCCGAACGGCAGGTAAACGGACACAGCGAACTGGCCCGCGTTCGCTCGGCTGTGGGAGGTCGAGGAACGAACGGAGGTGGCGGTTACAATGAGATCCTCATAGATTATGTGTGGGGGAAACAGCAGAAGATGCAAGCTCAGCAAAGACTGCAGGTCCAAAATAGCGCAAAAACCCGACCGTGGCCCGAAGGTCCCAATGCTCCACCACCTCCCTACAGGAACGGCTTCCCCCAATCGCAGCAGCTTATCCTGGGCAACGGCCCTCCGGCCTACAGCCCGCTAATGCTGAGAGGGAAGCCCGGCGAGCCTCGGAGGGTCAAAGTGACGCGCACCAAATCCTGCGGGCCGTTCGTTCCCTCGCAGCAGCACCAGCAAGAGTCTATCCTGCTCTCTGCCTACACTGAAACCAACACCGCCAATGGCACCGCCGTTAATGCACTGCATAACCAGCACATAGACCACCCTCACAGACCACCACACTACCCAACCGAGTCGTCCGCACCCACGACCCCCGACGACCCCACACGCAGCCTGCACAAGGCCTTGGCGCTGGAGGGCTTGAGAGACTGGTATCTGAGGAACGCGCTGGGACAGGCGGCCAATGGAGGGAAGGGCAAAGATGGGACACAGACTCAACGCAGGCGTACCACGTCCTCTCTGCACACCTCGCAACCCCATCCGCCCCTAAAACACCAGCCACAGTCCTTTCAAACGGACACATCCTATCCGCAGATGCCTCAGTCGGCCACGTTTCATGGCCACCCTCTACACGGCAGGTAATTGCAGACTGAATTACAATCTACATTCATATGATACATGAACCATCAGTCAAGAAACCCTTGTTTTCGAAAAGGTAAATATATATATTAGGCATCATGACTTTTACAGCAATTATTTATCTTGGTCAATGTTCTTTTCTGCATTTACTAATGCATTTTCACTAAGTTTTTGAATGCATTTTTATTATAGTAGTAAAACAATAGTATATTGTTTTAAAAAATAACATTTAAAATATTTTACACGTTTTTTATGTTTTTGAAAAAAGTCTCTTATGCTCACCAAGGCTGCATTTATTTTATTACAAATAAAATAAAAATAAAATAACTGCTTTCTATTTTGATATACAGTATTTTAAAATGTAATTTATTCATTTGCTGAATTTTCAGCATCATTACTCCAGTCTTCAGTGTCACATGATCATTTTCTGCATTTTTCACATTTCAAGCTGTACCAATTAACAGTTAGATCAACTGAAGTATTTTTTGAATGAACAATTTTAACTAACATTCAAATGTTCATATTTATTATGGTACCATTCAAAAGTTTTGGGTTAGTAAGATTTTTTTAATGTTTTTGAAAGAAGTCTTTTATGGCCAGACAGTAAAATGGTAAGAAATATGACAAATGGTAAAATTTATTACACTTTAACATTTTCTATTTGAATATATTTTAAAATGTAATTTAATCTCATGCAAATCCCGGCATTACTGTCACTTTTGATCAGTTTAATGCGTCCTTGCTGAATGAAATAATTTTTTTAAAACAACCCAAACAAACAAAATGTATCAACCCCAAACTGTTGAACAGTAGTGTATATATTTTAATATTATATTTTATATACATTTCAAATATTTCCTTTTCTTAGATGTTTATACCTCATTGATTTTGTCGTCTCTTCTTTCTTCTTCCCTATAGGTCGATGGAGCTTTCATTGTACCAAGATACCCTTTCATCTACAATGCAGGAGATGACACTTAAAGAGACCAGTAATGACAGACCCACGCCAGGCACGCTGGTCTGACACGCAAACAAACAGTCTCCCCCACACACACTCATGCAAACACAAAGAGACTACAGCAAACACCAGCTTACCTGTGTATGGAATTCAGACTGAGAGAATGCCATAGTGGACTTTTAAAGAGACTTTTTGCTTCCTTTCAGCGGTTAGAATTAAATAATTCTGACAGAAATCAGCCTATCATCCTTGTAATACTAATATATGCTAAGCTACCACTGACATGGGACAAACACTTGTACTAAAGACCGTTTTCAGCATGAGATCAAGCTGTCGTCTAGTTTCACATCATTTCTGGGTTCCTGTAGACTTAAGTAGTTTAGTCAAATTTCCCTTTTAATCAGCAAAAGGTTAGTCAGAGAAAAAAGACAAAATGTCACCATATTTCTATTAGTAAACAACAACGTGAGTTAATTCTATCACACTATTTCCAGCCTTGGTTTAGATTTGTCACTATAAAACAAGTTTTTGTTCGCTGGTGAGACCTTCCAAAAGTAGTACTGGACATTTGAGGCCCTTTGAGAAAAATCAGGATCTTGTTTAATGAAAATATTTCTATGCAAATTACAATCAGGAAGACTGTGCTTAGACTAAATTCATACCTTTTTTTTTGTCATTTTGAGTAGCAATTTTAAAATGTGCAGGAGAAAAAAACAAACCAAATCTTAAACTTTGATGGACTGTTAAAGAGTCAGTGACTCGGTATTTCATGAAATTTATAATTCTGTTAGTATCTTTATTACTAATGTAAAAGAGTATACATGTTGTGCTCATTCAGGATGATGACATTTAATGGGATAGTTCACCCAACAATGAAAATTGTCGTTTACTCTCCCTCAAGTTGTTCCAAACCTGTATGAGTTTATTTGTTCTGTTGAACACAAAAGAAGAATGTTGGTAACCAAACAATTGCCAGTCCCCATTGACTTCCATAGCATGAAAAAAAATGCTATGTAAGTCAATGGGGACCAGAAAATGTTTGGTAACCAACATTCTCCCAAAAATATTCATACGTACATACTTCATACATACTCATACAGGCTTAGAACAGCTTGAGTGTGAGTACATTTTCATTTTTGGGTGAACTACTGTATGCCTTTAAGAATGGCACAAAGGTCGCTGTGCGGCTCAAACAACAAATTTATCTGTATCACATGTATTTATGATGGTTTATATTTCCTCAGGCTGTAATTACCAGTATTACTATATACAATCACATCAAATTTGCTGGAAGAATTAAGTAAAATTAACATTTGATGTATTAAAAAAATGCATTTCTTCAGAAATGAAGCAAGAATGAAAGTGTGAATCTCATGAAACCTGTCAAGAACACATTTCACTCCAAAATCAAAAGTACAATTATGTTTTGAAACAACTCTTTAAGGTTTATGACATTATTTTCTTTGACAATAAAGCACAAACCCAATTCTCATTACTGTAATAGAAGAAAATAATCATGGATTTAAGGATCATCATAGTATTTTATTGCGCTGGATTTATGCTGATTTAAAAAAAGGATCCTTTCTGGACAGGATGAATTTTAATTACAGAAATGAAAATTTAATGGGAGTGATCACTGAGAATAATGAGAAACATCCGGATGCATTAGTAATGAGAATGTGGGAGGGAAACGTGCTTAATGTTCATGAAAATGTCACACACAAAAAAAAACATGGGTCTTAAAAATAGAGTTCCTTTTCTTTAGAGACAATATTATTTTGAAAAATAGATTGATATTGGGGTGAAATATGACTGTTTCCATGAGACTTCTCCCTAATACTATCAGGTTTTTTATAACAACGACCACTAGGAGGAGCCCCGTGATCTGTTTTCATGGTGTTCTGGATCCATTCAAATCACCAGCACCCACTGCAGAAGCATGCAAAGCGTCCTGCCAGGTGCAGTGCTTGTCGCAAGAATCACCAGCTTCTTGTGTTCGGCGCCTTAATTGCAATTGTCCATTGTTTTTCCTATCGGATTGACTGCAGATGTCAATATTTACTGTATCTCTCGGTAATTAGATTGCATGAAATGAAAAGGATTAATTAACCAAATCGCGACTCCGTAATTGAGCCAAGAAATTGGCAAGAATTTTCCAGCACCCTCCTTTAGAATTTATTTGATGAATTGTGATACTCAGAATGTGGCATTGCCTACTAATGCCAGGATGCCAACCTTGGACCATTGTGCCTAGCAAATGCGGCGGAGAAGACTTTGCTTAAGCTCCATGTAACAAATGTGTGTTTCTCATAGCCAGTTTGAATGAAGAATTCGGCTCCTGCTTATAAACTACCACCAGATTTTATTCTCTCTTTAGGAATGAAAAACACTAAAACAGGCATTTGGATTGCTGGCTAATCCATTCAAATAGATGTAGTCTGCTATGTTCCTATAGTGTTAGTGCTCCCTTCTGGAAAAACAAAACAACAAACCTTGATGTTCCAATGCATGCGGGTATCTGTTCTTCTTTATTCCCTCTAAAAATCGTCTATTGTTCCCTGAAATTTTTTCGGTTCATTGTATTATCATTGACAGCATTATGTAGGCCTATAGGCTAGGTCTTGAAAAGCTTCTTCATGTCAGATGCCTTCACCTGGAATATCTCTGTAGAATATAAAGCTGAGAGTTGAACTTACTGAAGCAATGGAAACTCTTGACACCAAATGCTGCCTCAGGACTACACTGAAAGCTGCTGTCCATTTCAAATCAACACCACTCATGCATGGAAGTGTCACTAATAGAAACTTATCTTTTCTTTTTAAAGCATTTTTTCACTAAAAACAGACTTTAACACAAGTGACCAGTGAGAAGATCGCCGAATGTTTATGATGCTTGCAAAACCTTGCTGAGGACATTTAAGGTCATCTATGTCAAATGTTTTTCTCGTTTTGAAAGAAATATGATTATTTCTGTTGATAACATAGAAGCTATAAGATAATGATCTAAAGGATGAAGAATATGAAGGATAACAGCCTTTTATTTTTGATTAAAGACTTGATAACACTGAAGGCAAATAAAACCAATGAAGTTTCTGTTTTGCTTCATCATGGTACCAAATGCTAAGACTTTATAAAGATGTTCCCTCCATGTTTCTATTGGAGATTGTATTTTCCCTGTTCCAATTTAAAAAAATCCTTATCCAAATCCTCTTTAATCGCTATTTTCCTGATCACGTGTTATATCACTTTTGGAAGAAACTTCTCCAGACTGTATATAATTTGTTGTTTTCCCCTTGGTTTTCAACATTTTCTATCTCTATTAAAAAAGAAAAATCGAATTAAAAAACCAAGAATGTACAAAGTTTGTTTTTAATAAAGTGTTTTTTTGGTCAGATGCAGCAATCTGTGGTTTTTTTAAACAGCCTACACTGTAAAAATGTAGCTGCAATTCTTAACTTAAAATTTGTTGAGATAACTTAAATATCCAACTAAACTAAAGTTAACTAAACTTACTATTTTAAGTCAAGCACAAACAAGTACTTTTTAAGTTGAAACAACACATTACTTCTTATTCTAAAGTTTAATTATAAGTTGTGATAAATAATCACAGCAATCATTTTTTACAGTGTAGCCTACTAACTGATTGATAGGCCTAACTAATGAAAGAAATTAAGTTTTTATTCTCATCAACAACTAAACCACATGACTAAGTATTACCATATTATAATATCAATTAATGATGTAGGCTAATAATATCACAATTTAAATTTAAAGATGGTGATTGTGGTATTTTGATTACAGTTGTACAGTTTTTGATAGACTGACAGACAGACAGATAGATAGATAGATAGATAGATAGATAGATAGATAGATAGATAGATAGATAGATAGAGAGCCTACTACAAAAACAATAATTATACAGTATCTTGCAGCAGTAAAACTAACAGCCCAATAATCTGGAAGGACGCCAGTGATTATGAAAACAACAGTCGTTTGTGACTTTTGTATTGTGTGGCGTGAGTACACAATGCGTTTACTCCACCCATCGGCGCATTTCACTGTGATTCTACTGATCCTGAGTCCCGGTGAGGTTGATGGATTTACGCCTGCCCTCAAACACACACCGGTGGCTTTTATTCTGCATTCGGACCGTTGGATGAGTTAAATAACAGGGACCGCGTGTGCTCACCACGATTATGGCCTGTCTTATTTCAGATCTGCAGTGAAAATGACCTTTACGTGGATGATCAAAACAGACGGAAAGTTGGACGGAGGAAGTTGAAGTAAAGTGAATATTAGCCAGAAGCGCTAGCAGCGCAACTTAAACGACACTTATTTGACATTTACATGCTGTTTGATTCAATATACCGGATATGTAAACGTGTAAATAGTGTTTATAGTCAACTTACTGTGTTGTGTTTTTGTGTCGCACCGCTGTTGCTTTTAGTACACTGAGTTTATTAGCTTGTCTTGCTAGCTGTCATTTGAACTAGTTACGTTACCTCTGAAGTCAGGACATGTTGTTTGCCAGATAATTGACCACTTTAAGTATATTCCCATTCTTACTCGCAAAATATTTACATTTAACTTTTTAACAACATTTCCCAAAGAAGTTCCTCAGTGAAGATGTCAGTCATGAGTCATGACATTTAAGTAAGCCTATGTTTCTTCTAAAAACTCCTTAGCTTATACAAATATAGATTCAAATGAGACAATTATTGACATACAGTAAGAGTAGTCTATAAAGTTTATTGACATTCATGTGTGTTGCATATCTCAGATCGCTTGTTAGAATGAGAAATATTTGAGTTTTATCTTCTCACTCAAATAGGAGTAAGATTGCAGGGTCTTAAGAACATAATTATGCTTTAGCCTATGTTGTATGATAATCTATAAAAATTGTCAATAAAAAAAGAAAAGAAGAATAGAATTACGCACAAGTTTCCACTTAATTTAATTTCTGTCTCCGAAACTATTGAGATTTCCAATAGACCTTGTTAGTTTGACATGCTGTCAATTTGCTGAAATCACATTTATATTAGTTTACATGAATAGATATCCATATAGCTGTGTACGTTAGCAGCCCGCCTTTCAATAACCTTCATTTTTAATGATCTCAGTATTGATAAGCTACAAACAAAATGTCTGTGTACTCAAAGCTTCCCTCCCAGCTGAAAACCCCCCTTGTGAAAAAGACCATTCTCCTTCTTGTTGCGCTTTATGGGGCGAAGAAACTTTCCCCTTACGTATATGGCAGGCTGAAAGGAAGAACTAGTAAACAGGTTAAGGGTACTGACCTGGTTACCGCCAATGGAGAACCTCAAGAAGTGGAAGCCGCAAGGAAAAAGAAGAGCTCCCCCGCTGTGAACCGTGAATTCTTCGAGAGGTTGATTCGTCTCTTGAAAATCCTCTTTCCTCGACTTTTCTGCAAAGAACTTGGACTGCTCGGTTTCCACTCTCTAGCCCTCATTTCACGCACCTTTCTCTCCATCTATGTAGCCAGTTTGGATGGGCAAATAGTGAAAACCATTGTGAAGAAAGACCCCAGGGCGTTTGTGGTGGAGTTAACCAAGTGGCTGCTCATCGCCATTCCGGCCACGTTTGTGAACAGTGCCATCCGTTACCTGGAGGGTCAGCTCACCCTCGCCTTCCGCACCCGGCTGGTCACCCATGCCTACATGCTGTATTTCAACGATCAGACATACTACCGTGTCAGCAACATGGACGGCCGGTTGGCAAACCCTGATCAGTCCTTGACTGAAGATGTGGTGATGTTTGCTGCCTCTGTTGCTCATCTGTACTCTAACCTGACCAAACCAATCCTCGACGTAGTGATGACCTGTTACACGCTCATTAATATAGGTGAGTCGAAAGGTGCCAACACCACTTGGCCCTCCGCCATAGCTGGCATCGTGGTGGCACTCACTGCCAAGGTTCTGAGAATGTTCTCCCCACGCTTTGGTAAACTTGTGGCCGAGGAAGCCAGGAGGAAAGGCGACCTTAGATACATGCATTCTCGCATCATCGCCAATTCGGAGGAGATCGCCTTCTATGGAGGACATAAGGTAAGAAAATATTCTCTTGGGCTGGTTTTCTGTCATCATTTGCTCACCCTCATGTGTTTCCAATCTGAATGACTTTTCTTCCGAGGAATGCAAATGGAGATGTATGAACGGAGCAGGTTCACACTGTTCTTTTTCATAGCATGAAGACAGACAGTGACCAGCAGCAATCAAACTCCAGAAAGAACCACAAAGTGAAGCTATCTTGTAATAAGATTTGAAATATTGGACTGTTTTTGTTATGACAGGGATTTTAAAACTGGGGGCCACAATAAAAAAATTATGTATTTTTAATGTATTTTTGTGGCTCTGTCAATGTTAATGTTAGCTTAAGATGTTAATTAAATCTGTTTAAATTAATGTATATATATTGTATCACATTTAACAAATGTGATATTATTGCCTTAATATAATATATAGGCCTAGTGATATATAATATTTTTATATTAATATAATTGGCTTGCATACCAGGGTTTTCATAGAGCAATTTTTCTTTTATAGAACAACATTTATTGTAAAAAGTGCCATACAATTTTATTTTTAATCACTTCTTTTGACTTTTGTACTTTCTTTTGATATTGTACATTGACAATATAAAAGCTAATTATTTTATTTGTAAATACATACACTACCGTTCAAAAGTTTAGGGTTTTGTTTTTGAAAGAAGAAATTGATACTTTTATTCAGCAAGGATGCTTAAATCGATCAAAAGTGACAGAAAAGACATTTATAATGTTCCAAAATGTCTATTTAAAATCTATCTATTCATCAAAAGAATCCTCAAAAAAGTATCATGGTTTCCACAAAAATATGAATAATGATAATACATTGATAATAATACCATTATAGGAATAAATGACATTTCAAAATAGAAAACAGTTATTTTAATTAATATGTTTCCAAATATTATTATTATTTATTTTTTTACTGTGTAATACTGTAATAGACGTCTTTTAAAGACATTAAAAAATTGTACTGACCCCAAACGTTGGCGTCTTTATGTTTTAGGAAAGGTAAGATTCTTTAAGCTTCAAATTTCATAAATGTTTTTGTTCTTTGGAAGAAAAGGTCTTTCAGGTTTGAGATGTAATGAGGGTGAGTATTAAATGATGACAGCACTTTCATTTATGGGTGAACTATCCCTTTAAGACTTGTAAAACGAGTGTATTTGAGGTCATTTTGTGCCTGTTTCTCAATGACAAAGCAAATGTCCCAGCTAAACAAACAGTGCCCCATGCTTGCAATTGGAAATGTTCCTGAACTTCACAGTCATACGGCCAGAGAAAGTGTTCATAGAGAGAGGTCATGTGGCCTGAATACAAAGAAAGCCCTGGAATTAGGGCAAAAGTCTCTACGCTCCACTTTGACCCCAGACTCTCACTCACACACCCTCCACTTAACCTTCATGATGGTTTTAATGTGCTCTGATTTTACGCTTAAAAATACACGTTTCTTATTCGTACCAACAGTAACAAATTATGAGATGTAATTTTCATGAATCAGAAAGCCTGATTGGACACTTTATAATTGGAAACCAGCTTAATGTTATCTTGTTGCCTGTGTATCTGTGTGTATACATGTCTGCGTGTGTGTGTGCGTGCCTGCGCGTCTGCCCTGCGCAGATCGAGATGTTTCAGCTGCAGCGGAGCTACACGGCGCTGTCCGAGCAGATTAACCTGATCCTGTTCAAGAGGCTGTGGTATGTCATGCTGGAACAGTTCCTGATGAAATATCTCTGGAGCGCATCAGGCCTGGTCATGGTCGCTGTGCCCATCATCACTGCCACCGGATACTCGAAATATGGTATGGATTAAATTATGATGATTATCTGTAGTTCCTGTTCTCCTCTCCGTGTCTGTGGCTCCAGACTTTTTGGCTCTGTGATTGTTTCAATCCAAAACCTCCTTGAGCATGTGTTGATATGATTTATTTTAGTTACTGAAGTCTGCATTCAAAAGTTTGGTTTGGTAAGGTTAGTTACTGAAGTCTTTTATGCTCACCAAGGTTGCATTTATTTGATCAGAAATACAGTAAAAACAGTAATATTGCAAAATATTATTACAATTTTAAACAACAGATTTGTATTTGAATCGATTTTAAAATTTAATTTATTCCTGTGATGCAAAGCTGAATTGTCAGCATCATTACTCCAATCTTCAGTGTCACATGATCCTTCAGAAATCATTCTGATATTCTGATTTGCTGCTTAAGAAATATTTCTGATTATTAACAATGTTGAAAACAGTTGTGCTGAATATATTTGTATACCATTATCCATCTTTTTTAAAGATTCTTTGATAAATAGACATTCAAAAGAACAGCAATTTGAAATAGAAAACTTTTGTAACATTATAAACATCTTTACTGTCACTTTGGGCAATTTAATGTGTCTTAAGTATTAATTTATTTAAAAAAATGTTACTGACCCCAAACTGCTGTGTGTTAAGACTTATATATGTTAATGTCCTCTCCACAGAACCTCAAAACAAGGTTCCTAAAATGTGATAGACATGTTTGCTCCTCTCACCCCAATTGTATTTTATATTTTTCTCATGCTCCATTCAGATTCAGAGGCTGTGAAACAGGCAGCCCTGGTGATGAAGGAGGAGGACTTGGTGAGTGACCGCACACAGGCTTTCACAACGGCCCGGAACCTTCTGAACGCTGCAGCTGACGCTGTGGAGAGGATCATGGTCTCCTACAAAGAGGTGAGATGCATTTCTAAAAGGATTTTCTTACTTAGTATTTTTGTCTTGTTTCCAGTCCAAATATCAAAAAATTCTTAAATCAAGATGCATTTACTAGATGAGTAAAATGCCATTAGATATTATGTCTTGTTTTCTGGGGGGAAAAATGAAGTGAGTTTTTGCTTAAAACAAGCTAAATTATCTGCCAATTGGGTAAGGAAAATAATATTTTTTTCCATTTGAATTAAGATTAGTTTTCTTATCCCATTGGCAGATAATTTTGCTTGTTTTAAGCAAAAACTCACTTCATTTTAGATTTTTTTCACCCAGAAAACAAGACATAATATCTTATGGCATTTTACTACTTTAGTGAATCCCTCTTGATTTAAGAATCTTTAGTTATTTGGACTGGAAACAAGACACAAATAGTGAGTAAGAAAAGCATTTTTTGCAGTGTACATCAAGATAAAAAGTGAAGAAAAAAACAAGAACTTTTTTTTTTCAAAAGAACAAGCTAAGCAGAAACTATAAATATGCACTTCGATATGAACAAAAACTAAACCGAATTACAAAGAAAATGACTTAATCTGTCTTATTTTAATGTGCCCCCAAAATTTGATTCAAATTATGCAAATGCTATTTAACTGTTTCTAATTTTGTTTTGGAGGTCTGCTACTATGATTTACATTCATCCAAGGTCAAAAACACTTTAATTTTCTCACAATATACATTGTAGCATCACCTATTTTCTCACAGTGTCTGAAATGGTTCGATCAAGTATTTGGTCTCTCTCAACCCCTCCTTTCTGAGAGCCTACTCTGCTCTGATTGGTCAGATGGCCCAGTCTGGTACAGAGTGTGTCGGAAACCAAACAGCCGTTACCATTTCTTAATTTCATCTTTGGAGGCTTCCTCAGCACTTATATACACTGTGACATGAACAGTAATGATGGTGTCGGATTTACCCGAGTCCTCATCGTTTGGAAGTGCATGCAAAGTGAATTTGCTTCCGCAGCCCAGAAAAGAGCATCTTCTTGAAAATCTGTAAATCTGAAATCTACAATATAAAACCAGTGTGCGTCAATTGATCTTCTATCATCTTTCGTCATGTGAATGTAGCAAACTTAAACATTGAGCATCCAGCTCCAAATAAATAATTATCTGCCATTTTCAGACTAGTTATTTCAGTCAAAGGCGTTGCCTATATAGGGTTTCATGTGTGAAAGTTGCTAAAAAAAAATGTTTCATCATCCCATCACAGGTCACAGAACTGGCTGGATATACCGCTCGTGTGTATGAGATGTTCGAGGTGTTTGAGGAAGTGCGTGTCGGGGTGTACCGCCGTTCGGCCACAGAGGTGAAGCCAGAAGAGACAGGAGCATCTCAGGTGGTGACGCATGGCATGAGAGTGGAGGGACCGCTGCAGATAAGAGGTTTGATCAACTTTAGTCACATCTCAAGTTGTGTATTATGTAACATTGCCATTTTCGGAATAGCATACCATCTAAAAAGTATTATGCAGTATGTATAATTTGCACATTCATTTCCTATATGCATGGAATTTGCAGATGATCTTACTACAAAATGTATCTTATACAGTCACTGCTTGGAATAATATATCCTACAATGCAATATGCTCGACTTGACCCCGTTTATGGTTTGGCAAATGAACTGAAAGCAATGTAAACCATGATTTTGATTTGATCTCTTGTTCATTATTTGATTGGGTATTCAAAAGTGAACACATTTTCACTGAAAATTGGATTCAAATGCAAAATAACCCTTTTTATTTTCAATGGAAAAACTGCTGAATTAAATGAGGTCATGTCACAACAGTGTAGGATACTACGGTTTACACAGTTACAGTTGCATCCTTTATTAATGTACATTACTGTTGAAAAGTTTGGGATCAGTAGGATTTTATTTTAAATATTTTAATCAAATAAATGCAGTCTTGGTGAGCATAAGAGACTTCTTTCAAAAACGTTTAAAAATCTTTTTACTTTTCAACGGTGGTCTATATTAAGTATGTACTGAGCAGTGCGTCGTTATTGGTGCGTTTCTATTCCATGCTGAACATAGTCGTTTACATTAAGTCTTGTTTGTGTGCGTTTGTTTAGGTCAGGTGATTGATGTGGAACATGGTATCAAATGTGAAAACCTGCCAATAATAACTCCTACAGGGGATGTGGTGGTATCCAGCCTGAACATCCAGGTAATTTCCAATCTTATAACCTCCTTTAGTCGTTTTAATACATAATCTAATTTTCCCAGTGCAAAATTAGCATGCATATGTAGTGAGGATTGCATACTTGTTACAACCAACTAAAACCGTTCTCCATTTCCCAGCTAAGGAGACTGTATATTCAATTATTTCTTACTCTATGCTGCAATATCTTGTGCTCATGCAGAGTAAATGAGTCCGTTGTCTGATGCAACGTGCATGATTTATGTGCATGTGAAGTGTGAATATGTCAATGAGGCTGTTATCTGTTCTTATTTCTCTGGCCCAGTTCTGTGAGTACTTCACTGATAATGCAGCATTGCTAATCAGTGTCTGACCCTTGACAGTTAAAGTTGGGTTTAGGTGGAGATTATTATGAGACCCCCATAGAGAATTTGTATGTATTTTGATCATTCACTCTTACTGTCAGTTTTGCTTGCATTAGCTTATCTTTATGGAATATTTGAATTAGTTTTCCCCGTCTGTGCTCTGGTGACAGATATAGTCAGTTATTCTGTACAGCTCAAAACATAATTTATCTGGACTTAAAGCCGTAAACTTTAAAGCTAGCAAGATAAGTTCAGCAAAATATGTCCCGGTCTTGCAGATTTTCATTTGATATGTTCTCAGCACCGCTGTTTATTATGCACATGTTTTAGATAACAGCTGCAGAGCTGATATGTCGATAGTTGTCTGACAACATGGATATGTGTGGGTGTTTTTTTAACATCAATCTTTTTGGTTAATATTTAAGGGAAATGTATACAAGGTGCTTTAACTGGTCACATTTTCTTACCATTTTTAAAGTACCTTTTAGCTTTTTTTTTTTTGCAGTTTTGTAGACCCCTGGGAATTAAAGTTCCTGTGGACAAAATACAAATATTCCATGCTCCATTAATATGAAGAAATATGCATAAAATCCATGTATTATAATTATACAAGAATTATAAAAAGTTGTTTAAAGTCATTTTAGATGCATTGCATGGCAGTTCAGCAACACACATACAAAACAATGTCCTTTAGTACATCATTCCAAAATGAAGGATTATTTTTGCAAATATTAATGATAAATTGGGTCTGATTCTTTTTATGTGGAAAATATATGTATATAATATTTACACACACACACACACACATACACTCACCTAAAGGATTATTAGGAACACCTGTTCAATTTCTCATTAATGCAATTATCTAATCAACCAATCACATGGCAGTTGCTTCAATGCATTTAGGGGTGTGGTCCTGGTCAAGACAGTCTCCTGAACTCCAAACTGAATGTCAGAATGGGAAAGAAAGGTGATTTAAGCAATTTTGAGCGTGGCATGGTTGTTGGTGCCAGACGGGCCGGTCTGAGTATTTCACAATCTGCTCAGTTACTTGGATTTTCACACACAACCATTTCTAGGGTTTACAAAGAATGGTGTGAAAAGGGAAAAACATCCAGTATGCGGCAGTCCTGTGGGCGAAAATGCCTTGTTGATGCTAGAGGTCAGAGGAGAATGGGCCGACTGATTCAAGCTGATAGAAGAGCAACTTTTCCTGAAATAACCACTCGTTACAACCGAGGTATGCAGCAAAGCATTTGTGAAGCCACAACACGCACAACGTTGAGGCGGATGGGCTACAACAGCAGAAGACCCCACCGGGTACCACTCATCTCCACTACAAATAGGAAAAAGAGGCTACAATTTGCACGAGCTCACCAAAATTGGACAGTTGAAGACTGGAAAAATGTTGCCTGGTCTGATGAGTCTCGATTTCTGTTGAGACATTCAGATGGTAGAGTCAGAATTTGGCGTAAACAGAATGAGAACATGGATCCATCATGCCTTGTTACCACTGTGCAGGCTGCTGGTGGTGGTGTAATGGTGTGGGGGATGTTTTCTTGACACACTTTAGGCCCCTTAGTGCCAATTGGGCACCGTTTAAATGCCACGGCCTACCTGAGCATTGTTTCTGACCATGTCCATCCCTTTATGACCACCATGTACCCATCCTCTGATGGCTACTTCCAGCAGGATAATGCACCATGTCACAAAGCTCGAATCATTTCAAATTGGTTTCTTGAACATGACAATGAGTTCACTGTACTAAAATGGCCCCCACAGTCACCAGATCTCAACCCAATAGAGCACCTTTGGGATGTGGTGGAACGGGAGCTTCGTGCCCTGGATGTGCATCCCACAAATCTCCATCAACTGCAAGATGCTATCCTATCAATATGGGCCAACATTTCTAAAGAATGCTTTCAGCACCTTGTTGAATCAATGCCACGTAGAATTAAGGCAGTTCTGAAGGCGAAAGGGGGTCAAACACAGTATTAGTATGGTGTTCCTAATAATCCTTTAGGTGAGTGTATATATATATATATATACATAAACATATTTTTACACTATTATTCAAATTTTTATTAGAATTTTTGTTTTATTAGAATTCTATATAATTTCTATAGAATATAGAATTTGTCGATAATTTCTGGATTCATCAATATTAGTGATATAGCAACATCAGTTTCATAATGACGTTATGAAAATGTATGTGTGTATTCACCTGTTGTGAATCCGGGGGGAAATTGTGCATGAAATTATTTCTGAGCCCATCAGTATTCTGAATTATTAGTGTATGGCAATCATTGTTTAATTGACTATTTCAGTGGGAATTATTTCATTAAATGAGTCTTAAATGCACTAGTTATGAATGCAGTTCATGCTTTATGCACCAGAATTCTTTAAAACCTATTTTTTGACTATAGATTGAGTATCTGCTCCCTTATGATTAATTCATGTTTCCTACCAAATTCTGAGAAATGGGTCATGAGTACCACAGTGTGACCCCCCCTCTGGTCCGCCCCGGACAATGTGCTGATTATATTACGGTCGCGCGTTGGTGTGCTCTTAGGGTTTCCACGACAGCGCCTCAATTTGCAGGGGCGGCATGGTGCTAATACCCTCTCATGGCCATGATGTCGCAGTCATGCGGTGTGCTCATGACACAATTCACGTTACCCACAATGCTTTCTCAGCCAAAACCAGACCGCCTACTGCAAGCCAAGAGGAAGAAACACAGTAGACAATGATGTGATAGATGAAACCTCTCACAGAGACCAGATATAATGTGATGTTGCTTTGAGGTTGTTACATTTTTGGATGAACTCAACTGTTCCTTTAAGATTAAATCCGTTTAAATGTGCACTTCACTGCCAGACACCCGACAAAATAGGCTGAAGTCACTCGAACAGCTCGTCTCTATACTTAGAAATATCATTAACACCGCTTCCAGATGTTTTGAACCCAGATGATTCACATTGGTTTGGTGTTGTGTTGAAGGTCTTTTAATAGTAATTGACGCTCTTGCTGGATGCCGCGCTGGTATATTTATGTGTGTCTGGTGAATGGAGGGCTTTAACATAATGACAGGGTGCAGAGAGGGAGCGATCTGTTTTTCTCGGTATGTTGTGTTGTAGAGAGAGCCTTTGAAAACCATCAAGCGTTTTCCATCACAGTTGCTCCTTTTAACCCTGTGGCTTTGCTGAATTTGTAAACACATTTAGCTGTTTCCCGTGGTTTGTCCCTCTGTGCATCTCTCCCCCTTTCTCTCTATGGGGGTGTTTTGGGATCTACTGCATGTATGTTTGTGTGTCTTTTTTAACATGTTGGGGGATGTTGGGTTTTTCTCTCCAGGTTGAAGAAGGCATGCATCTGCTGATCACGGGTCCCAATGGTTGTGGAAAAAGCTCTCTGTTCAGAATCCTGAGCGGCCTCTGGCCTGTCTACAGTGGAGTGCTCTACAAGCCTTCACCCGAGCACATGTTTTACATACCTCAAAGGTACTACAGCTACACACAGACTACACACGGTGACCTAAAAACTGCATTAAAATATGTACTTCACTCGTGATGGGAAGTTACAGCATATGCTTTTGACTGTGTAGTAGGTAGGACTAGGGTTTTTCATATAAGGGTGTGTTCACACTTGGCATGTTTGGTTCGATTAAAACAAACCCTTGTGCGATTGCTCTGTTAGTGCGGTTCGTTTAAATAAGTGTGAACACTACCATCTGAATCCTGGTGCGCACCAAACAAGTAGACCAAGACTGCTGAAAAGATGGGTCTCGGTCCACTTCCAAATGAACTCTGGTGCAGCTCGACTGAAATATGAACGCAACACAGACCAAAGACATGTAAACGAACCAAAAACGGGACATGATGTCACAAGATTCTACCCTAAAAAGGACAGAATGCTCAAGCATATCTGTTTTTTCTCATCATAGTTGCGATATTGCCCATCATAGTACTGTACAGGCATCAGAACAGCATCTCCTCGCAGCAAATCTGCGTTTGTGTGTGTGACGGAGCGATTCCTGCTGCTGTTTTGACTCCTTTACACATTTATAAGCTCTTCATGAGTTCTCAGCTGGTCAAAATACCATCATATGTAGGCTACGCACATACAGCGAGCACATTAAGCCCAGCACACAGCATTGTTTTGGATGTTCGGTAGGTTCGAAATATACGTAATAAAAGCCAACCAATCAGTTTGTGAATGTATCTATGCCTTTAGGTGCGGCGTTGAAAATGCCAATGTGAACGCTAAGCGGACCAGGACTAAATGTTTGGGGTTTTTTTTGGTCCGGACCAAACGAACCAAGCGAACCGAACTACAAGTGTGAACACACCCTAAAATGATATGTAAATTGAAGAAACGTTTGATGATTTTAATGCATTTTCAAGTTGCCATTTAGTTGAGCAATCCATCCTTCTCTCATGTCTGATGACTATTTAGTTAGTTTTAATGCTCTAATTTAAACTTAGGTAGCAAAGTTTCAGTGATTCAATTCAAAACTCTGATTCAATGATTTCTGTAATCACTCAATGTAGACAATATAATACATAATTTCATTATATAAAACCAATATCAATGTTGTGTTTTTTTTTATGTGTATCATTTTATATATTTATATATATTATAATGTATATACATGAAATTATTAAATGAAATAATTTTTCCTGTGTTCACTTGGTAAAAAAAAGAAAGAAAGTACCTTCATTATTTTTTTTATTACTATTTTCATTGTTGTTCTTCAAGGATGTAACCGAAATAATAATTCTATAATAATCCAAAGTCCAATCATTTTATAATTCTAAAAATCCAAATTAGGGGGATATAATTTGAAAATGTAATAATAATTTAACAACTGGCCATTTTGGAGCAAATACGTAAATATAGTGAGATATGTTGCATATCATCAACAGTTGTTTCACCTAGCTTTAGTAGCAAAAGAGTATGTCAGTATTGGGAGACACTGCAAATCTCATAAAATTGTGTGCTGATACCACAGACCTCTTTGTCATGTGAGAGTTAAAGGTGCTCTAAGCGATGTCACACGTTTTTTAGGCTGAAATTTTTTTTGTCACATACAGCAAACTTCTCCTCGCTATCCGCTAGCTGCCTGTCCCCTGAACACACTGTAAAAAAACGCGGTCTCTGTAGACAGCCCAGGCTCCACAAACGGCAACAAAAACAAACTGGCCCAGCCTGGACCACGAAACATAACAAACAATGTTCCAGCCAATAACTGACAAGAATGATTTGGGGGTGGGGTTAGTGCAATGAAGGGGGGTGTGGGGGGTGGAGGAGAGAGAAGCATGAAGAGGGAAGTTAGCTAGAGGAGAGATGTCCTAGAAAACGACAACAACCAACGTTAGAATTATATTCTCTTGAATTTTGATATGGCCGACGCACGACCAAAGAGACGACATGAACAAATAGCAAAGAAGAGGGAAAAGGAGAAGGAACGCGCAAAGTCCCAAAGTCATGACTGTTTCAGGAAGCACGGAAGGGAGGGGGAGGGGACGGGATGAGGAGGAGGGAGGGTCGAGCTAGCCTCCGTTTTGTTTGACAATACTTTGAACGCCAACAAGAAGTGACGTCACCCAACATCGCTTTAACATCTGACTAAATTCATTACCTTTTAAATGAATTACTCCACTTTTGGGTTCACACATACAACCCATATAGCAGCTTCAGCCTTGGATATATTTTTAAATAAAACATTTGTAAAATGTGCCAAAAAGCTTGACTACTCAGTTCAAAACCAATATGCCATCCAAACACCTTTAACGTACTGTTTGTCATTGTACTCTGATTTTAGACTAAATCGAATCTAGCATGCAGAATATTATGTTAATGCCAGTAGTGTAGAAATTGTAATTTGTAGAAGGCTGATGATTCCTCTTTGTGCAGGTTCAGGGCCCAGTACTGAGACTCAGTCTGCTGGATTTTTGTTTAAGAATTAAGATCAATTAGGAGGCAGAGACGTGGGTGTGCGTGCATGTGTTTATTTCCATTTCCCACGCCGTGCCAGGTTAATTAGTGCTGATGAGCGTGCTGATTAAAACGAGGAGCACAATCCAAAAGCAGTCAGCACATATGGTGCTCCTGTGACTGCGTTACATGTCGGCTTCATTACAAACCCAACAGGAGCACAGCATCGCGTCGCGTTCATGATCACACAACGGGATGTGTCCGACATCATTTAAAACCTGCAGCTGTTTGTCATTTGGCCTGCTTGCAGTTCACTGAACATCTATATTAGAACTGTTAATGAGAAAAAAGATTTAATAAGACTTTGTTCTCCTTTTTATAGGATGTGCCTAATGCTTACTTGATTTTTGAGTAGGCTACATTTTGAAACACTTCACCCATTTTGCCTTCGTTTTATGAAAATTATTAATGCAGGATGTGAAATAGAGAATAGATGGATGGATAGATCAAACAAGGCACACTGTGAAAATATCATTACATACACAGTGATAAATATAAATGTTATTCAGAAGTAATACCTTTTCTTCAAATGAATCCGGCTATTTTAGCCACTAAAAACTCAAGTTTCATTACAACTCATCCATAACAAAAAGAACTAAATGATTAAATGCCAGGATTTATTTTTTTCAGGCCTTATATGTCGGTGGGAACGCTGAGAGATCAGGTCATCTATCCTCACTCTGTTCAGGATATGCAGGAGAAGAGCGTTTCTGACCTGCAGCTGGAGGACATCCTCAAAACTGTGAACCTCTGCTACATCCTGGAGAGAGAGGGAGGTGAGAGGATTTTACAAGCCAAAAGTGATTTTGGGATTAGGAAAATTGACATCTTCACCCTTTTTTCAAATATTATTATAAGCAGATTGCATGGTTGTGCTTGGAGTCAATTGTTTTATTTGTGATAACGCAATGAAACATGCCAAATTGTGCGGATAAGATGTCATACAAAGAAATTATGAAACTGTGCAAAAACAAGAGAGAACTACTGAAATATTAGTAGCTGATTATGTTGTTGTCAATGTATGCTTTTTCCTGTGAGCTTTTTGTTTTTTCTGTGCCTTTTATTTTTGCATAGTGAAATAAAAACCTGTAGCTGTAGTTTTGCCAGAATAATGTCAGATAAATACCTTAACCAAGTTCAGTGTTTTGTTCTTCCCTCAAATTTGAATCTAATATTTTCCTCATATTTTGATGGTTTAATCAAACTTATAGGGCCATTTAAAAACATAACATCACTTTTGGCCACTATATTTGTTACAAAATATTTCTATTTCAAATAAATGCTGTTCTTTTGAATCAGCGTTTTTATTTCAAGAAATTTCTTGGGCACCAAATCAGCATATTTGAATGATTTCTGAAGGGTCATGTGACACTGAAGACTGGAGTAATAATGCTGAAAATTCAGCTTTGAATCGCAGAAATAAAATACGTTTGAAAATATATTTAAATAGAAAACAGTTATTTTAAAATGTAATAATATTTCATAATATTATGGTTCTTACTGTATTTTTAATCAAATAAATGCAAGTCTTGGTGAGCATAAAGAGACTTATTTCAAAAATATTAAAAAAATATTATTCACCCCAAACTTTTGAATGGTGGTGCACACAGTCTGATATTTTAATGTTTATTTTCATCAGTGTTGAAAGATAAAAGCAAGCACATTTACTGTACTGGATGTAAACTGTCGAACTAACAGATGCTTTAGATGAAATATTAATAAATATAATTAATAATGCATGCGTAAATGATTCAGTTATACTGAAGAAGCAAAACTATTGGTTGTAAACATATATTATTAGTAGTATTTAAACATGATTAAATATTGTCAGGTTGGGACGCGCTGAGCGACTGGAAGGACGTGTTGTCTGGAGGAGAGAAGCAGCGGATGGGCATGGCCAGGATGTTTTACCATAAGTACGTCACAGAAAATATTTACATTTTGACACTCTTTACATCCAGATTCAGTAATATAGAGACTGATCCTTTCTACGCATCTTTGCAAAAATCTGTTTGACAGACTTGTGAAATGTAACGTTTTATCAAATATAACACACATTTACACACAGACACATACCACTTTTTTCACACTACACTTATTCCTGGACTAACATCTATTTAAGTCCAAGTTGGGAATCAGGGATATTATTTTCCAGTAATGATCTTTCAGTTGCTTGAGATAATATTATAATGACTTCCTCTGAAAGAAAAAATAACACTTTGAAGATGCTATATTGTGGTACAGTACATGCAGGAAAGCTGCTCATGGTTTCATTTAAGCCACTGAATTGATAAATATTTAATTACTGAATGTTATTAGTGGTTAACCGGGTTCAGTTAGTGTTTTTGGAATCTATACAGCGCACTTTGCATTTGAAGCAAGCAGCTGCTTTAGGGGAGATTATTGTTGAACCACTCAGATATTCTTTTATGGGAAAGAAAGAAAAAACCCAAGTCAGAATATAAAACATTAAACAATTCAACTGCCAACTAGTGCTTTTAAGTCTGTTTAAAAAGTCCCCAACAACTTGTTGTGTGTTTAAAGCTGATAAATCTCTGGTTTATCTCTAACAGGCCTCAATATGCCCTCCTAGACGAGTGTACGAGTGCTGTGAGTATTGATGTGGAGGGCAAAATCTTTGAAGCTGCAAAGGATGCTGGGATTGCGCTTCTCTCTATTACACACCGTCCTTCTCTCTGGTGGGTTTTCAATCGTATGAAAATGAAGAGCAGTTCTTTTATTGCTTGTGGGAAAATAAGTATATTTATGTTAATTCAGGATCTAAGCATTGAATCATAAACACATAAGATTAAAGTGGTCATATGATGGAAAATAGGATTTTTCTTGCTCTTTTGAAGTAGAATTTTGACGTACTGTGTAGACATACTCTATATTCTATTCACAACACAAAACTCCCTCCCCAGACTATCCAGCAAAGCTGCAATAACGGGTTGTTAAAGGTGCTGAATGCCCAGCATAAAATCACAAATGGGTGTCCTGAGAGAAAACACCTGTCTCTGTGATTGCACTAGGGGGAAAAAAAAAGAGGGAAACAAATTCAGGGATGCGGCCCACGCTCTTTTAGTCAATCGGAAAACTAGCCACCTAATAATGTTCTCTGCCTATGAATCATGTATTATTTTAGGTTTTGGAGAAAGGGTGTGTGGAAGTTAGCAAAATAATAGATTATCACATCCATGAGCACATCAACATAAGATCGCTTGAAAGAAATTATGACAGTAAAGACATGTATAATGTAACAAAAGATTTCTATATCAAATGTTGTTCTTTTGAACTTTCTGTTCACCAAATAATCCTGAAAAAAAATGTATCATGGTTTCCACAAAAAATATGAAGCAGCACCACTGTTTTCATCACTGATAATAATCAGAAATGTTTCTTAAACAGCATATTAGAATGATTTCTGAAGGATCATGTGACACTGAAGACTGGAGGAATGATGCTGAAAATTCAGCTTTGATCACAGTAATAAATATTGAGCATGTTCACCCCTGCGAATTATGCCAGTACCCAGATATTAGCTAATCATAACATTCATAACATAGAGGTCATTTGCATTAGACTTCTTTAAAGTATGGCAGTATAAAAAGAATGTTTGATTTCAAGGGTACGAGAGTGGGTGAAAATGGTCATAAAAACCTAAATTATGAAAAGAGGACTTTATAGGAAATAATGAATAACTATACTTTAGAAGTGTATAATCCAGCAGTTTTATGCTCGTAATACTGTAAAACATTCCAGGAATTTAGGGAAAAAGCCCATGTGCAAAACCCCACTGCACAGCTTTAAACTTTGTTTCATCCAGAGGTTTCTCTACCAGCATCTTTGCGTTACTTTAAATCCAAATTACACTCGTTGACCTGAACTTCCTCTGCTTACAGGAAGTACCACTCCCACCTGCTGCAGTTTGACGGCGAGGGCGGCTGGCGCTTTGAGAAGTTGGACGCCTCCACGCGTATTTCCCTGCAGGACGAGAAGATCCGACTCGAGACCCAGCTCTCGGGAATTCCCAAGATGCAGCAGCGGCTGGTAGAGCTGTGCCGCATTCTGGGGGAGGACAGCAGCCTGCCGAACCCAGGGGAAGTGGAGGAGGAGGAGGAGGAGGAGGACAGAGATGTAGTAGCAGGTGGAAAAGGGAAAGACCTTATGGAGTGATTTGAAGATAGATGAAGGATGTATTCGAGGCCAGGTGTGAGCGTGTGTGTGTGTGTTTTGTGTGCATATATCTACCCACACATGCTTTAGATGCATGCATTGAGTTAACAATGTGTGTCTAATAGGGTTGGGAATAAAGAACTTAATCAGAACCAGTTCAATTTTTACATTTTAAAGTTAGGCTGTGAATCTTTGGGTAGACAGCGAATCGATTTGATTCACGATTCATAGGTTTTCGATTCGATTCGAGAATTTTTGCAAATTCAGAAAAATTCCATTCGAGAAGATTCACATTAAAATTCGATTAATAAAAAAAAAATCATTTTCGATTAATAAAAGCCACTCGGACAGAAAATGATAAAAGTCCCCTAATTGTATCCCTTAAAACTCATCTTTGATAATCAAAATGACATATTTAAACTTTTTTTTCCCTTAATGCCTTAAAATAGCTTGAGTGTAACTCTATACCTTTGCTTGGTTTAGTATATTTAGAATAATGAATATGCAAATTAGCCCCGCCTCCATTCAATCACAAGAGCTCAGACTTCCTGATCCACTCGGTCAACTGTAGTAAACGCCACATGATGGCAAGTGGAAATACTGGTTTAATTCGGCCATGTATGTCAGAAGAAGGAGAGAAAGAGCGAATTATACAGGGTCGTATACGAGTCGATGGATCAGAATGGTAATGCGTTTTATGTAGAAAACACCTTAGAAACGCTTTAAACATCAAGGAAAGTCAGTGGAGAAAAGCCCTGCCCCGCATGTCGACTGGTTTGGTTACGTGGTCTTTGGTAACACTGCATTTTTAAGGAAAAAATACACTGAATTTGCACATGCAATACAATTTTATCCATACTTTCTTACTCAAAGAATCATTTACACAACCATTTAGGAATCAGAATCGGCATCAGATTCCCATCTCTAGTATGCAGACAGAAAAAGCACAGTGAACACTTCGAAGCTTTTGTTAGCTGTACAAAGACAGTGTGGTTAGAGTGTGTGTGTTTGTTTATGTATGTGTGTGTGTGTATGTGTGTGTGTGTGAAGGTAGCACTCGAGTCTGGGTGTGTTTTGGGGGGGTGGAAGACAGCTGCCAACTCCACCAGGTGCGATCGATGATGAAAGCACCTATGAAAGCTGTTCCTCATGCTCGTTATCGCTGTTCTCTGAAGAATTCTCTGGAAATCTGCGGGACCCAGGCGGCGTGTGTGTCTTTAGGGAAAGGGTGACTGTCGAGTTTGGGCTGTGCTGTTTTGTATCAGTTCAGCGGTGGTATTGTCAAACTTCTAAGGAGTCGCCATGAATGCTGAAGCTCAAATCCGTGCCATGTTTTAAAGCACAATCAAAAAGGGCGAATTTGTCCTCAGTATAGATGGGAAACGTCTTTGCTTTCATCCAGTTCTAATTCATATTTAGAAAGTGACCACAGTCTACATGCATATCAATACCAGGATTGATTATATGTACAGTATGCGTCATGTAACCTGTTTGCCGTAACTTAGGGTGTATTCACACCTGTCTTGTTTGCTTCGATTGAATCGAACTCAAGCTCGTTTCCCCGCTTGGTTGCGGATCTTTTTGGCAGGTGTGAATACAGCAATCGCACTCGGGTGCGGACCAAACAACCGAACCGAGGCCCAGCTGAAGAGGTGGTCTCGGTCCGGTTCCAAACCAACTCTGGTACGGGTCGTATTTCTGTCCTATGAATGGATGACCTTAGCTCACGTGTGGTTTTGTTTACAAATTTTGATGCACTTGCAAAAAGTACAGTGTGAAAAGCAAACCACACCAAAAAACAAAACAAAAAAACATTGTATTTGGTCCGGACCAAAGCAAGTGAACTAGCGGACTTTTCCTGGTGTGAATACACCCTTAAGCTGCGTACATGTACAGAAGTGGCCAAAAGTGACATCCGGCCTGGGAAAATGGATATCTTCACCCTTTATTTAAACATTATTCATTTTTTTTAAAAGATTTTGCAACCAAATGGGTCAGTTGTGCTTGAAGTCATTTTTTTTTATATGATAACGCAATAAAACATGCCAAATTGTGCAGACATTTTTTTTTTTTTTTTTGCCAGGCTGTCATACAAAGAAATTATGAGCAAGAGATCTTTTTTTCTCTCTCTCTTTTGCCTGTGAGCTTTTAGTTTTCCTATGCATTTTTTTGTTGCTTTTTTGCCGAATACTTTTGTCAGACAATACTCGAACTTGTACGGTCATAAAAAAATAAACATCCCCTCCGGACATCACTTTTGGCCACTTCTGTATATCTCCAAATAGCATGTAAGCATCTTTTCTGTGATGATGTGCATGTAAATGTGGTCAATGAGAAATTTCTCATTTTAAAATGTAGCTTTTTTTTTTTCTTTAAACAATCAGCGAGAAAAGCACCTTACAAGGAGATTTTTCCACTCTAATTAAATGTCTTTTATCTTCATAAGACAGACATCAGTTTAACCTCGATCTCTAATTATGTCAATTGGA